>NC_064561.1:121093197-121409030 GCF_937001465.1 Orcinus orca
TGAGTGCTTCTTGGTCAAGTTGGGCAACACCAATTCCATATATCCGATTGCATCTGCAATTTTACGTAAGGCCCCCTTATGACCACAGCCCCATCTCTTTTCTCTGAGGTTCAGTGACACTGAGATACACCAGGTGGCCCCACGTGGCACAGACAGAACCAGGTCAGACTGTAGGAAAGGATGCTGGGGCTCCTAAGAGTCAAGTCACCAGAAGGAAGGAGAAGGCTGAACTGACACCCAGAATAAGTCCCAGAGCTTAGGGAAGGTGTAAACCACGTGGTCTGAGCAAATTAGCAGAGATCTGCACCAGCCTCAGGGGTGGCCATAAGGAGAGCAGGGTTCACAGGAGCATCTCTGTGAACCGGCCAAAGCTTCCAAATCAGCAGCAGAGGCACCTAAGGCCAGCGAGTGGGGTCTTGATGTAGTTAGAACGTGACATTCAATCTAGAGAAGCACCAGGCAAGTGAGGACAGGGAAACACACCACCTGCAATTCTTCGAAATATTCCCAAGGAAGTATTTGAAAGATGGATGTTCCAATGATAATCTATATTGGATGCAAGGTGGAAGAGGCAGTTCTTAAATTGATTTAATTCAAGTATAAGAAGAAATCAGGCCTCACTTTGAGGTTCCAGGCTGAAGGCCTGGGACATTGTGTTACGTTTACATGTCTCTTCATGTAAAGGGTCTTAACACACAGTGGGAACTGAGTCAACCTGTTTAATTGTTATTATTTTTTTTATGCCAAGATTTTTGCATTCATTTTATCACTGTGGATAAACATACCAACATAGACTGGTTCCACTTATTGGAAGACCTTGGTATGTCCTGAGTCAGGAGATTCCTGAACTTCCCTGCCTGGGAATTTACCACACTTTTATTCTCATCCCAGCCTCCCCAGGGTCTGTAACCACAAGACTTGAGGTGCTGTAAAGTACTTTCAGTTTAGTAACTGGGGACTCAGAAGAAAGGCTTGTTCACGGCTGTGAAACCTTCAGCCCCAGGAAACACCACCTGCATGAAGGCAGGGTTGCGCTGGGCCCTGTCCTTGCGGCTGGGGAGCCATGTCTCCGCAGAGTGTTTCAGACAAAATCTATTTGTATCATTTCAGTGGAAGATGGCTGCTCCATGCTCATTGTTGAAAACTTTCCAATAGATTACTAACAATTCTTAAAACGTGTTTGAAAGCTTCAGAATTCCTCTTTGCCCTACCCAGACACCTTTATCTCATCTACATAGGACTTTAACTCCCATATAGGAATTTCATAGGGAACTTCTTCCTTCCAGAATCCATACTTTGCTGATCAGATCAACACTTGCTAATTGGTGTACCACTGCCAGAAGGTACCAGAAGCTCCCCAAGAATTCCATTCCCTATTCTGTGTTACTATCACTATTCGTCAGGCTAGAGAAAATCCTTTTTTAAAACCACAAATTCTGAAAGTATGTACATTTTAACTTCCTAAGAAATGATTCAACAGTCTAAAAATTATTCAACAGTCTACCAGATACTTCTGCAAAAAACTTTTCTACCAAATCAAGTCAAAGTATTTGGTTAATATAAATACGAATTAACAAACCATATTGATTCCTAAACTTCATGAAGGTTGGACCTATTTTTTCATTTAACTTGGCCCAATTTTAAGGCCAGAGACCTTAATTCACACAGTGAATAGTGTGGTGTAAAATCGTTTTGGTTAGAAAAATAATTTTCCAAAGGTAAACTAACTTGTTAGACTTGAGGTTCTATTGGAAGGCTGTAAAGTATACTAAAGCCGTGGACTAAGGGTGAGCGTTGCTGAGAAGTCACGCTGTCCAGAAGAAGAAAATATGGCCCTTGTGCTCATCTCTCAAATTCAAGACAGCAACTCTGTCTTTCTCATCAGAGGTAGAAGGCCTCTGGATCAAAAGGTCTAGGGAAATATGTTACAATGCAAGCACCATTCTAAGAGTTAAAACATTATGGTTATTGTTATTTTATAGCTAGCATTCGTTCAGTGCTCACTTATGCCGGGGACTAAACTCATTTAAGCTTTCCAACAATCCTAGAAGTCAGTTACCCTCGCTTTACAGAAAATAATAATGATTAAATAAAAATAATAATAGTAATAATAGCAATTATTTATATAGTGTTCATTATATGCCAGGCATGGTTCTAGCACTTTACACTTATTTAACCCACACAATAACCTCACGAGGTAGCGGAGGTTTTGCACATACAATGTCATCAGGTACCAGTCACATCAACTACAGATGTGACTGCAGCAGTCCTAGGTTCTCATTGCCCCATCTTACAAAAGTTCCCCAATGAACAAACACATCCTGGTACCATCAGCCAAGCCCAGCTCTCTGATTACACAGCATCTCACGCTGCGACACACATTGCATTTGTACTTCCCAGGTCAGAAAAAAAGTGCTGTTTATTCTCAGCACAGGACTTCATGTGCACTCATATACACATAACTGGGGGCCCACATGGACACTCTAATTGCATGTTTCTCTTGTAGCTAGACCACATGTTGTGCAAACATTGCTTTGCTTGAAGATATTCCAAATTACTGAGTTTGGTGGTCAAGAGAGGTGCATTTAAATGTGTGAGGGCACCTTATGTGCCTATGGACTATCTCATTTTTGCATATTCTTCCAATACGGTTGTTCATGTCTGTATTTGAATTAAGATGGTTTAAAATGAACATTTTTTGGTAAGCATAACTAACTACAGTAAGTCTCCTACATACGAACCTTCAAGTTGAGAACTTTCAAAAATGCGAACATGCGTTCCACCAACCTCAGGCGTGAGTGAACTTGCAGCTTGCCCTCCGTCCCCTAATGCTGATGATCGTTCAGCTCTCCCATCTCCCACCTCCTCTCCCTCCTCCAGTCAGTAACTCTTCTTGCCTGTTCACTCGATGACAGCGCCTGTATGCCAGCTGTTGTACTGTACTACTGTACTTTTGAAAGTACTGTCCAATTAAAAATGTTTTATTTTTTGTTTTTTATGTATTATTTGTGTGAAAAGTATTATAAACCTAGTACAGTACAGTACTATATAGCCCATTGTGTTAGTTGGGTACCTAGGCTAACTTTGTTGGACTTACCAACAAATTGGACTTACGAACACGGTCTGGGAACAGAACTTGTTCGTATGTAGGGGAATTACTGTACATGTAAATGCCAAAGATGGAGAGGCGTTCCTTCATGTCCTCTGGGGCTGGAAGGCTCAAAAGTATTGGGCTAAAAATTGCATTTCCCAGGCTCTCCTGCAACTCAGGTTCCGAATGCAAATTAGAGCATCTGCTCGGGGCCTGGAAGGTGGAAATGAGACAGAGGCCATTACCCACTGCAACAGCCATTTCTGCTGGCAGGCATGGCCACGGAGGCCAGCAGTGCCCCAGCCCACAGGGGCAGCCTCCGCAGAGGCAGGCAGCAGTTTCCTGATCACAGATGGAATGAAGTCAATGTCTTCTTGGGTCAGCAGTTTCCAGAGACCTCCTGTGTGTCCACCATCCAAGGACAGCAGAAGCAGCAGCCCCAGGTGGGTGAGTTCTACATGGTCCCCCATAAGTGATTCCCTGAAGCCCAGCCTTAAGCCTATTCCTTCCTCTGTACCCAATTCCCTGTAATAAATCTCTTCCCTAGGGAAATAGCTAATTTGTTCCCTACAACCAAACTTCCATAGATAACAGATAGCAAGTGTCCAATGCCAAAGGTCCAGGAATTAGCCTATGATGTTCAATATTTGTAATCAGAAATGAGGCAGATGAGGTCAGTGTCTGAATAAGTCTTGACATTCAATTAAAACAGCACATCCCACATTCGGATACCTGGAGGCTCTTCAGTTTTGTTATGCTGAATCCTGCCTTCTAATAGACCTCCATGATTTCTAGATAAAAACTCACTGATCAAAATTGCTTTCTATATATGCCAGAAGGAAAGGAGGAAAGAAAGGCGTGGGGGCGGGGGGAGTAGAGAGAGAGAGAGAAAGAAGTCTCAGTAGAGGTAAGGAGACTTCACACAGAAGCTTCTCTCTCACCCTGAGGACAGTTCTGGGTGAATTAGGCACTCTTGAGCCCATCTTTAGAAGATAGCCTGTGAGAATTTTTAAAAACCTGTCTCTGTCTATGTTTCAGAGAAAAAGGCTGACTGACAAAAGAAATGAATTTAAATAGAAGATGACTGAGTTATTTGTAGTGAAGTGGATGGACCTAGAGTCTGTCATACAAAGTGAAGTAAGTCAGAATGAGAAAAACAAATACCGTATGCTAAAACATATATATGGAATCAAAAAAAAAAAAAAGGTTATGAAGAACCTAGGGGCAGGACAGGAATAAAGACGCAGAGGTAGAGAATGGACTTGAGGACACAGGGAGGGGGAAGGGTAAGCTGGGACGAAGTGAGACAGTGGCATGGACTTATATATAAAAACCAAATGTAAAATAGCTAGTAGGAAGCAGCCGCATAGCACAGGGAGATCAGCTCGGTGCTTTGTGACCACCTGGAGGGGTGGGATAGGGAGGGTGGGAGGGAGACACAAGAGGGAGGAGATATGGGGATATATGTATATGTATAGCTGATTCACTTTGTTATAAAGCAGAAACTAACACACCATTGTTAAGCAAATATACTCCAATAAAGATGTTAAAATAAATAAATAAATAGAAGATGATAATGCATATCTGACTAACACACAGGCAATGAGCTCACGGGTGCCAATAATGCTCATAGTAATTAGTAATCTTCATTACAAGGATTTAAATAAGGTATCAAGGGCTTCCCTGGTGGCGCAGTGGTTGAGAGTCCGCCTGCCGATGCAGGGGACACGGGTTCGTGCCCTGGTCCAGGAAGATCCCACATGCCGTGGAGCAGCTAGGCCCGTGAGCCATGGCCGCTGAGCCTGCGCGTCCAGAGCCTGTGCTCCACAACAGTGAGAGGACCGCGTACCGCAAAAAATAAATAAATAAATAAATAAGGTATCAAATCATTTGCACACAATTTATATACAGGAATCTTTGTATACAAGGTGGAAAGAGGCTACAGTAGAGACAAAACAATATTTATATTTTGTCTAAGAGGTCCTCTCCAGTGTTCAGTAAGTTCAGCAAATTAGAAAAGCCTATGACTGGTAAATAGCACATCCTCCCGATGGAATACTTTCCACCTCTGGCTCCTGAAGACTCTAAGAGCCAGCTCTTATACTCAGCTCCAAGGGCGAGGATTTAATAGCATCTCAATCATACAGTGAGGTCATTCATTAGTACTTATTCCCCATCATCAGCCCAGAGAAAAGGCTGTTTTCTTTCAAGATCACACCTCGGAAATGCTCTCTGATGAGGGAAATTAGACCAAATCAGTAGATCACTGCACCAGCCATCATGTAGCCCTCTTTCTCTCAGTATGACCAATTCTGTCACCAGCAAGATAATTTTTAGTTCCATGAAAGCCTGCCTATGTATCAGGAATGCCAATGGTTCTACACTTTACTAACTTACTCTCTTGGTAAGATGCTGTGGGCAATTGTGCAATGATCCCAAGATGAATTTGAATTGAGTCCTTGACCCATCTCAGCCTCAGATCTCATGACAGGAATGCAATGATCACAGCAGACAACTGGCACACGCAAATGCACTCTTCTTAGCTTAAAAAATATTCAAAAGGCATGGACAGTTCCTTAAGCGTCAGATGAATTAACCTACTCTAGTCTAGGTTAAATATCATAAGAACTTTTAAAGAAGGCAGGAAAAAAATACATACAATTAAAAGCTCCTTTCTTACCCACTTCCGAAACCACAGTCCCTGACATTTGGTTTCAGATACTCCAGCACTCATGATGCTATAAAGCTTCCTTCAGAGTTCTTACTAGGGTTTTCCTTATAATAAGATCCCTGGGAGAGAGTTCAGAAAGACCTCATCTAACTCATATCAACTTTTGCTCTAGAGGGAAGAGTTCAAAGTTACAAGGCACTTATAAAACTCTCTAAGCACTGCTCTTAGCTGGAATAGTAGAGTCACTAATAAAATAAAATTTTCACTGGAGATAAAAGTAATAATATGAAGGTAAAATGGCTAAGCCAGTAAACAAAAGAAATGAACAAATGAAAGCACATATAATTTTTAACAGGTTTACTGAGATAATTTACAAGCCGTGAAATTCAGCCCTTTTAAGTGTATAATTCACTGATAGGTAGTAAATTTATAGGGTTGTGCAACCATGATCACAATCCAATTACAGAACATTTCCATCACCCCCAAAATATCCCTAGTGCTTACCTGCACTCATTCCCTGTTCCCACCCCCATGCCAGGCAAGCATGAATCTGCTTTCTGTCATCACAGATTTACTTTTTGAACATTCACATAAATGGAATCATACTGTGTGTGGTCTTTTGCATCTGGCTTCTTTCACTTAGCACAGGAGTCAGCAAAGTACCTACTGCCTATTTTTGTAAATAAAGTTTTATTGGCACACTATCACACCCAATCATTTGCATATTGTCTGTTGCTGCTTAGAGAGCAGAGTGGGGAAGTTGCCACAGAGACCATATGGTCTCCAAGCCTAAAATATTCACTACCTGACCTTTAAAAAGAAACCATTGCTGGAGGGCTTCCCTGGTGGCGCAGTGGTTGGGAGTCCGCCTGCCGATGCGGGGGACACGGGTTCGTGCCCCGGTCCGGGAGGATCCCGCATCCCGCATGCCGCGGGGCGTCTGGGCCCGTGAGCCATGGCTGCTGAGCCTGCGCGTCCGGAGCCTGTGCTCCGCAACGGGAGAGGCCACAACAGTGAGAGGCCCGCCTACCGCAAAAAAAAAACCAAAAAACAAAAACCAAAAAAAAACCCATTGCTGACCCTGACTTAACGTGGTGTTTTCGAGGTCCATCCACGTTGTAACATGTATCAGTCAGTCATTACTTTTTCTTGTGGAATAACATTCTATTGTATGCATATATCACATTTGTTTACCCATTCACTTGTTGATGGCATTTGGTCTATTTCTAATTTGGGGCTATTATGAATAATGCTGCTATAGACATTCACGTTCAAGTCTTTGTGTGAACATAATGGCTTAATTTCTCTTGCGTAGATGCCTAGTACGCAGGAGTGAAACTGCTGGATCCTATGGCAAGCTTATGTTAAACATTTTAAGAAACTGCCAAACTGTTTTCCAAAGTAGCTGTTCTTTTCTACTTTCCCAAGAGCAATGTAGGAGGGTTCCCGTTTCTCCACATTCTCACTGCCGCTTGTTATTTCTGTGGTCAATTTTATTATAGCTGTTCTAATGGGTATGACGTAGTATCTCATTGTGACTTTAATTTGTATTTTCCCTGATGACTAATGAGCATCTTTTCATGTGCTTTTTAGCCATTGCTTTATTTTCTTTGGTGAGATATCTATTCAAATATTCTAGCCACTTTTACCTCAGTAGTTTGTCTTCTTATTATTGAGTTCTTCATATATTCTGGACAGAAGTCCTTTATCAAATATATGATTTGCAAATATTTCCTCCCACTCCTCTACAGGTTATCTTTTTCACCTTCTTCATGGTGTCCTCTGAAGCCCCAAAGTTTTCAATTTTGATGAAGTCCAATTTATCAATTTTTTTTTTCATTTATGGATCTTGATTTTGATGTTGTATCTAAAAATTCTTTGCCCAACCCATGCACTAAGACTTTCTCCTATGTTTCTTATTGAAGTTCATAATTTTAGCCCTGACATTTAGGATTAAGTTAATCTCTTTGCTTGCAGCCAGCCATTGCTCCAGCACCATTTGTTGAAAAAGACTATCCTTTCCCCTCTTGAATTGCTTTGGTACCTTCATAAAAAAAAATCAATGGACCATAAATTTAAGGATTTATTTCCAGACTCCTACTTCTGTTTCATGGAAATATATGACTATCCTTATGCCAGTACCCTATTATCTTGCAAACTGTAGTCTTAAGTTTTGAAATCAGGAAGTAGAAGTCCTCCAACTTAGTTCTTATTTTTCAAAATTTGTCTTGGCTATTCTGAGTCCTTTGCATTTCCATAAAAATGTTAGTACTCTACCAGAACAAAACAAAAATGAAAGCAAAAATAAATACACATTTAAAGCTATGTGTTTTTTTAGGACCCGCTTGTCAATTTCTGGAAACAAACCCACTGGTATTTTGATAGGAACTGTGTTGAATATACAGATTAGTTTTGGGAAAACTGAATCTTCTAATCAATGGGCTTGGTACATCTCTCCATTAATTTCTCTCAGCAAGTTCTGTACATTATAGGATACAAGCCTTTCACTTCTTTTGTTAAATTTATTCCTAAGTATTTAAATTCTTTTTGATGCTTTGTGAATAGAATTGTTTTCTTAATTTCATTTCAGTTCATTGTTAGTATATAACATACAATTGACTTTTATATATTGATCTTATATTCTGCAAACTTACTGAACTTGTTTATCAGTTCTGGTAGGTTTTCTTTGAGGATCCCTTATGGTTTTCAACATACAGGATCATGTCATCTGTGAATAATGACAGTTTTACCTCCTCCCTTTCTTCCAGTCAGGATGCCTTTATATTATTTTTTTCCCCCTCTGGAAAAATGCTCCAGTACAATATTGAATAGAAGTGGCCAGATATCCTTCATATTGTTCTTGATATTAGGAGGAAAGCATTCAGTCTTTCACTATTAAGTAAGGTGTGAGCTGTCCATTTTCCATAGATGCCTTTTATCAGACTAAGGAATTGCCCTTCTAGTCCTACCTTCTTGGTTGGATCATATGAAATGTTTTCTCTGTTCCTGTAAAGATAATCATATGATTTTTATCCTTTATTATAGTTATATGATGTATTATATTAATTGATTTTCTGATGTTAAACCAATTTCGCATTCCTGAGATAAAATGTATTTGTTCATGGTGTTTAATACTTTTCATAAGTTGCTAGATTTGGTTTGCTAATATTTCATTGAGAATTTTTGTATTTTATGTTCATAAACACTATTTCCCTGTAGTTTTCTTTTCTTCTTATGTCTTTGTCTGGTTTTGGTATCATGGTAATACGGCCTCATAAAATGAGTTAGAAAGTGTTTCCTCCTCCATTTCCTGGAAGATTTTGTGAAGCACTGACATTATTTACTTTAAATGTTTGGTAGAAATCACCTGTGAACCCATCTAGGTCTGGGATTTTCTTTTGGGGAAGATTTTGTGTTAATAATTCAATTTCTTCATCTGTAGTATAAAGTCACCCTATTTCTGAATCTGATAGCTTTGTACTAGGAAGGGAGTCATACACCACCAAAAAACCTACCCACCTATACCTGAACAGAAAATGGATAACCTGAATTTGGATATCCTTTTCTTTTTCAGGTATGTTAAACCATTTCATACATTGACAAAAAGAGTATTGAGGATTTTAGCAACAGCTTCAAATTATTAGCAATAATTGTCCAGAGGCTGAGTTTAGTACTTATAATCTTTATTTGAATTTGAACAAAAATACCTCTTCATTCCATAGATTTAGTATTGCATCTCAGGATCCTTCTAACTACAGAAAAATCCAGTGTTTCCAGTACTTCAACATAAATGAGTAAAGTATTATAATCATTATGCATAAAAATTAACCAGGACTGAAAATAATCATAAACCGAACTGAATGACAATGGAAACTATTCTGGAGCGTATACATGATCATAGCACCAGTATGGCTAAGTCCAGCCCCGGATATGGTCCAAGACAGTACCTATGAAAATCATCCACGGGAATGGCAGTTCCCACAAGTGGCAGAACTCAGATACAGCAGCCGGACCTGTGATAGACTAGCATGGCTGCGGCAGTGTCAGGGGAAGTCTCAAGGAACCCTTACCTAAGAAAATATCAGAACTTACCACAGTAGGTGAAATAAAGCTATTCAGTCATATTGGAGATATTCTCCTTGAGCCCAGACTTCCTGCCTTTCCAATCTCAGAATTCTCTCTATCCGACAGAACCGTCTCTTTCTGGCACAGGACAACCAAACGGTAGGATTGTGTCAATAAGCATGAAGTACCAGGAAATGGGGGTTAATTCATTTGTCATCCTGCAACCTACACTACAAATTTGTCTTCATGTAGCCCCTTTCCTTCTGATTATCACTGTGCTGGAAAAAAGTAAGTTAATTCTCAAAGTTCCAGCAAATTAGACGCGATTATTCCTTTTTTAGTGATGAGGAAACTGATGCCCAAAAGAGCTAGTAAGTGACTTAACCTGGAACTTGCAGGTAACACAACAGGCAATCAGGGCACCAGCCCCTCAAGCCACTGAAAAGTACAGCCAGTGCATGAAAGCAAACACCATGTCAGATGACCTCGCCTTTGATAATGGCAACATTTTGCGCAAGATTTGTTTGCTGGGATGTGTGACACTTTCAGGCTAGAAGGTTGCAAGTGTAACTTTCATTAAGATACCAGTTCCCTATGGACCGAAACTCAATTTCCCTTGGACTCTACCCAGAATGGAGCCCAGGCAAATGCCTTCTGACTCGCAGTGCAGCCGGGGATTTGCCTCAAGCCCTTTGCTAAATGACATGAGGCATAAATAAATAAGCTCAGGGGACATGTCTCTAGGGGTGAGAGGGGCTGGACAAGCTCATCTGGGAAGTGCATTAGTCCCTTCTCTTTGGTTCTCCCCACTTAAGATTTCTTACTGACACCTAACACTTAACTAATTGTGAACTGAGATCATTATACTGTTAACTCAGTCTTTCAGGCCTTAGACGTGCAATTTAACCATCTGCATGGCTTCTCTTTTTCACCAGGTACTATATATAGTCCATCAAAAATGTCTACACTGACATTTCTCAGACTCCTCCCCCTTCTGGAACAGTCCAGTGCAAATCCTAAAGCATCTCCTACTATTACTACTATAAAAACATACTGGTGAGCTGCTCGCCTCTTCTTTCCCAGTTACCTGTCATAATACATAAGAGTCAGCTGTAGTGGATACCATCATATAGCATAGATTCATGTAACAAAGTTATTTCTAAGTCTCTTGATTGTGCCCAGAAACTACACTCCTTTCATCAGATGACTATGGGATGACACACAATTAATACACTTTTGCAGTTATTTTACTAATTCTTGTCCCTATAAAAGTAGTCAGTAGGGGGCATGGTATACATGTATGTGTGCGTGTGTATGTATGCATGCTCACACATGCGTGCACATAAGTGAGACCAGAAGGGACAAAGAGAATAAATGGATGACAGGAGAATGCATTCACTTGAATTCAGCTCCAGCTTGTTATGATGACAGGGGCTGGAGATCTAATGGTAAACACAACAGTCCCTGTTCTCAACAAGCTTATGAATCTTGTGGAGGAAACAGTCAATAATAACAGCGGAAAATATTCATTGAGTGCTTAGCTGGTTCCAAATGCTAAGAACTGCACATAGATCATCTCCTCTAATCCTCATGACAACTCTATGAGGGAGGTACAATCATTGCTCTCACTCTTCTCAAAGATGAGAAAAATCAGACTTAGAGAGTCTGCCCTAGATCACACGGCTTAGACAAGTGGCAGAACTCAGATACAGGTTTATTAGGCACCCAAATCCACTCTCTTAACCACTTTCAATCCTGACTCCTTGGAGAATCAGTCATAACTGCTCTCACCGATACCCCATTCTCTCTAAGGCCCGCATGGCCCCTGTTCCCTGAATAACTTCTTTTCCCACAGCCAGATCACCAGACACCAGCAATCAGAGGCCACTTCTCCAGTAAGCACTGTTCTCGGGAGGGGACACTCAGCCTTTCTTCCCTCCCTCAGCGTGATAAAAACAGAAGCTCGAATCCTCAGGCCTGTTAACTCCCACCAAGAGGGCAAGAGGGCTTCTTAACTGCATCCTCCACCCACCTGACAGCTCCAAGTGAGACCAGACACTCTGAGTGCACCACAGATCCCAACTGAATTGTTTTCCACAGGAAACAGCCTGAGTATTCTCAAAACCCAGATTGGAATTCCACTAAAGATGGCAGGGCAATACTAAAAGCCATCAAACTGTATGCTTTAAATGGCTGAGTTGTATGGTATATAAAATATATCTCAGTAAGGCTGTTTAAAAATTTTAAGTTGACAGGACAGCTGATCCTTGAAAATAAAAGGCTTCTATCTCTAAGTCACCATCAAAGGTAGTTGAATGGCAGAACGTATTTCAAGGAAATGCGTGGGCATGGTGGGTGGATTTTAAAATGATAAAGTAAATAAGTAAAATCTGGTTGGTGAGTTCAGGGTTTTCTTCTATTTGCCATGATATTTATCTGAAGAAATGTAAAATGTCTTTCTGTGCGTCAATCAGTATCCAAGAACCAACCTCAAGGATGCTTTGGCGGTAGTCCCTGAACCCTGCTGGGGAATTAAATACAAACTATGAAACACACAAAGGAAACCAGGACTTCCTTATGTATAGGAAGTGCCTGAATCTGAGAGGGAAGGAAACTGAGATTCATATTTGAAGATGGTTAATAATTAAAATCATTAAAGAATTAATTAACTGGATACCAACTAACTGTTCAACTGTCCCTTGACATTTCAGGGGTATGGCTCTGAAATAACACTTTACAAAAGTAACCTGGTTTAACAGAATGAGCACTGGACCAGGAGTCCGGAGACTTGGACTCAGGGCCTATGCCTGCAATTTCTAACCGCCCGTAAGTCACTTCACCTCGCTGAGCCTGTTTCTTTATATATTAGAAGAGGAAGATAATCTCTGCCTCTCCACTTCCCAGCCTGGTTGTGATGGACACACATGCTGTTACTCATAAAAGGGCTTTGAAATTGTGAGGCAGTATACAAACGTGAGGTGTAGGATTAGGTCTTCATAAACCCATACTGCTAGGATAGAAAAAAAGGAACGAGAACATAACTTACAAATCTTTAACACTGCAGTGAGCGAGGTAAGCCCGGTGGAGGCAGGAAACTCTAGCCTTTGCTAAGACTGTTAGCTTCCGTGCCTGCCGCTAAAGGGGACCGTGGCTTGTTTTCCACACAACCCACAGGGATCAAGAGAACTGACTCTGGTAGCGTATTTGCCAGATGAAGCTTTATCCCGACTAAGATGCTCTGTTTTGAATTAATTCTGAATGGTGTACAGGATCTTGAAAATTAGAAACAAGCCCAAATAAAAGTCTATAAAGTGGAGGAGGGCTATAGGCAGGTAACATCTGCACTGTTGCCATTCGAATGCGACACATGACTAAACATCGAGCCTCACAGTCTTTACAGCTGGTGATCCAATACAGTAAGTCCCCTACATATGAACGAATTCCATTCCGAGAGTGCATTCGTAAGTCCAATTTGTTTGTAAGTCCAACAAAGTTAGCCGACGTACCCAACTAACACAATCGGCTAGATAGTACTGTGCTGTAATAGGTTTATAATACTTTTCACACAAATAATACATAAAAAACAAACAAAAAATAAAGACAACATTTTTAATCTTACAGTACAGTACCTTGAAAAGTCCAGTAGTACAGGACAGCAGCTGGCACACAGGGGCTGGCATTGAGTGAACGGGCAGGAAGAGTTACTGACTGGAGGAGGGAGAGGAGGTGGGAGATGGCAGAGCTGAAGGATGGTCAGCGATAGGAGACAGAGGGCAAGCTGCAATTTCACTCACGCCTGAGGTTGGTGGCACAGGTTCTGGTTCCTTGCTGGATTCAATTCTATCTACCCTCTTGAAAAAACGATCCAGTGATGTCTGGGTAGTAGCTCTTTTTTTCTCATCACAGATGACTGGCTTGCATTCTGAATGGCAGCTGTAGGTTTATATACATTCTACATTCAGGTCCTGTGCCTCAAAAACTAACAGTACCTCCTCAAATAAAGAAAATCCCCTTGCCATTTCCTACATCATGAATCTCTTCGGTTCTTCAGTTACTACTTCCTCTTGTCTCTCTTTGTCCTTTCCTGGCACTTAGCTTTTCTTAGCAGTACCAGCTACATCACCGCTGCTTTTATGCTTGCTTCCGGACATCCTGGGCTTGAAATAAAGACACTGTACTACTGTACTCTATACAGTACTGTACAGTAAAGTACACAAAAGCACAACCACTTACAGAGGATGCACGCACATGACAATGTACACCAGACACGTGAACTACGTGACTGGACATGCAAATGCACATTTGCATCTTTGAAAGTTCGCAACTTGAAGGTTCCTATGTAGGGGACTTGCTGTAATATCTAAAAAAGGAGCTGTTTGCCCCTCCATGACTATTTGTTACACTTATTAAAAAAAAAAAAAAAAGACATGCACGCAAAAACTTATCAGGATACTATTATTTATCTCTAGTTCAACAAGTCTATTTCGTGTTTTCTGTAGGTTTATAGCTTCTGATTTTGTAAGACACTGAAATATACTTTGTCTAAGACTTTCATCACTTCTCCTTCTGATGCATGTGTCGAAATCTTGGTAATGTTAATTTACTCCAGTACGACAGACACTGCCTCCACTTAATGTAAAACCAGCCAAACTGCTAAGACTATAACACACACCAGGAAGTGTGTGACCATAGGAATAATGTGCAGATCCAGAGGAAAACACTGTCCCAAAGTCAAAAACAAAAAAAGCTCCAAAAACCTATGTTCAGAAAACTGACTAATTGGAAGAGTGAATGCATGAAATACTTTGAAACTATATTAACTTTTTCTTTCAGGGTCATGTACTGAAGGCTTATTATTTTGCTAATGTGACATTTTCTCTGGGTTTTCAAGTCCAGAATTTAATAACCAATAATTATACTGATTATTATCAGTATGCTAGAGTTTACATCTTGATCATTTGAAATTTACTTTATGCCTGTTCATCTAATCTCCTCAATGAGACTGTCAGTTCTTAGAGAGTAGAGGCAATGCCTCGTATTCTATTTTTATCTTTCCACAATACCTGGTATGGCATAGCGTGTACACGTACACGGAAAGACCTATATAACTAACTGAAGATTAAGCAAAATCAAATAAACTTGTTCATCATTTAATCCAAAGAGTGGGAAAGAATAATGCTTTTAATTCAGGCAGAGATTTCTGAATCTCGAGACCAACCTCTCTGATGAACAATCGGATTTAGACCTTTTGTTTAAAAAATCCAAAGCAAAAAAAAAAAAAAAAAAAAAAAATCCAAAGCAGCTGACATTTCTAGAAGCCTTTCCAACAGAGCTGGGTAGCAAGGTCAGTGGCAGCTAGACTTCCCACCCCCTCCTACTCCCCAAAATGTCTTTGGAATCCCCATGCCACCAAAGCCCTTCCGTAATATCATTGGCTCAGTTTCTAGTCACAGCATCTCCAGAGCCAAGTTGCAGTCCCAGAATCACAAAGTCAGTGTTTAGAGAATACAAACCACCTACCAATTGGGAATTCACTAGCTTCTTTAGAGCTCTGTCTTAGTCTTCTAAATGCCCCATAGTTCCAGGAGACCAGCTTCTCTGCAAAGGGGCCTCAAACTGGGACACTCCAACCTGCTGGGTAGCTGAGATGCTAGGGTGAGTGTAATGTGTCACATAGGCCAGCTTCAATTTCATCTTAAAATGATAATTACAATTTTAAATTCAGCATTACAGACAGACAATAGCTACACAGGGAGACTCCTCTCAGTTTGCAGAAGAGAGTAGAGCCATTAAGTTCCTTCCTATTGCTAAGCAACAGTTGTGTTCAAATCAAACTGCTCTCAGCTCTCAAACAGTAGGAAAATAAGTCTATTCAATTCAGAGCACTACAGGTGAAGGGAGAAGAATAAGGTAGATTTAAGCTACATGTTAATTTTAGATATATTCTTTCCATTTCAAAAAGTTTGGGGGGAATAAGCTCAGCATGTTCTGTCCTATAGGAACAGCCCAGACATGTTTCTCCTTCCAATATGAAAATATGCTCCCTAAGCGCAATTTGATTTTGAATAATTTCGCCAAGGTTTACTGGCAACCATGATACCACCTGTAGTAGTTATCTATCACTGCACAACAGATCACCCTGAAATTTACGGGCTGAAAATAACAAACATTTATTATTGCACAGTTTCTTCAGGATGAGATTTTGGAAGTGGCTCAGCTGGGTGGCTCTGGCTCAGGGTGTCTCACAAGGTTGCAAGCCAGATGTCCACCAGGGCTGCAGACATCCAAAGGCTCAAGTGGGGCTGGAGAGTTCATTTCTAAGCTCATGCATGAGGCTCTTGGCAGGAGGCCCACTTTCTAGTTTCTAGCTGGTCTCATTGGGCCTCTCCTCATGATATGGAAGCTTGTTTCCCCCAGAACAAATGATCCAAGAGAGAGACTGACCAAGACAGAGGACACTATGCCTTCTGATGACCTAGGCTCCAAAGTCACACATGACCACTTCTGCTTAATTTTATTTGTTAGAAGCAAATTACTAAGTTCTGCCCACACAAAAATAAAGAGAAATTAAGCTTCACCTCTTGAAGGATGGAGTATGAAAGAATTTGTGGACACATTTTTAAAACCACCAGACCACCCACCAGAAACATTCATGTCCTTTTCCAAACGAAATGGCAGCACTGTAGAAAGCCAGAGAATGAAGTTCCATCTCTGTCTTATCTATGTAAGGCAGAGGTTGGGATTGGTAATAGATCCTGTCAGTTCTCTTTTCATTAGACAGATGATATGATTCAAATCTGCCACCTACTACCTATGTGACCTTAGGTGACTTACTTAACTCTGTATCTTAATTTCCTCAACTGGAAAATAAGTATAATAATAATATTATTATTATACTCATTTACTAATATACTCATTATATGAATAATACTATTAATTATATATAATAGTATTATTATATATTAAATATATAATAATACTATTATTAGTGTAATGAGTACATTATACTCATTATACAAATAATAGTAACTACTTCACATATTAGTTAACATATGTAAAGTTTAGAACGGTGCTTGGTATATAGTACACCCTATAGAATTATGTCACTTTATTGTTGTTGCTTTTGTCATGTTGATAATAAGTTTATAATTGCATACACAAATGCCCAACAGGGAAGCATAGGACGGGGGTCTGCAAGATGTGGGTGCAACTCTGAGAGGCCCTCTGCAAAAACTACCCACAATTATGATGTATTCACAAGATAAAACAGGCTAATTACATGTTATTAAGTTGTGTCTTCAGGTCTTCCTAGCACTTGTGAAGCCACAGGCTACAAATGCCAGTTAGATAAACAACACTGGCAAAAAGCCCATATTCTGTGCCTTTCTTACAAGTTTACTCACTAAATAGCTAAACTATTTAAACAGAGCTGATTGCTCTCACAAATCCAGAAAAAAAAAATACAGCGGGGTACATATATGACATTAATGTAATTCATGGTACTCAATATATTACCGCAAATTTAATCCAATTCTCAATACAGAGATAAACGCTTCCTCTGACCAGGTTATATCATTGTACTAAGACCCTAGTTTCTGCGATCCTGTGAAAGAAATCACAGACCCCTCAGTGCTGCTAGCTAAGTAAGAATCTACCCACAGATGACTAATTTCACTCGGGTTCATCTCTCTGGAGTTACCGTGCTGCTGTATCTCTCAGGTGAATGCCAGGTGGAAAGAAGATGGAAAGTAGTGGGTATGCTGCAGATGAAGACAGGATCAAGAGTTAGCAACAACATATGTAACTCAAGTTTCCCAAGATCTTGTTCTTTTTGAAATAAATGTGGGATTAGAGGCAATATCAGGGCAAAGAAAGCAGCAGTTTTGTAGTGGACAGATCTGAGTCTCATTCTCAGGCACTCTGAGAACCCGGGCCAGGCCCTCCAGCATTCTGGGTCTCACACTTGTTTCAAAATCTGTAAAGTAAGAAAGACAGTCCCCAAAATCCCTTCCATGGTGAAGGGGTGACAATGAGGCATCCTCCAGATCTTAGAGATAAGATCACCCTGTGAAAGCCAAAGTGGTCAAGCCACAGTGGACAAGAAGAGATGGGCTTCCTATAAAACAGCCTGGCCAAAGGAACAGGAAATAGTTTTGGGGAGGGAAGACTGAGGAGATTCAGGAGTCCATTGCTAGCATTGAGGTATGGTCTCAGAAACTCTTATCTGGATCAACCTACAACTCCAGCTGTAAATGATTACAGTAAATCTGAGGTCACATACTGGTGGCTCACAGCCAATTGTGGTCCACAGAAGTATTCTGCTGGGCTGGACAGTATTTTTTAAAGAGTATGAATTCACTTCCAACGTTTAAAAATAGGAGATTTTACATAAATATCCAGATTTCTGGTTTTTCTTTAATAAAGAAAAGAAAGAAAGAAAACAGATCTGACGGCCCTAGTCTGTATTCTGTCATGGCAAAAACCAGGGGGAGCTAGCAGTGGCTGCCCCTTTTTCACATGGTATCAGCCATCCAGTCCCCCTTTCGGTTACCTGCCTGGCCCTGAAATGGATGAAACTGTACTGCAGTCAAGTAGCAATTAAGCAATGTGAGCGGATCAGAAAAGTGAAAAGGCACAATCAAGTGCATTGTACCTTTGCTGAGGAGATACGGTAATACAGGAGAATGGTCTGTGTGGAGCTCAGGAAAGGGCAGCACAAAGAAGGAGAACTTGGCAATGCAACATGGTCAGGAAAGAGGGTGCTCAGGCCAGCTGGAACAAGGATTTGGGTTTGCTTGAAAGGCTTATCAAAAACACATGATGGGCAGAGGAAGTGCTCCATGTGATCTGGCTTGCTGTGGGCATCCTCCCAGGAAGAGAGTGCAATGACCCCCTGACATAAGCATCCCTAGCTGCTTTGCAGGCTCACACTAGTTAAGAGGGATACATTAGGAGTTTGGGATTAGCAGATACAAACTACTGTATATAAAACAGATAAACAACAAGGTCCTACTGTATAGCACAGAGAACTATATTCAATATCTTGTAATAACCTATAATGAAAAAGAGTATGAAAAAAGAATATATATATTGAATATATATATTCACTTTGCTGTACACCAGAAACTAACAGAACATTGTGATCAACTATACTTCAATAAAAATAAAAACTTTATAAAAACGATGTAACTTCTCAGTTCCAAAATTTTAATTTCAGTCCGTGTGTGTGTGTATGTGTGTCTAAAAATTAGACTGGAATCATTTAGCACAGAATATCTTTCCATTTCTTTGTGCCTTCAATTTCTTTCAACAACGTCTTATGGTTTAACATTGTTAAAATGTCCATATTACCTAAAGCAATCTACAGATTCAATGCGATCCCTATCAAAATCCCAACAATATTTTTCACAAAATAGGACAAAAAAAAATCCTAAAATTTATACAGAACCATAAAAGACCCCAAACAACCAAAGCAATCCTGAGAAAAAAAACAAAGCTGAAGGTATCACATCCCTGATTTCAAATTATACAACAGGCATCCTTGGAGATATTGCAGCTTTTGTTCCAGACCATGGCAAAACGGCAGATATTGCAATAAAATAAGTCACACCATTTGTTTTGGTTTCTCAGTGCATATAAAAGTTATGTTTACATTATACTGCAGTCTTTTAAGTGTGCAATAGCATTAGTTCTGAAAAAATAATGTATATACCTTACTTTAAAACACTTTATTGCTAAAAAGTGCTAACCGTCACCCGAGCCTTCAGCAAGTCGTAATCTTTTTGCTGGTGGAGGGTCTTGCCTCAATGTTGATGGCTGTTGACTGACCAGGCTGGTGGTTGCTGGAGGCTGGGATGGCTGTGGCCATTTGAAAAAATACGACAAGGCTTCCCTGGTGGCACAGTGGTTGAGAGTCCGCCTGCCGATGCAGGGGACACGGGTTCATGCCCCGGTCTGGGAAGATCCCACATGCCGCGGAGCGGCTGGGCCCATAAGCCATGGCCACTGAGCCTGCGCGTCCGGAGCCTGTGCTCCGCAACGGGAGAGGCCACAACAGTGAGAGGCCCGCGTACCGCAAAAAAAAAAAAAAAAATAAAAATAAAAAATACGACAACCAAGAAGTTTGCCACATCCATTGACTCTTCCTTTCGCCAACAATTTCTCTGTAGCCTACAATGCTGTTTGAGAGCATTTTACCCACAGCAGAAAACTTCTTTCAAAACTGGAGTCAATCCTCTCAAACCCTGCTGCTGCTTCATCAACTAAATGTATGTAACATTCTAAATCGTTTGTTGTCATTTCAACAATCTTCACGGCATCTTCAAAAGGTGTAGATCTGGGCTTCCCTGGTGGTGAAGTGGTTGGGGGTCCGCCTGCCGATGCAGGGGACACGGGTTCGTGCCCCGGTCCGGGAGGATCCCACATGCCACAGAGCGGCTGGGCCCGTGAGCCATGGCCACTGAGCCTGCGCGTCCGGAGCCTGTGCTCCGCAATGGGAGTGACCACAACAGTGAGAGGCCCGCGTACCACAAAAAAAAAAAAAAAAAAAAAAAAAAAAGGTGTAGATCCCATCTCAAGATACCACTTTCTTTGCTCATCCATAAGAAGCAGCTCCTCACCTGTTGAAGTTTTATCATGAGATCACAGTCAGTCAGTCACATCTTCAGCCTCCACTTCTAATTTTAGTTCTCTTGCTATTTCCACCACATCTGCAATGACTTACTCCACTGAAGTCTTGAACCCCTCAAAGTCATCCATGAGGGTTGGAATAAACTTCTTCCAAACTCCTGTTAATGTTGATATTTTGAGCTTTTTCCATGAATCACAAATGTTCTTAATGACATCTAGAATGATGAATCCTTTCCAGAAAGTTTTCAACTTACCCTTCTCAGATCCATCAAAGGAATCTCTATCTATGGCAACTATAGTCTTATGAAATATAATTCTTACATAACAGGACTTGAAAGTTAAAATTACTCCTTGCTCTACGGGCTGCAGAATGGATGCTGTATTTCACAGGCATGAAAATAACAATCTCGTTGTACATCTCCACCAGAGCTCTTGAGTGACCAGGTGCACTGTCAATGAGCAGCACTATTTTGAAAGGAATCTTCTTTTCTAAGCAATAGGTCTCAACAGTGGGCTTAAAATATTCAGTAAACCATGATGTAAATAGATGTGCTGTCATCCAGCCTTCGTTGTTCCATTTATAGAGCACAGGCAGATTTAGCATAATTTAGCATAATTCTTAAGGGCCCTAGGATTTTCAGAATGGTAAATGAGCACTGGCTTCAACTTCAAGTCACCAGCTGCACTGGCCCCTAACAAGAGAGTCAGCCTGTCCTTTGAAGCTTTGAAGCCAGGTATTGACTTCTCTCTAGCTACGAAAATCCTAGATGGCATCATCTTCTAATAGAAGGCTGTTTCATCTGCACTGAAAATCTGTTGCCTAGTGTATCCACCTTCATTAATGATCTTAGCTGGCTAGATCTTCTGGATAACTTGCTGCAACTTCTACATCAGCACTTGTTGCTTCACCTTGCACTTTTATGTTATGGAGACAACTTCTTTCTTTCAAGCTCATGAACCAACCTGCGCTCATTTCAGATTTTTCTTCTACAGCTTCCTCATCTCTCTCCACCTTCACAGAATTTAAGAGTGTTAGGGCCTTGCTCTAGATTAGGCTTTGGTTTAAGGGAATGTTGTGGCTGGTTTGATCTTCTATCCAGACCACTAAAACTTTCTCCATAAGAGCAATAAGGCTGTTTCGCTTTTTTATCATTCATGTGTTCACCGGAGTAGTGGTAGTTTTAATTTCCTTCAAGAACTTTTCCTTTGCATTCGCAACTTTGTTAACTGTTTGGTGCAAGAGGCCTAGCTTTCAGCCCATCTACTCTTTCGACATGCCTTCCTTAATAAGCTTAATCATTTCTAACTTTTTTTTTTTTTAATTTTATTTATTTATTTATTCTTGGCTGTGTTGGGTCTTCGTTTCTGTGCGTGGGCTTTCTCTAGTTGTGGCAAGCGGGGGCCACTCTTCATCACGGTGCGCAGGCCTCTCACTGTCGCGGCCTCTCCTGTTGCGGAGCGCAGGCTCAGTAGTTGTGGCTCACGGGCCTAGTTGCTCTGCGGCATGTGGGATCTTCCCAGACCAGGGCTCGAACCTGTGTCCCCTGCATTGGCAGGCAGACTCTCAACCACTGCGCCACCAGGGAAGCCCCTAACTTCTGATTTAAAGTGAGAAACATGCAACTCTTCCTTTCACTTGAACACTTAGAGGCCACAGTAGGGTTATTAACTGGCCTAATTTCAACATTGTTGTGTCTCAGGGAAACAGGGAGGCCTGATAAGAGGGAGAGAGGCAGGAATGGCAGGTCGGTAGAGCAGCCAGAACACACTCAGCATTTATCTATTAAATTCACCATCTTTATATGGGTGTGGTTCATGGACCACCCCCAAATTAAACAGTAATATCAAAGGTTACTGAACGCAGGTCACCATAACAAGTATAATAAGAATGAAAAAGTTTCAAATATTGAGAGAATTTCCAAAATGTGACAGAGAGACATGAAGTGAGGAAATGCTGTTGGAAAAATGGTGCTGATAGACTTGCTCGACACACGGTTGCCAAAAACCTTCTATGTGTAAAAAATACAGTATTTGTGAAACACAATAAAGCAAAGTGCAATAAAATGAGGTATAACTGTACAAAGCTATAGTAATCAAAACAGCATGATATTGGCATAAAAAAGACACAGATTAATGAAACAGAGTTGAGAGCCCAGAATAAACCCACATATAGATGGACAATTATAATTTATGACAAAGGAGCAAAGAACATACAATGGGAGAGAGGATAGTCTCTTCCATAAATGGTATTGGGAAAACTGGACGGTCATATGCAAAAGAATGAAACTAGGCCACTATTTTACTCCATATACAAAAATCAACTCAAAATGGATTAAAGACTTGAATGTAAGACCTAAAATCATAGAATTCCTAGAAAAAAACATATGCAGTACACTTTTTAACATTGGTCTTAGCAGTATCTTTCTGGATATGTCTCCTGAGACAAGGGAAACAAAAGCAAAGATAAACAAATGAGACTACATCAAACTAAAAAACTTCTGCACAGCAAAGGAAACCATCAGCAAAACAAAAAGACAACCTACCGAATGGGAGAAGATACTTGAAAATCATATATCCAATAGGAGTTTAATATCCAAAATATATAAAGAACTCATACAACTCCACAACAACAAAACAAACACCCTGATTAAAAAATGGGCAGAGGATCTGAGTAGACATTTTTCCAAAGAAGACATACAGATGGCCAGTAGGCACATAAAATGATGTTCAATATCACTAATTATTAGGGAAATGCAAATCAAAACCACAATGATGTATCACCTCACGCCAGTTAGAATGGCTATTCTCAAAAAGACAGGAAATAAAAGTGTTGGTGAGGATGATGAGAAAAGGGAACACTCATACACTGGTGGTGGGAATGTAAATTGGTGCAGCCACTATGGAAGACAGTATAGAGATTCCTCAAAAAATTAAGACCAGAATTACCATATAATCCAGCTATTCCATTTCTGAGTGTTTATCCAAAGAAAATGAAGATACTAATTCAAAAAGACATATGCACCCCTATACTCAGTGTAGCATTATTTACAATAGCCAAGATATGGAAACAACCTAAGTGCTCATCAATGGATGAATGGATAAAGATGTAATATATATGCACAATGCAATACTACTCAGCCATAACAGAAAGATGAAATCTTGCCATTTGCAACAATGTGGATGGACCTTGAGGGTATTATGCTAAGTGGAATAAGTCAGATGGAAAAAGACAAATGCCATATGTTTTCACTCATATGAGGAATATAAAAAAATAAAATAAAAAACAACCAAAAAGAATAAAATGAAATAAACAACCAAACCAAACAAAAACGAACATAGATACAGAGAAAAGATTAATGGTCACCAAGGGGAAAGGGACATGGGGGAGGGTAAAATGGGTAAAGGGAGTCAACTGCATAGTGATGGATGGAAATTAAACTTTCCATGGTGAGCACACAGTAGTGAATACATAAGTTGAAATACAATGTTGTACCCATGACACTTAAAAATAAATAAAGAATTTAAAGTAAGACTTGGAATCACTGTTAACTTACATTTGGTTTGCCAAAGCTCTTTGTTTTTCATTAATAATAGTGATAATAATGTTTTCATTAAAAAATGTAAATGAGATACATTCTGTCTCCCAAAATTCAACTAGCTATCTTAAGACATTTTTATTGTAAAATGGTTTTTATATATTTTGGAAAAAAAAACAATAAAAAATATGTCTCAAACTGGTTGTAGGAATGCTACAACCAGAGAAAGAACAAATATACCTTCTCCATCTAGTTTAGTGATTCTCCATCTTGGTTCCACATAAGTATCACATAGGGAACTTTAAAAATCCTGATGCCCCAGATGTACCCAGACCAATCAAGTCATAATCTCTGCGGGTGGGACCAGTTATTGGTATTTTAAAAAGTGAGTCCAAGCCCAATTCACACCAAGCTCAGATCTACTATTGAATACACAAGCCTGAGTGGTTTAACAGAGGAAAAAACAGATTATGAATTATCTATTTTACAAGTACAAAGTCACCACCAGTAAAGAACTCACTATTTCTCTAAGCAATTGTAACTGTGCCATTAATTTTCCTATAAATGCATTCAGTCATTCCTCTACTTTGTTAATTTACTCTGACTTGCATAGAATGGTAAAACCTATACTCTTTTCACAGATAATCAAGAGTTGCTTGTAGTACCTCCACTGCCGTTATTTCTACTCTCATAAAAATAACCCACCTCACACTTTCATGTTTCATTTTAGATCATTTCATAAACCCTATCATTAATCCCAGAGCTTTAGGTATATAGTAAGCACCATGATATGCCCTGATATGTGTATTTATTGGATTTGCATTTCTATTCATATCATAACTATATCCAAACTGCACCTGCAGATTCCCTGTATCAGCAGCCATCTGAAAGGCACAGATTTTAATTCTACTTTAATGCAGAGCTCCTAAATTTGAGCAGATGCTTGAAAGTACATTTCAGCCAGTGTGGTGGCTCATGAGACTCACTGTTTTTTTGTCTCAGTCTTGCATAGAGCTAAAACTTATAGAGTTAGCACTTATTTGACTGATTGATGATCACTGGTCCCACTCCCACCTCCACCCGCCACCCCGTGATCAAAATTTCCTAAAGCTGCTCTGATTCCAAGAATGATCAGGGCTGGACTCATAAACAGATTTACCAGGAAGCTTAAGCCTCGGGGCCTCTCAATGTGTATGGGCCTCTTCCAAAGCCCTGGGAGGTGCTCTAAAGGTTTGTAATTTTATATTCTTTTCCTTGAGGCAGACTGTGTAAGTGTTAGACCCCACAAATCCCGGATCCATCCACAGTGGGCCTAATGTAACTTGGCTGCCAATCGCAAGGCAAGCACTAAATAAACTGTGAACTCTTTATAATGTGAAGTTAAGGAGAATTAATCGTGTCACAATCATGCCCACAGATCAGGCTTTCCTTCCTCTCCAGCAGAGGTACTCCTGTTGGTCTACAGGGAAACGGAGCATGAGATGGAAGGAAGAGACACCCATCTTTGGAAAGGACAGGGTCTAAGTCCTTAAAGAAACCAGAGGGGAAATTCCAGTCTTTTCCAGTGTGTGTGGAAATCAGGTAGGCTCAGACCCGAGGGGCAGGACTGGCAATCCTGAGTACATACCAGGCCACCTTCCACAGATAAATCAACTTTCTCTGACTTTACAGCATGCACGTCTTATCTGGCCTCTTTGCGAAGAAAATTTTCTGTCCATCCTTCTGCTAAATTTAAATACCTTTTAATGCAGTAAAATTACCTTCTAAGCAATCATTAAAGAGAAATGGCTTACGTGCAAATGCTGGCAGTGAATATTTGAAAGCATAATCACTAACTGACAGTTCTAACCCAGAGTTGCCAGATTCCCGTGTATTTTTTTTTTTTTTTTTTTTAATTTAGGCTACGGACATGCAGGCTCAGTGGCCATGGCCCACGGGCCCAGCCGCTCCGCAACACGTGGGATCCTCCCGGACCGGGGCACGAACCCGTGTCCCCTGATCGGCAGGCAGACTCTCAACCACTGCGCCACCAGGGAAGCCCCTTCCCGTGTATTTTGATGGAGGTAGAGGTTGAGGGCAGGGAGGTGAGAGAGGATTAAAGCAAGAGGGAACCCGAAGAGGAGCCTGAAACATGAAAGCCCACTCTGCAGACCGCATGGCTTGGCCGGGCGGCACGTTGTTTCAGGCTATAAGCCACACACACAGCAGAGCGGCACCACCAGGTGGTCCCATACTGCAGCCAGACAAGCAGACAGGAAGCCTGGAAAAATGGATGTGAGCATGAGATGTTCACTTATCTACACCACCTTCCCTCCTGCTCACCTCTGCAGGCTCTCCACGTTCCAGTGTGCATTCGGGTCATAATTCCTGATTCAGAGAGTGGATACAAGGCCTGGTTTGAGACTTAAACATTAGGTAGCACTAGCTTCCTTCGGACACCTGTCTGTCTGGGTCTAGGGCTTCTCTGGGCAGTAGCAGGCTCTCCTCTCCCTGACCGGCTAAGGAGTCCAGATCATCTTCCTAGCACTTCCTCTCTTTCTGTTCCGTGTCCACCTGCCCTAGTGGCCTATGAACCTGAGCCCTTCTGCCAAGTTCTGGTAGGCAGGTGGACTCTCCTGTGGGGCTAGATCCATGAAGCAGCCGAGCCCCAGGGACGTACTGATCCCTACTCCAAAACAGACCCTCTTTCGTACCACCATTAGCCACCGAAACCGACCCCTGTGCAACTTGCTGCCTTGACAGCGGGGCCACAGATACTGCCAAAGCCATCCTTTATGTCATTTATGTCTAAACTTGAATCATGTGACTCCAGACCCCATTACAGGCAACGTCAGCAGCAGTGTGATAAAACAGGAGGTCCAGGCCACCCTGCACCTAGCAGTGCTGGCTGTCGTCAGTCAGCAGTCTGCCGCTCCTCAGCTGGCTCACTGAGGACAGCTTTCTTGCTAAGGCTCTTTCGGCTGCAGGGGAGAAGCAGCAACAGGCCGCAGAGCAGCAGCAGTGTTCGGATAGTGAGGAAGACCTGGCTATTGTGGTTACTTTATCCTCTGGCCCATCAGGCATGGGCAAGCCCAAGTCTGAAAGCCAGTCTCCGTTAGAACTTTGCTTCAATCTCAGGTGAAAAAAAGATACCTTCCCCGACCCAGCCTCCAGCAAATGGGGAAATGGTCTCATCCTGAATTGACCTAAAAACTATTTTCCCTTACAAACCACATTTAAATTAAGAGACCTGCGAGGAAGCTCTGTATTTCACTTTTTCCAAAGACAGACTAGCTTGTGAGAACAAAAGACAGAAGAAGGTCTTAGCAAATCACAGTTGATAACCAATTCTTCCGGAAGTGTAGGGAAGACTCCTTTATTATCTCATCAAAGAAATGTTCATTATTATAACATGTAGTCAACAACAGAAGCCGACTGGATTGAGAAGACATCAATACTATTACCATTACAGGCTGTATTGTGTTATACTGATGGGAACTGAGGGGAAGGTTCTGGGAATATTTGGGGTAAAGAACATCCCCAATTTGCCTGACCACATCCAGTGAAGTGTGTGTGGTAAAATATTTAAGATGTGGAATGTAGTCAAAGTGCAAAGATTTTCCATTCAGATGGGATATCTATCTATCTATCTATCTAGATAGATAGACAGGTAACTTTGAATTACTATGGTAATTCATGTTCCTTATAGTATATCTCTTTGTACTTACTTCAACTTAGATTTCACACAGACAGTACCTACCAGTTACTCTTGTTGAATATAGGTTCATAGGCTTTGGAAATGGACTTCTCTGGTAGGTGAGCAATGGCTAATTAACAAAATACACCAAAAATACACTCCCGGAACACAGAGAATTAGTTTAGGTGAAGATACTTACAGCAACAAGGCTGTTTAAACCACATACGGATTTATTTTAACATAACGTCCTCCTTGCACATGAGAGAAGAGGACAGAGATCATGAATATAATTTTTCGTCTATTTAAAATACCGTGCTTTTATTTTAAGTACTTCTTTACCCTGAAGATTAACTGATAGCAACTCAGAAAGCATCATGGAGCTACTGGAAATGAATTTTGAGTCCTCTAAAGCAATAGATCCCTCCCTCCTCCCCGCCCCCTCCACAAACCTTCCCTCCCACCTTGCATATGCTTTCAGCACTGGACTCAGTTAAAAGGGAACCACGTGTCCTCGACAATTTGGCTAAAAGGGTTAAAGAACTCCATAAAACAACGTGAAAGAAATAACACATCCTTCTCTGATACAGAAGTTCTCAAAAGGGTTACGCACAGGCCACCTGTGTGAGACTCACCTGAAGGTGCTTATTTAAAAGACGGTATCACGCCAAGATGCACTGACTTAGGGGGCTGGGAATCTGCATTCTTAAGAAGCTGCCCAGTGTATCATCAAGACGCTGGCAGGCAAGGACCACTGATTTACCATAAATTGCCAGGTGTCTGCACTCAGCTGCTGGCCCCTACTCACCAGGTGGACTCCCATGTCCTGCTGCAGCTGTGGCAATTGCAAAAGCAGAAGCAGGCGAAACAGAGCAGTGGGAGTTGTCGGCAGTCTGTCCTGGTTATTTCAAAAGAATGGAAATGGCATGGTGAGACAGTTGGATAATGTAACGTAATAAAAATTCTCATTTTCATTCCAGCACTGGATGAATGCAAATACCCTGCATTGTCCTTATTAATAGGCAAATAACAAGATTCTATATTAGCAAGTCCATTCTAGGTATAGCCCCAAGAGAAATGAAAGCATACATCTACACAAAAACTTATACGTGAACATCCATAGCAGCATTATTCGTAACAGCCAAAAAGTAAAAACAATCAAATGTCCACCAACTGGTGAAATGATAAACCAAATCAAAAATTCTCATACAAGGGAATATCATCTAGCCACAAAAAGGAATGAAGTACTAATACATACTACAACATGAATGTACCTTGAAAACATCATGCTAAGTGAACGTCAGTCATAAAGAGTCACATATTGTATGATCCCATTTACATTAAATGTCCTGATTAGGTAAATCCATAGAGACAGAGAGTAAATTAGTGGTTTCCAGGGGCTGGCGGGGAGATGGGAATGGGGAGTGACTACTAATGAGGACATGGTCCCTTAGTGGGGGAGGGGATGAAAATGTTCTGGAATGAGAGAGTAGTCATGGCTGCCCAGCCTTGTGAATATATAAAAACCACTGAACTGTGTATTTTAAAAGGGTGAATCTTATGGTATGTGAATTTTATCTCAATATAAAAAATATTTTTAAAAAATATTCTACATTTTACTGATGGAATTTTCTTCTCAAAGTACCTTTAGAAGCAGAGATGGGTTCTGAAATCGAAGGATGCACTCAGCACCTTTAGGCAGCCCCTCTCACTCAGATGCTTACACACAGCATTGGCTAATATTGCTGACAACCTCACTGTTTTTCTCACTCAGGCTTTTAGTGAAGATTGCTCACTGTGATTCTGTGATTTTTGATTAGTTTGCCCCTAAAGTTATATAGTCATGCTTAAAATAAATAAGAGGGGAAGCAAAGAGCTGCTTAATGTACCCAAGCATGAAAGCAAAGAACAGCTCTACCCTCTCCTTCAGCAGTAGCCTGAAAACATTTGTGAAGCAAGGTGGCAAGTAGACAGATGAACAGGCAAAATTCAGCTACACAGTGAGAAAATGTGTGATACTGTCCCCATTTGGATCCACCGTATTATCACAGATTTTGGCTTTCTTCCTGTGTCGCTGGGATTTAGTCAGATCAGGAAAGAAACAAAGGACTTAGTTAATCCACAAACAGGATGAGGATTTCCAAATGATGTTTACATAAATTTAAAAACATTTTAAATGAATGTAAACATAGGAAAGAGACCGTACTAAAACAGAGCTCTAATAATAGTAACCAAGTGGACAGCATTTAATCTTGCCTTGGTAAAGTTTTGCTTTCACAGACTTTGGCCCCAAACTGTTACAGGTTTAATGAACTCAAGGGAGTCTGTCCCACATGGCAATGGTCAAAGAAGTTGCCAAGGCTTGGACTGACCAAGCCTCTAAGAAGAGTAAAGAGATTTGGCTAATTCCATAGTAGTCCTATAGCAAGCCAGGGAATCTAGCTTGTTACCTTTGGTTTTTCAGAGCTATCCAAATGTCAGGGTGACCCATGACGGACCAGGGGCCCCAAAGGGCTAATATCCATCAGGGCAAATCTGCTGACAACAGTCTGACCCAGACTAGCTTCTCTTGGAGGTGATGGCAATGAAAACAGCTTCCACCACGAGGCTAAGGCTGCAAATGAAAGGACCCTTTGGAGCCACGCACTCTATCTTTTGCTAAACTGCCTTACTTAAAGCAGGAGTATGAGAGTCAGAAAACGCCTACGTTTTACATGGGTTACTTAGGGTGAATCTGGTTTCATAATTGAATAATTTTCTCTTCCAACTTGAAATAATTGGCTTGAGGAGAAAAGAAGAAAACATTTCTAAAACAACTGTAATTTGGATATATTTATTTGAGCAATGAGGAGATAAAAGATTTCTGTCTTTTGTTCTGTCTTCCCTCCAATTAGAAAACATTTGGTATATTCTAAAACAAATTATGGGATAATGTTTTATAATTTTCATAACTATAGAAAAGATACCAGATTCTGCCACTAGTAATAATGAAGATTGGCGCTCCATGCAACTGGACTTTATTTTAGCTGAAACAGTGTTCTTAATAAGGTCCCCCCCGACAATTCTGTGTCCCAGATGAACCTATTTAATACAGACTACACTGGGATTCATGGTAAGGTATCAGAGTCTGGGAACATGTTGGTGAAACCAGCACTGAAATTCAATCAACTAGCAACTAAGAACAGGCTTCTCAATTCAGATTACTCCACACAAAGTGTCATGCAATGATGGGGTCAAATAAATATTGGTTATACTAATGACATACTCTCTAATCATTTATTTTCTACCACTTGGTCCTACAGTAACATTTGCTTCCCATTACTTTTCATAACTGAGACTAAAAATATTCGGGGAGTGAAACAGTAAGGCAAACAAAAGATTCAGGAGCTAGAATCATCCCTCGCTTGCGTGTTTCTGAGTCCCTTTCTGAGCGCTCACCTCCGGGCTGGCGGTAGCGGAGGTGCCGAGGAGTTGAGGGTGACCTGCAAGGTGAAGGTTCGGTGGCATCTGCCGCGGGGGAGCTTTCCACTCCTGCTCGGTCCACCGGCGCAGACTCTAGCACTGCTGCTTTAAAACATCATGAATTTTAACAACCAGGCCATGAATTCAAGAGCTTCTTGTCAGTATCATGCATGGAAACACAAAAGTTCATTATGGATAATAAGCATTTCATGTTAGTGTATATTTTTAAAGGACTTTATCATGAAATCGAGTCACTCTTCCTGGCGGAATGTTAACGACACGAAGTCTAACTGTGGCTCATCTCCTCACCTGTCTTGCTGACCCTGCTGAGCCTGGTTGACCCTCCCAAGCCCCTTCTGTTCAACACAACAGATGTTACTGATAAAAAGAAGAGGATATGCAGTGGCTTCCCCGCCCTCCAGAATGTTTCTCCCTTCTTGGAGTGGGAAAAGAGGGACTTTTTCCAGATGGTAAATGAAAATCGGGACTTCATTAGTTCTTTGCCTAGGTTGCTCCCTTAAGACAATTCAAGGAGCCCCCCTGCCTAAGGATCTACGGCTGTACTGTCCAAAATGGTAACCCGAGCCCAAAGTGGCTATGTCAGTTTAAATGAAAACTCAATTTAAGCGAATATTTCACTTCCTCACTTGCACTGGCCACACTTCAAGTGCTCAGTAGCCACGTGTGGTGAGTGGCTACAGTACTGAACAGCATTTCCATCCTCCCAGAAGGTTCTATTGGGTAGCCCTGTCCGAGAGCTACGGATCAGCAGGAAGCAAGTGGAAATTTTTACAATGAACAGTTGAGAGATTTTTAAGATAATCTGTGCCTCTTCACTGCAGCTAACATCCCATGAGTAAAAGAAACAGTCCAGAGTCACATTTAAGCTATTACCACACCCCTTGCGCTAGCTTAGTAACCAGGTAAAATTACAACTTTGTGTGTGTTCTTTTCAGGAAAAGCACTACAAGAATGTCATAAATTTCCAACAACTCTTCCATTTCTTTTTCCTTGGGCTTTTCATCAACCGACAAAAGCTGTATCACCTCCACTAGTTTTCCATTTACCCCTGTCAGCAGAGCTACTCTCAACTCAACTCCCTTTACCATTCCATTCAAGATTTCACTCAACAAACTTGACAAAATCCCTAATAACTTCACATAAAGCCATTTTCACACTTGCATGTGATTTACTCCCTTAGAAATATGGCCCCAAGTCAGCTCTTTTGAAAAACAAAGGGGCCAGGGAAGGGAAATGGTTAGAATCTTTCCTCCAATGACATAATTACAGTCAAGCTGGCAATGATGCAGGATGGAGACATAAAAATCAGTGCTTAGCTGTTAGTTTTATTATTTTCTAAATAACTCCCTCAAAATGCAGTAATAGAAGGCATCTGCTTTGCAAGAGCAAGCAGAATATCAAATGTATGTCCTTGGTCTGATTCAACCATTCATTCCTCTGAGGCAAATGAGCAAATCATTTAGTCAGCAATTACACTGAACCCAAAAAACTTCCCAGCGAGAGAGCTGGACAGGCCCCGAAAGTCCACTGAAAGAACAGGAAAGCACAGACTAACACTGTCAGCAAATGGGCACCTACAGAGAGGAGAAACCATGCCAGCACTGTGGGGGGAAAGAAGCGTTTCCTTCTGCCAGGTTCACTTTCAGTCAAGTTCCATGCAAAGCAGCTTTGCCTGCAGAACGAGTGGGCAGATGTGGGCTCAAAACAAATGCTAAAATTGGGAGCACTTTCAGCCCACAGGCAGGCAATTTTCAAACTAAGAATACAGAAACAGACACTAGTGATGTGGGTCGTGCAGCGATGCTTAGACTGGTTGCACAGCCATGGCCCAAGAGAACGCTGATGGGGTAAGAGACCCAAACACAGCGAGTGAGCTGCCCCATGGCTCTCCTTTCTTGCCTGCTGTTGGTTATGTTTTTTGTTGAGATCTCACCACTGGGTGGAATCTGGATGTGAGCTGGGCTGATATTTGTGCTTTTTAGAAGGACCCAGGATAGCAGAAGGTGGGGACTTCGTGGTAGGAAGAAAGAGGGGCACTAATGAATGTTGGGTGAGCCTGGAACAGATCTGGGGACTGGGTGGGGGTGAAACCAACTGCATTATTTTCCCCTCCGAAGTTCACAGTCTTGCTCATTTTCAGGGATATTTCCTATTTCTCTTCTTTCCCTTCATGTCATTTGAAGTTCTCTTGCCAGGAAATATTGCAAGGCTGGCATTATAACTGCAATGACAATAAAACTGGACAAAGGTTACTAGCATTTTTCAAAGAGGGTACCCTGAAACTGTCTAGCTGGACAGTAGTGAGGGAGACCCACGACCTCAGTATGGGCCTAATGGTGAAGCTGATCTCGTGCAATGAGGTTTGTGGAGTTGCATCCTGAGGTGAAAAGCAGAAACTGTACAAACTCTTGGCACAGGGCTTCTTATTCAAGTCTGCCAGCTGTCTTAAGTGTTACCATTATGCAAAGCACACGCAAACATCTTTCAAATTAAAGACAGATCATTGTCTCCCTTTACTTTGCCAACTGGAATTTTCAAGACTAGATAGCAGAGTTAATACGGCAGCACTCTTGGCTTCTGTAGACATTCTGTGCATGCGCGCGTGCACACACACACACAGACACAGACACAACTTGTCAGGCTGACACTGAAGTAAAGTGTTTCATCCATGACTTTTCTAGAACTATTCATGATCAGTATTGCCTATATACCAATGCAAAATAAAAGGAAAAACTAGATCTATAATTCCTTTGTTTCACCTTTTCAGAAAAATGCCAAAGAGCTCCCTAGACCCCAGTATAATTCTAAGCTTTCTATTCACAGTGTCTCTTTTATGAGGATCCACAGGATAAATTATTCTCAAGTCTCAGGAGCAAGAAAAGATGTGCCTGCACACCAATCTATTCTTAGCTTTCAATATGAATCACATAACTGATTACATTCAGAACCAAAATCAGAGTGACTTTAGGAACTGCAGAGGACCACACAGTTCTCACTTGTTCACTAACCATACCCATGGCCTCATACGATTTTCCTCCATTGCCTGATTTCCTTACCTATTTTAGTTTTAATCCAGTGTACCATGTGCCTCTTTGAACTACCACCTTAAATACTTTTAAGAACAAGATGGGAAGTAAATACATTAAAAATAATCAGAAGACAGCTACAGAAAGAGAAAAAAAATCAAGATGCTGGGCTTCCCTGGTGGCGCAGTGGTTGAGAGTCCGCCTTCCGATGCAGGGGACATGGGTTCGTGCCCTGGTCCGGAAAGATCCCACATGCCGCGGTACAGCTGGGCCCGTGAGCCATGGCCGCTGAGGCTGTGCGTCCGGAGCCTGTGCTCCGCAACAGGAGAGGCCACAACAGTGAGAGGCCCGCGTACCACACACAAAAAATCAAGATGCAATGAGGTGGCCAAAAACAAAGTGTTTAATAGAAGGATTGCTGGAGGGGGGCGGAAATCATGGTAAAAATGAGAGATAAAGGGGCACATATTAGTGGGTAGACGTGACTAAGACACATGGGGCAGAGGAGAGGACACCTCTGGAGATGATGTTGGCTCTAATGGGCTTCAACAAGTGCCATGGGCCACACATGGACACAACCCTGGAATGTCCCCACCTCCCACAGTGAGAGGAGCTCTGTATTTAACCTTGACCTGGGAACTGCAAAATCATATTTCTACCCCGCGAACCATGTGGATAAACTGACCCTTGAAATTCTAACTGCAAATCATCTGTTTGGGGAAAATCCAGTGGAGAAACACAGAGGCATTAAGTCCTCAACTTTGGCTATTTCTCTAATGTGAGAAAGAACCTACTATTTCTGCCACACCATTATTCATGGACCCTCTCCATCTGCTGGGCCCTGGTCAGAAATGATCCAAGCTGCTACATAACAAGATCTCTAGCTGATGCTAGCTGTGCCCACAATGATCCCTGATCCCACCTCTGCCCAACACCTACACTGACAAGTCTTTGCAGCCTTTGTCAGCGTCATTCCCTGGGAGCTTGATCTAGTTCTTTCTCATTTATCTTGGTCTCCCCAAGTCTAACCTTTTCCCAGCTTATCATTCCTGGGGAAAAACTAGTGATTCCTCCCAGTGATCACACCTCTATCTGAGACAGCAGGCCAAACAGATGTTACGATATGGTATTGGACCAACGCTATGCACTTTGGGCTTGGACTTCAAAGACCAGAACTAGGGAACTTGGTGACCACTGTGGAACAATCCATGTAAGTGTAAGAATTAATCAAGATGGGTAATGGGCAGCTTGACTGAGGACCTTTAGAACTACGACATGTACTTAGTCTATAATGCAGAAAGGAATAGATTTTTCGTTTGCTCCTCTATTCAAGAAAAAAGTTAATACCTATACTACTAAGCATTAGCCAAATTAAAATGCAATCTCTGGGAAATTGCAAAAAAGGAGAAAGATTCTCACTGTACTCCTGTTAGGAGGCCACTATCAAAAGAAAGAAAATATTAAGGGTTGGCAAGGATGCAGACAAATTGGAACTCTGTACACTGTTGATGGGAATGTAAATGATGTAGGCACTATCAAAAACAAAAATTTCCTCAAAAAATTAAAAATAGAATTACCATATGATCTAGCAATCTCATTTTTGGGTATATATGCAAAAGAACTGAAAGCAGGATCTTGAAGAGATAACTGCATACACATGTACACTGCAGTATTATTCACAGTAGCCAAGAGATGGAAGCAACCCAAATGTCCATCAATAGAGGAATGGATAAAGAAAATATGGAGTATATATACAATGGAATATTGTTCAGCCTTAAGAAAGAAGAAAATCCTGGCACATGTTACAGCATGGATGAACCTTGAGGACATTATGCTACATGAAATAAGACAGTCACAAAAAGGCAAATACTGTGTGATTTCACTTTATATGAGGCATAAAAAATAGTCAAACTTGGGACTTGCCTGGTGGCGCAGTGCTTAAGAATCCGCCTGCCAATGCAGGGGACGTAGGTTCAAGCCCTGGTCCGGGAAGATTCCACATGTCGTGGAGCAACTAAGCCCGTGTGCCACAACTAATGAGCCTGCGCTCTAGAGCCTGCGAGCCACAACTACTGAGCCCACATGCCACAACTACTGAAGTCTGTGTGCCACAACTACTGAAGTCTGTGTGCTTAGGGCCCATGCTCAGCAACAAGACAAGCCATCACAATGAGAAGCCCACACACCACAACGAAGAGTAGCCCCTGCTCACCACAACGAAGAGTAGCCCCTGCTCACCGCAACTAGAGAAAGCCCGCACGCAGCAATGAAGACCCAACACAGCCAAAAGTAAATAAATAATTTTTTTTAAAAAAGTAATCAAACTCATAGAAACAGAAAGAAGATGGTGGTTGCCAAGGGCTGGGGGGGAGGGAGAAATGCAGAGTTGTTCAATGGATGTAGAGTTTCAGTTTTGCAAGATGAAAAAGTTCTAAGTATGTATTGCACAACAATGCGAATATACTTAACACCACTGAACTGTACACTTAATGGCTAAGATGGCCAAAAAGAAGGAGGAGGAAGAGGAGGATTCTTCAGGAGAGTTTTAATAACTTTACTAGATGCTAGAAAGCCCCAGGAAGACTAGTAGCAGGGTTTCCTCTACAGAGCTGCACATGGCGTCAAAACTGGACAAAAGCTGCCCCTTCAGAAGCATTGGTCACTCCTGCTCTCAGAAATGGGTTTCACCACTGGGGGTTACCATCAGCCCTTTGCTCATAGGTTCTCTTTGCCCATTAGTTTGCCTGTTTCCTCTGTCCAACTGAGACAGGAAGGAAAAGGGCAGAGCACAACCCTTAAAAGAATGACACAACCATGTAGAAGAACAGGATACCACAAAAAACACTTAGAACCTACTAAGCCCAAGATGGTGGAAGATCTGACTCCCAGGAGACCTTGAGCCTCATTATACACCCATTGTAATGCATTAACACACTAAATGGCACACCCACCAGTGCCATGACAGTTCCGAGGCTGACCATAAAAGGCCAAAAAGTGGGTGGTGGCCCAATTCCTGGAAATCTCTGCTCCTTCCCCAAAGTAGCTGGAATAATCCTCCCACTCGTTAGCCTATGAAATTACCCAGCCCATAAAAACTAACGGCCCCAACACCAGGGGCCACCTCTCTCGCCTTCTGTCTATGGAGTGTGTATCTCTCTAAATAAACCTGCCTTCACTTTACTATGGCTCACTCTTGAATTCTTTCTTGCGCATAGCCAAGGACCCTCACTTGGTGGCCTGTCCCAGGGACTCACTTGAGACCTGGGCCATGACCATCCTCTGGTGCCCCATTTTTTTCCCACAACACAACCCATTTATCCATTCTTCTTGGCTCATGTCAATGACACTTCCTGATTCTGCTCAAACATTATCTTCCCTGCTTTTCACCTTCTGGAGCACTCCATCTATACCTCTTGTACCATCTGCCCTTATACTTATGTTTTGTCCACCTTCTCCAGGGAACTATATATAAGGGGCCTGGGAACCATCTTATTTACCATTATGGACCCTGTAGCACAGCAACCTGCACAGAGAAGGTGGTCACACAATGACTCCTGAACAGACCTTACTGTGTTCTCATCCCAGCCTCAGGGGCAATCAAACCAAAGCCTCAGTCACAAATGTCTGGCACTAAAATACTTATTCCTAAAGCTCCCCTAACTCAAAATAACATGAGAAACCAGACTTACCTCCAGATTTCCCCTCTCCTATTTAATACAACCCAATAAAGGAGGGGGAAAGAACTTTCCATATTCTGAGAAGTTCCTGTTTCCCAGGGCGCTCTGGCCCAGAGGGGAGGTTTGAGATAAGCCTCCCAAAGTCATTCCCACCTTGGAGATTCCCAAGCACTGGCCTGCATCAAACCCCAGATGCACCTGTCACCTTGTGCATCACCTCATTATTCCCAAGAAAAATCCATCCTGATTCTACTAAAGCTTGTTGTTCTAATGACTTTTTAATTATCTTCCCCCTTTCATCCTCCTGAGTTGCTAACGTGTCAATTTCAAGAATTTCTTGTTTAAATGGGTGCTCCTTTTGATGATGATAACCGCTCCAGTTAAAATTCCATTAAGTACTTCACTCAGAAAGCTTATTTAAGTGATCTGAGCTAGAAACTACATAGAATCTTGAAGCAGGTAGAAAAGCAGGGGTCTATGCTTCCATCTGGGTGATCCTCTTTAAAATCTGGACACTTTGTCTGACTTATTGCCCAATTTTTTATTATGTTATCAGTAAAGAAATCAGGTACTATATAGTAAAAAAAAAAAAAAAAAAGCTGTTTGCTAACTTGGCCATGAAATCTTGTTTATTTTCATCACAGAAACACTGGATTATAAAAGAACAAGGATGACCTCCTCCAACCCCTATGTTGTACCAAGCTGAGGAGAGTAGGGAGATGTGCCACGGGAATCCTTGATTAGTCCCCTGAGAGCTTTGCCTGATTTATTCATTTAACAATTTACTACCGGCCAGGCACTGGCCAAGGCACTGACAGTACAGAGGTGAACAAGACAGACAAGGTTGCTGATCTCATGAGCTTATATAGGAAGACTGTCCAGGCAGAGGGATAAACAAGTGCAAAGGCCCTGAGGCAGAAATGACCCAGGTGTTTCTGAGACACAAAAAGGAAATCAATGTGACTGTAGCTTAGCCGATGAGGGAGTGTAGCAGGAGCAGGGGTTAAAGAGAGAGACAGCATCCAAGTCTCATAGGATCTGAAGGCCTTGGGAAGATAAATGTGCTTTATTCTAAGTGTGATAGGAAGTCATTAGAGAATCTAATCAGGAAACCAGATGATCTAATTCACATTTTTAAAAACCACTTCGGTTGTGTCATGGAAAATGAACACTGTCTCAGACTTAACTTTTCTCCCTATATCTCTGTTGTAATAGGGAGTGTTGCCTTGGAAACTAAACTGAAGAAGTCATCTTAATGACCTAGCTTCCAGGCTAGGTCGTCACATTAGCAGGGAAAGGCTGGAAGCAGTACAGGTGCTTAAGGTAGACATCGGAGGAGGAGAAGGCTCTGAGGCTCAACGTCATGGATGAGGACCATGGTAACCTATCTCTATGCCAAATATCATGCTATGCTCTTTAGCCAACCAGCCTTAATTCCACCAAGAACCTTCCAGTGATAACACTTTAGATGACACCATTTTTCCATAGACAACTGACTGCAATTAGCCTTTTATCATAGAAGGCGGCTAACCTAGCTCTCCTTCCACAAAGGCTAGAGGGAACTACAGGAATTTTTTCTAACTAGCCATTGTATTCATTCTACTTTCTATGCAGAAGTAGGAAAGTTGTAAAGAAAGGAAACTAGGGCTCCAGAAGGAATGGTGGGGAAACAGGGGGCCAGCAAATGCGGGGTATGGCAGCTGGATAATACCTCTTTGAATACTTCGTTTTAGCTTGTTACACAGATCCACGCGGGGGTTAACTACATGCTCTTCTACAGATCCTGGGCTTTGTTCTGGAGAAGAAAGGCCTCGGCTAAGATCCAGCGGTACTTTACCAGTGTGTGGTGGTGGGGATGCAGCAGGGCTGTGAGTGGTGGTGGGACTGCTGGACGCTGAGCAGGTGGTCAGGTCCAACGCTCCTATCCTTGAGTTCAAGGGAGAAGTCAAGGACAACTTTCTGGCCCTCACTGGGGAGGACGTTCTGGACACAGCCAATGGTGGTGGGGAAGAGAATTTGCGACACAGGCGCGGGGATTTGCCATCCACCAAGTGTTCACCTCTGCTATTCTGGCTGGTAGCGAAAAACAATTCCAACGACCTAAAAATAAGAGCAAAAGCTATTAACAGGTTGTAGCCAAGTGAAAATGAGTCCCCTGATGTCATTCAAGAACACGCTCCCTACATTAAAAGGCCACAATATCATCATACTTCTGTTGCTGGATTCACCTTCATTTAAATGCTGCATGTATACTACACACTTGCCAAAGGAACACAGACAGTATTTAGGCGTAGTCTAATCCCCTGCTACTAAACTGCGGTCCAAAGACAAGTAACACTGGTAACGGGCTCCACTCCAGACCTACTGAATCAGGGCCTGCAATTTAACAAAAAAGGAGAAAGAAAAGCCCCAAACAATAGAGTTATCTTCCAAATATTCACAGAGCAAGCAAAGGCCACTTGGAAACTTCAACTGCTTCCCTCGGGAACTGTCTGTGACCTCGACTCCCCCGCTTCTACTGGCGGGGCCTGGCAAGTTCAAAGCCAAGCCAGTGCCCTGCAGAGCAGGGCTGCCCATCTGCACAGAGACCCAGGGACCAGGTGGGCCACACTTTCATCACAGGGTAGTGCCGGGCCTACCTGACAGGGATAGAGGTGAAAGGCCTCTTGTATATGTCAGAAAGCTTCCCCAGCACCACGGCTGCCGTCGTGAAAATCCGATAGGTGTGCAGAAAGGTATTGAGGAAATCGATACTAAGAAACCGCAGGTCTGTCAGTCGCTCCAAGAGGCGCTCCACGCTGGCATAACGGATCTGGGGCACTTTGCAGGAGTTGAGTGTTTTACTGAAGCAAATGTCAGTGTCATCCTTGTGAAGACGGGCATCAGACCTACGCACAAGGCAGGAACATGAGGACAAAACCAGGGCGCGGCTGCCTCTCAGCCCCTGAGTATCTCAATATTTGTAAATATATACTCGTGTCTGGGCTTCCCCTTACATTTGATGAAAGATGTGATAGGACATATTACATACAACAAAGCAGGGCTGTAAAAACATCAAATGTGCCATTATAATTTAGGAAGTTCAGAATTAATTGTGGAGACGTTAATAATTCATTTCACTCTGTGAATTCCTTCTGCAGGGGAGGAAAAATAATTTTCTCTCCGCCCTCCTGAGTTGTTGGCTGAGACTCTGTGATAAAAGACAGATGAACAAGAGAAAAATAAACAAGTTTACATGGGAGATAACCAGGGGAAAATGAGAAACTCACAGAGGTGGCTTAGAACTCAGACTTAAATACCATCTTATAGGGAAAGGGAGGTGGGGGGGTATGTAGGCCTCTCAGGGGAGAGTAAATGATTTTTAGGAAAGATGAATGAACCCTTAGAATAGATGGAAGGTATGATAGTTTGTGACAGTTTGCCTGGGTGTGATGTCGACATCTAGTCTTTCCTGTGACTACTGTCAATCTTCCATGGTTGGTGAAACTCCTGGGAAGGGGATTTACGACAACTGAGTTCCTTTTGGAGAATCTGTCTTCAGGCAGATGAGAAGAATTCAGAAAAATCCTCTCTCTGCATTTGCTGTTTTTCAAGTACCTATAGCTCAACATAATCAATATGCCACAGTGGCATATTATAGGGTGGCATATTCTGCTACCCTTCACTTCTTTCTCTGGTTCAATCATGTTTTATTAGGAAATTAAAGCCAAAGCCCTATTTAGGAGGGGCACTGCTTATGCCCTCAAATCAGAATATCAGAAGTGTGGTTAAAAAGTAGCAGGTTGGGGCTTCCCTGGTGGCGCAGTGGTTGAGAGTCCGCCTGCCGATGCAGGGGACACGGGTTCATGCTCCGGTCCGGGAGGATCCCACATGCCGCGGAGCGGCTGGGCCCGTGAGCCATGGCCACTGAGCCTGTGCGTCCGGAGCCTGTGCTCCGCAGCGGGAGAGGCCACAACAGTGAGAGGCCCGCCTACCGCAAAAAAAAAAAAAAAAAAAAAAAAGTAGCGGGTGACATTCTCCCCACAGAGGGGTGGGGAGGAAGAGGAGACCCAAATATCACTGCTGTTATCTGTGGTTATTTCTTTTCCTCGCTTCTAATTTTGTACATCTGTGCTTTCCCCTTTTTTCTTGATTAAACTAATAGATTATATTATTAGGTATTTTCCCTCTGGCACCAGCTCTTTGATTGATCAATTCTACTGTTTCTCTATATTTTAATTTATTAATCTCCATTCTTATCTTAGTTATTTCCTTCCTACACTTTCCTACAGTTGATTTTTGTCATTCTTTTTCTAACTTCTTGAATGTTAGAAAAAGAATGCTTAATCCATTTCATTCTTTCTGGCTGATAAATGCATTTAAGGCCAACCATTTTCTGATTACAATTTAATCCATAAATTGTGTGAAATGTTGTGTTTTCCTTACATTTTCAATATTCTGCAGTGTTAAAAATGTCTTCATAAAAAAAGTAATGGCTGTAATATAGGCAGTCAACTCTTCTAAAGGTTCCCCCTGAACAGTGCCCACCTGCCCACCTGCAATGCTGGGCTTTTCTCATTCTCTAAAACCTCCCACCTGGCTCCTCCTCAACCCATCACCCTGAGGCCCTTGCACTGGAAGCCTGCGGCAGCCTCTCCAGGTGGACAGCAAACTGGAGGGAAGATTCACACGGCAGCCCTCGAGATCCTTGGCTGTGCACAGAGCCCTCAGCCCATGGTGCACCTTTGTTAGAAAGGGCAAAAGAAGCCGGCATAGAGGCCAAGTTCATTAGATGAAAAGCTTGGAAGCTGAGGCTGAATCCAAGTGGGGCTCAAAGAAATGCATACCTTCGCTAAGACTGCCCCTAGCCTTCACATTCCCATCTGAGACCCCATGTCCCCCTTCATGGCAGCATGTCAGAACAGACAGTCAATGAAGTCCTGGATTTCACCCCTTGATTAAAGGATACACTACAGGGCCAGTGATGTTCAGTGAGGCAGCTGCTTGCTAAGAATCAGCTGGCTTGTTGTGAGTGCCCTTAATTAGCCCTTTCAGCACTTCAAGGGATTTTAAGTTATATATTTATTTTCTTTGGGATAAAAAGAAATCAATAGCTTCCTTAGCTTGCTCTTGGAAACGTTCCACCCCAAAGTAAGCTCAGTGCAGATGGAAGGATTTCATTTGCAGGCTTGAAAGAGCATTTTAAATGAGTAGCTTACTTCTGGTGAGGAACTAAGGGTGGCCTGTTAGTTTTAGTCACATCACTGATCTCGAAAATACATAAGTGCATCTTCTGAGATTCTTGAAAATAGCATGGCTCTTTTTTGCACTTAGTATGTGACCCTCAACCAACTTTACTTTTCTGGTTCTTAATCTTTCTCATTTGTGAAAAGACCTTAGAAACTTTTATGAACCAACCAGTCTGTCTAGAGGATGGCTAATCGAGGTAATCACTTTTTCTCCCACCATTTTCCCACCTAAAATCTCTATTTTCTAAGAAAACTGAGGGCAACTATTATTAAAAGAAAGCAAGCGTTAGCCTATATACATAAAGCATAAAACATCACTTAAAGGGATATAATCACCTAATAAATGTCATGATTTTGCATTCTATTCGTAGTTTTGAGCTTTGCATCTTTTTCTTTTTTTTTGCATCTTTTGACTATAATTCCTTTAACCAAACACTAGGGGAAAAAATATATTGTAGCCAACATGAAATTGAAACTGACTAATTGCACCACTGTCCTTCAGAGTTATTACTACAGTTTCATTTCAAGTAAAGAAAAGAAATTAAATATTAGGAAATTATTTAATTTTCTTTTATTACATTGAACGAAATCTTAATTTCCTAAGGGACCCTCGAGAAGACACAATGCGTTACTTAAGCCTCCTATGATAATAACAACTCCTTTTTGGTAAACACTTAAAAAAGTAATTTTGAGACATCAAACCCAAATCACCTATTGTAATTAGTAAGTTTTAAAAGGAAGTGAGTGCCTGCAAGGTAATGCCATTAGGGTAGGATAATTTTTTCTTTTAACTCTGTAAAACATCTTTTTTTTTTTTTTTCTCATTGCATGTGGCCAGAGAGATGTGCAAGGAGGCAAGAATACAGAATTTAGGGTAGACTAGTGCCATGGAGGAGACTATCAGAAGGAACAGAGATTGCAAAATCATCCTCTTTTCTCTGACTGAGGAGAACCAGGCTCAATGAAGCAGGGAGAAATAGAAGGAAGAAAGATATGAAATACATGAAACTCTGCCTTGGGAATATATCTAGTAGAGTACAGATGGGCATCCAAACATGTGTGGCTCCAATGGGAAATCCCTACAGCCCGTGATACAGGTTTCTGTCCTCCCAGGAGAGTGGTTCCAACTCATTGCAGTGACCCTCCCTGTGCACCCAAATGCAGGAAAGTCTTGGTCTGTACAGGAGACAGTTATATCAATACAAATGAGATTGGACATGGGCATTAGTCAAACTGCCACCACAGAGGAAAGAAGATGCATTCAGGCGCCAGCCGTAACTTGGTCAGGCACAGAACTAAAGCTTTTTTCTGTACTAATTTTTAAAGTGAACAAAATGTATACATAGTGGGTGTGCAGCTGCCCGAAGGTTTAGAAGCTTATAACTTGGCCACCAAGTTATTATTTATTCTCATTCTAAAGCAGATTGGACTTTCATGGCTGTCTAAGCTTCACGAAAGTACTCTTAATAAGGAATTAAGATAATATATATTATTTTGTGAAATATTAAAATAAGAATACTGTGGTAGAAAACTAATAAGAAAACTAACCTGGTGATGTGAACTTAAAAATTAAGTCATAATTTGAAACTTTTGACTTAATATTCCATACTTGGTTTTAATTTTAGTATCATACATTTTTAACTGACCTGTTTTTTTTTTAAAACTATACTAAATTAAAAACCTAGAAAACTGAATGCTAAAGGAATCTTTGCCCAAGAGTTTTAAAATGACCCTACTCAAAATATTTTAAAATTTGACTAGCAATTTAAAACAGTATCATCCTTTTATATTTTTTCTGTAGTAATTATGGCACTAGTATAATGTATTCTGCCTTCATCTGATACAATAATTAATAAGTTTTAAAGTTTATACCATTGGAATGATGCTAATTATAATTAATACCTATCAGAAGAGAAAAGTTGATGTTGTTTCTTTGTCTTAAACAGCTCAGACCTAAAAAAAGTCCACATAAAAAGGCATGGAAGACAAACATTTTCTTAGTTTCATGTAACTTTTTTGGAAAGACATAACAGGACTGCTTTTAAAAATACATTTTATTCTTAGAATTTGTACTGCAAATAACCAAAAAATGAGAGTAGGGAACAATTTGGTTAGCTTGAAAATCCTCCTAAAACAATTTTTGAATTTGGAAACAAAAAAGTATGTAGAGACAAAAGCATTAATATAGAGAGCTATGGCACGCAGTTATTGGTATAACTTCTCATCTTAAAACTAGTTTCCTTAGTGATCATAATTAAATTATAGGATTTGCTTTTTTTGTGTTTGTATGTTTTGTTTTTTTCAGTGTTGATCACTTTCTTTTTTTTTTTAACATCTTCACTAGAGTATAATTGCTTTACAGTGTTGTGTAAGTTTCTGCTGTATAACAAAGTGAATCAGCTATACATATACATATATCCCCATATCCCCTCCCTCTTGCATCTCCCTCCCACAGTCCCTATCCCACCCCTCTAGGTGGTCACAAAGCACCAAGCTGATCTCCCTGTGCTATGCAGCTGCTTCTCACTAGCTATCTATTTTACGTTTGGTAGTGTATATATGTCAATGCTACTCTCTCACTTCGTCCCAGCTTACCCTTCCCCCTCCCCGTGTCCTCAAGTCCATTCTCTAGGATTTGCTTTGTTAACAAAACATACAGAGAGCAGGATGGCAGGGCTGGGCAATAGCTTCTGGGACAAATCCATATACAGGCTGTGGGTAAATGGTACCATGGAAAAGTCAGTTAATTCATGTTGAGTGTCTTCAAAATCTAAATGTATCTCTACAACCAAATCTGACTAATATGATTCACACCCACTGAGAAGACAGCAAAAGAATCTGCCACACTTTTGTCCACCCTCTGACACATCTGGCTATCACAACGTTACCTATGGAACTTGAAATTTTTAAAAAACTTTTTATTTTATATTGGAGTATGGTTGATTAACAATGCTGTGACAGTTTCAGGTGCACAGCAAAGTGACCCAGCTACACATATACATGTATCCATTCTCCTTCAAACTCCCCTCCTACCTAGGTTGTTACATAATATAAAGCAGCTTACCCTGTGCTATATATGGTCCTTGTTGGCCATCCACTCTAAACACAGCAGTGTGTACATGTCTATCCCAAACTCCCAACCTCTCCCTTTCCCCCACCCTTCCCCCCCAGTAACCATAAATTAGTTCTCTAAGTCTGTGAGTCTGTTTCTGTTTTGTAAGTAAGTTCATTTGTATCATTTCTTTTTAGGTTCCGCACATAAGCGATACCATACCATAAGATATTTCTCTTTCTCTGTCTAACTTACTTCACTCAGTATGACAATCTCTAGGTCCATCCATTGAACCTGAAAATTTTGAAAGGCTTTTTGTACAGAGGAAGGCATCTAAACAGTATGAAAAACTATTTTTCTATGCTGTGAGTCAATAAACTATGAATCTGAAAAACCATTGTGATAGTCTTATTATTTATAATGGCATATCATGAATTATCAATCACATTACTGTCAAACATATTCAGAGTAGGAAGCAGAAGCCTACTGAAACAATATTTTATTCGGGGTTTTACATTCTCTACCAATTTGATCCTGATTAAAATGTAAGAGAAAGGATTATCACACTTACTTAATCATATGTGGCACAGAAACTTTGGAATTTTCTTCAAACACTATAGTCATTAAACCATTACACCGTATGTTGTCCACACACTGTGAAATTAAAAAATAGACAGTTAAAACCCACATGAAAACCTAGGCGGAGCATATCTTCCCAGAATTATTTATAATCACAAAACAATTCAGTTTCTCATTTGTGCACATATGCACACACGCACGTGCACACACACACACACACACACAGAGGCAGGGAAACATTACACATTGATGAACAGATTCAATATCCAAATACCAAAACTGTGCACCTGGCAAATGCCTGAGGATGGATATAAAGGCTACATTTTCCTAGAATGTGTTTCCCAAGGATTCTGAGCACAATGTCACATCGGCACAATTCTCTGGCAGTCCCAGCACTACTTGAGAAGTTTACACCTCTAGTGAGGTATAAACTGCCTCTGCTATATTCATTCTCTGCCCTAGTGGGTGGTATGGGGCAGGCAGAGCAGAAATGGTGGCTTGCTTGGATGGAATTCATCTTCTCTCTCACTAGGAAGCTCTGTGCCTGCTTCTCGGTGCTTTTTGCCAATAAATTCCCACATTTTACTAGCTTCTCTAGCAGTTTCTACCGGCACCGTGTTAGTTCGGTGAGGATGTATTGTATAATTTCTCCTGTTTCTGGGACACATAAAGCCCTGTTCATCTCCTTTCTCTTTTCCTTCAGGAAATTTTGCTAATTTTCTCTACCTTTTTAATTTATATCTATGCCTTATCAATTCAAAATTTCCCTTTGCAATTACTTTGGGTTAGAGAAGGATTTATTTTGAGATTTAAACAATCTTTAAAATCAGAAATTACTTTTAGTTACTAGGATACCATGTAGTACTTTACGACTGTAATTAAATGGTGTGAAGAAGCTGATTGCCAAGTGATTTCACAGAGCTCTTGAACTCAGGGTTTATCCTAAACCCCAATGTCTAATAAAAGAATGAATATGCATATAAGAAACTTTGGGTCACTGGCATCCCCTAACTATTGATCCCCTACTTAGCATATCAGCCATTTTCAGGCTTGTTTTTCCTTAAAATTTTGTTTCCTCATGTCTTATGCCGTTATTTCAGTGACCAGGTATAGAGGATCTCAACTTCTGGGAATAAAGTAGAATATTTTAAAGTTCCCCTCAATTCATTTCTTGAAGCACCTGGAATTTGGAGTTATCTTTTTATATGAATAATTATGGTTATCTAACTACAAATTAGGTTACATGTGAGTTTATATTATATTTTATTCCCATAGGTGGATTACAAAAATACATATAGTAAGACAAAGTCAAAATTAGTAAGAAAATTAGAGAGGATTTGGGTAAAGCGTGGAAAATAATAAGATGAAGCCTGGGATCAATCCACCACATGTACTTTATGTTGAGAAGTCCCAAACACTTGCTATACATGGTCCTCAAAATTAGCTGAGCTACGGAACAGCCAGCTCAAAGGGTGCCACATGATGAACTACAAAATTCATGGTTTAATAGAAGCTCAATTCATCCTAGTCTGAGTCCAGAGGAAAATTATCTCATGGGTTCTCATAAAGAAAACACTGAATAATGTTGCGAACATTATCCTCAACAACATCCTTAAAGTAATCGCAGTTTTTACCAAACCATTTCTTATAAACTCCCTCAACACTGGATGAAGAGTACAGTTCCAGACTAACCACTCTGTGGTGGGCCCCAAAGAATGGGGGCCTGCCTTTGCTCGTCTGGTTCCAAGCACAGATTTCACTCTCTTCAGAAAAGGGTACGTATAGCCTGCTTTTCTTTAGGCTAAATAAATGCTGCTCCCCCTATCAGTTCTGAGCAGCAGGAAGTTGGACATGGTATTCTTCCATAAGTCCTGAAACTGCAATATCCTAAGTTAGTATCCAGTTGTATGGAGTCAATGTTTCCACCAGTGAACCAAGCTACCAGTAGGTGGGGTATCCTCTTAGGCCTCAGAACAGCTACAGGACCTCAAAGGGAGAGCTCTCAGTCAGGGCTAGATAAAAAGAGACGCCAACGACTCCATTTCTAAGCATGAACAAACAGGGGAAAATGAAGAGATGAGGCTGGCTGGTGTGTGCGTTTATAATGGAGAAGACAGTGAGAGAGAGGGGGCCGGGGTTTGATCCCTGGTCAGGGAACTAAATCCCACATGCATGCTGCAACTAGGAGTTCTCATGCCACAACTAAGGAGCCCACCTGCTGCAACTAAGACCCGGCACAACAAAATAAATAAATATTTTTTAAAAAGATGAATAAGGTAAACTACTTTAAATTCACTTTCCTAATTCCAGTGGGAAAATGGATTAACATTATCCCTGTTGTTATCAAACTATGAGTGTGGGGTTTGGAGGAATGGGGGAAAAGATTGTATGGGGACAGATACCGCACACAGACAGGGAAAGGAAGGCGGCGTTAAGTGATCCTTCACCCTAGTGACATTTCTAGCTATTCCTTAGACTTTTCACTCTCACTGTTTCTGAGCAGAATGAGGATGCCACTTGGGTAATCAACACAGGAAGTGGGAGGGCAGAGATGGTGTTTGGTAAGAATTGAGGCAAGTATATAGTGTTCCTTCAGTCTCCTTTAACAGTCTAAGCAATAATATAGTTACACAGACAACAGCCTTAGGATGACTTAGGGCTACAGTTTTCATGTTTCGATTTTCTATTTGGTTCTTTGACTGATCAGCCTGGTCCTTTTTACACAGTGATCTATTCTTTTCTTTCCTTCCTTCTTCCTTTCCTCCCTTCCTTCCTTTCATAGCTTTATTATATTTTAAACATTCTTTTTCACAGTCTTTTCTAAGTTATCACGCTATTATCTGAAGTTCCAGCAGTGCTAATTATACTGCTCACTATGTCTTCTCTCGCTATTGATAGATCGTTTACTCACAAGATTTGTAATTTTTGATTTTGAGCACCTTGTCATGAGCCCTGAACTGTTGAGGTGTTGCTAATGCAGTGACTTTGTGTTTGCTTCTACCAAGCATTTTGGGTTAGCAACAGTCCAAATATTGTTTTTGCATTAATTTCTCAGTTTGGAATTTTCACACCATGTGAATACTGTAACTCTGAATTTCAAATCCACAGGCCAGAAACACATTTGTTTTTCTCAAAGGAGCTTTTTAAAAATTCAGAACCCAAGGGGCTTCCCTGGTGGCGCAGTGGTTAAGAATCTGCCTGCCAACGCAGGGGACACAGGATAGAGCCCTGGTCCGGGAAGATCCCACATGCCGAGGAGCAACAAAGCCCATGCGCCACTACTACTGAGCCTGTGTGCCACAACTACTAAAGCCCACACTCCTAGAGCCTGTGCTCCACAACAAAACAAGCCACCACAATGAGAAGCCCGCACACCACAACTAAGAGGAGTAGCCCCTGCTCGCCATAACTAGAGAAAGCGCGTGTGCAGCAACGAAGACCCAAGGCAGCCAAAAATTAATTAATTAATTAATTAATTAAAAGAAAATTCAGAACCCAAGTCAAAGACAAACTTCCTTATGTCTTTCCTGGCCTAATGGGTTTTTTGAGTTCTTATTTCATGGATGGGGCAGCCTTCCAGTGCCCAGGCTTCAAACAAGGGCTTCAAACAAGGATCTCAATTCCTTTAAGGGGCCCAAGGCTAACCCTCGCTCCTTTTGTTAATACCCCTCAGGCGTGGGACCAATATCCAAACTAAAATCATTCCCAAGTCTCTATGTTTTCAGTTTACATGCTGTCTACCCTGACTTTAAGTTCCCTTGTTATTTCTGGCAACTAGAGATTTCCCTTTATATCTGTACATATCACCAATGTATTAAATTTTTTATTATACTGATTTTATGTATTAAACATTTCTTGTTTGTAGCTAGAAGGGATCTAAATCGATGCAGTCCTCCATACTGCCAGAATTGAAACTTGGGATAAGTGTTTTAGATCCAAAAGAGAAGATTTATGTGACCACTTTTGAACATCTTATTATCCAATGTCAGATCTCATTCATAAATCTTTCTGATTCATTGTGTTAAGCATTAAAATTACATATCTTGGTTGTGTTGGGGAGAAGAGACTGAGTCCTGGGAAAATGAATGCAGTTCACTCAGTTAAGAAGAAAGACATGAAAATAATCAGGATGTCACATATCTTTAAGGATGTATTGAATTTATGTGAATTACTATAAACCTTGAAATTAATAGGATATTAACAAAAGCAGATTCCTAGGTCATGGCTATTCTAGTTCAGTTTGTAATGATTCTGACCAGGGTGGAGCCTGGGAATATGTACACTCACAGAAGCCCCGGGTAATTTTTTTGATTTATTTTTTGCTTCTTGGGGTTTTTTTTGGCCGCACTGCACAGGTTGTGGGATCTTAGTTCCCCGACCAGGGATTGAACCTGTGTCCCTTGCAGTGGAAGTGCAGAGTCCTAACCACTGGACCACCAGGGAATTCCCTCCAGCAAGGTTTTTTGAGGGTCCTGCTTAAGGAAATAACTGGTCAAAGTCCGTGGTGTACTCTGTCACCATATATATATATATTTTTTACCTTCCTAATACTTCTAAGTAGTAGGAAGAACAGTAAATTCAATTTCTCTTTTAATTTCACCTTTTTATATTAAAGTAAAAAATTCCCTATTGATTCCAGAGAAGTTATTTTAAGGGAAGAAGCATGTCAGTGTGCTACAAATTTGCCTGTATTTTGACACATCTGCCCAAACCAAGAAGCTCAGAGGTGAATTTTAATTCTGCATTTTAGTTGATACCCATAATTATAGAAAAATCTGTTTAATACACCATTATGTATGACAGTAAGACATGCACAAATGAAGGCACTATATTGAAATGAATGGTCAAATCTTCAGCCTCAGATTTTTCCCTATAAATAGATGAAAAAGGGAAGAATTATTGGTCAAGACCATTAACCACTTGCACATTTTGTTGGAGACACCAACGGTTAATTATGACCTTGCTGGTGGAACTAAAATTATAATTAAGCGTTCAAGCCATTGTTACTTCTAAAGATTACAGCTTCAGAGAGAGAGGCCTGACAAAGCTAAACATTTATTTTTTGTATAGAGTTCTCTATGTGAAACTGGGATTATATCAATAGTCAGGCACCACTGTGTTATCTCAAATAAGAACTACACGTGATTGGTAGAACATGGTACAACAGTTTAGCAAGGTGGTATCGAATCAAGCCAGGAAAAATTAAAATTTTGCAAAACAAAGAGTGACAAAAATAAATAGACAAAATAATGGAGAACATATTCATAATTTGGATTGAAAGAAAAATGCTCATTTCCCTAGTCTGTAAGGATAGCTCCAATGGATAAATGTCCATCTGGTATAAACAGACAAGAAACAGAAACAGTGGAAAATGTTAGTCTCACTGATAATTACAGAAATGTAAATTAAAATCACTAGAAAGCAATATCACTTTTCCATTAAATAGGAAAATGTGACAAATGTGACAAAACTCAACATTGGCAGGACTTAGAAGAAAGTTGCATAGATACCTTGCTGATGATGTTGTGAAATGAGTTACATATTCCTTGGAGTGTTTGGGCAGTCTGTCGAGTCATGTATCATGAAATCATGAAAGTGATCAGGCCCCCTGTACCAGCCTTAGCAGCTGTGGGTAAGATACACCACCAAGGGACCTTTAAAAGGGGAGAAACTCCCTGTGCAAAGATGGTTAGCACCACATCATATATTAATGCTGAAACCTGGAAACTGCCTGAATGCCTAATTATTCAGAAAGAGCTAGAAAAGTGGTAAGTTAACATGATAGAATATACATATATTGCTATTAGAAAACACCAATATGAAGAATTCACAGGAATATAAAAAGATGTAAAAAGCAAAAAATGATACATATATACACCTAGAGCCAAACTGTTAAATTATTTCTGTACGGCAGGATTGTGAGGGCTTTAGAGGTGGAAACATTTGATTTTCAGAACAGGGTTTCTCGAATTTAATTGCACAAAAATGATCTGTGGAGCTTGCTAAACCTGGGGGGTTTCTGGAATGTGGTTTCAGGAATCTGTATTTCAAAAAAAACCTTTGGACCTGCTGCATAAAAAAATAAATAAAATTCAAAATAAAAAGAAAAAAACCTTCCAGTAATTATCTGTGGAAGACACTTTGATAAACATTTACTTAGTGATCTAGGTGCTGGGAGTCTTTCTGGTTTCCTTTTTGTGTCCATATCTTTACATATACATGATAAAATATTAAAAAGTACATTTTCAAACATTCTGTAGACTCATCTTAATAATGAATATGTCCAGAGGCATACTTGGAATACTGACAAATTCCATCAACGTCTGTATAGCACATAATTTTCCCCATAAGATGAAAATGCTTTAAGCGGAGAACAAAGCCCGGTTGAGATGCAGGCTGCTGGGCAGTAGGCTAGGCTCAATCAATAGTGAAGCACTCTGTCTCTACCACTCAGCATTCAAACCCTGAGTTGGGAAAATCACTAAGCATCTCAGAACACTCACTACCATACTCAGCTTTCAGTAGCAGCTGACATAATCACTCCCCACTCCCTGATACATTTTCTTCACTTGACTTACAGGACACCATGTCCTCTTGGCTATCCTCCAATTGCTCTGCTGATTCCTTCTCTTCTTTGTTGTTCTCCATGACTCCTCACCCAGTCCATGGCCCTCTTCTCAGTCTATCTACATTTGCTCTCCGGGTGATCTCAACAGGCCTTAAATACCATCTAAATGGCGTAGAGTCTCCCACCTGGACCTCCCTCCAAGCGCTTAACATCTATATCCCACTGCTTACTTAACAACTCCACTTAAATTACTTCCTCTTTTTCTCTTTTCCCTCTTGCACATTCCCCTTCAGCCACACTAGTCTTCATGCTATTACTCAAAATATGCAGTGTCCTCCTACTCTAGAGTCTTTGCAGTGGCTGTTCCCTCTGCACTGACAAGGGAACGACTTTCCCTTCATTACAATATCAACACGGTATTTCCATCACTTATTGCAGTCTTTGTTTAGATGTCTTCTTCAAAATAAGATGATCACCTTTTAAAAACTGTACCAACCCCCATCTACCTCCAGTAGCCCAATCCTTCTTACCCTGGCCTATCACCCTCTGGCATAAAATATTATATACTTACTTATTATGTATACTGCTATTTTCAGTTTTCCCCGCACTAGAATGTAAGCTACATAAGGTCAGGGAATTTTTTGTTGCTGTTGCCTCCTGTCCATGATATATCACAAGTGCCTAAATAGTTAGTGGTATTGGTACTTTATTTAACCAAAATATATTTATTGAATGGCTGAAATCATAAGTGTCAAAGACACACAATATCAAGGCTCTATGGAACACAGTAATTTCATGTAATGATATCATCGTCCCTCAGAAAGATACAATTTTCTGTTGTTTCCTTCTCCAGTTCAATTGTACATATAATCAGCTTAATATATTAGTCATAGAAACTTGGAGAAACAGGAAGAAGTTGTATACTCAACTCAAGATGTAGACTAAGTAGAGAGAATCACTTGGAGGCTTCTGGGAAGCAAAGTATTGGATACTTTCTTTAAAGGACCAGGCATAGAATCATTCATGCACCCCATGGGTCTTTCTCTCTTAGCAATGCCTCACCAGGCCCCCTAAGGAAGATCACTTAGCGCTTTTATCAACTCTGTATCTTAGGAGCCCCAGTTACATCATAAGGTAGAAGCTATAAGCAGCTGGAAAAACATCTTTGCCTACACTCCAATTCTCCCTATTTTTCCTACTCATCTTGGCTTCACAACACATACAAAATTTTGTTGCATTAAGTTGTCTACTTCCCTTTCTTCCCTACTAGCCTGCCTATCTCCTTGAGAGCAGGGACCGTTGCCATATCCCTGGTACCTACACAGTACCTGGCAGCACATGGTGATTGCTCAATTAACGTGCATAGAATCAATGGCTGATTCAGAGTCTCATCAGGTAAAAGGTGTACTACAGAGACTTAATTAAAGTATTAATTCATACAGCATAGAGCTAATTAAAGTATTAATAAATCACCACAAGGATGTAATTATGCAAATACACAAGAGCCCATATTTTCATTCCTTTGTTAACCAGAAAAGCAGCACCTTCACTTCAGCTATTTATTCATCATCAAAAGAGTCCTGGGAGAAAAGAAGTAAAAATCCAGAATTCCAGTAGAGGATATTTAGAGTGCTAATAAAAGACCTAGATTAGGTTTGAGTCCTGACTCAACACAGTTGTGTATTTGGACAAATGCTTATTAACCTCCCAAACCTCAGGTTTCTCACCTGTGAAATGGGACTACTATTTCTGTTAGCCTTCAGAATACTACCGTAAGGGTCAAATGAGACTGTAAAATTTCTTTGACACACAAAAATAATTATTTTGTCCATTCATTTTCTTTCTATTTCCCCTCAGTTTTCAGTCACTCTGAAAAAAATTAAGTATCTGAAGAACTATGATATAGTTTCTATTTATACCGAAGTCTTATACAGTAAGTTCCCTACACATGAGCCTTCAAGTTTTGAACTTCCAAAGATGCTAACATGTGTTCGCATGTCCAATCACGTAAGTTAGTTCATGTGTCTGGCATACATTGTCACGTGCGTGCATCCTGTACAAGTGGTTGTGCTTTTGTGTACTTTACTGTGCAGTGCTATATAGAGTACAGTAGTACAGTATCTTATTTCAAGCCCAGGATGTCCGGAAGCAAGTGCAAAAGTAGCAGTGATGTAGCTGGTATGCTAAGAACAGCCAGCTGTTGTACTGTACTACACTACTTTTCAAGATAATGTATTGTAAGATTAAAAATGTTTTCTTTAATTTTTGTTTGTTTTTTTATGTATTATTTGTGTGTAAAAGTATTATAAACCTATTACAGTACAGTACTATATAGTCAATTGTGTCAGTTGGGTACCTAGGCTAACTTTGTTGGACTTATGAACAAATTGGACTTATGAACGCGCTCTTGGAACAGAACTAGTTTGTATGTAGGGGACTTACTCTATATAAGTACTATGAGCTCTTCAGAACAGGAAGACAATGGGATCTATAGCATATGCCTTTCCTGTTTGCCCCAATCTTCCTTGAGTTAACAACTTTGAAGATAATAATCAAGCTTTCTTTTAATATTTTCCTTACACAGCTTCCCTTTTCACCTAGATTGGTTAATTCCTTACACAGCTTCCCTTTTCACCTAGATTGGTTAATTCCTTACACAGCTTCCCTTTTCACCTAGATTGGTTAATTGGATTGAAGAATGCCCAAGTCCAATCATCACTAGTTTTGACATTCTTTCAAATGCTGAATAAATGAAGCAGTTCCCTAACTGGGCATTGCTGATCAAGGAAAGGTAAGCAAATCTGTTCCCTAATTTTTTCTGTATAAAATACAGGAGCTCATTTGCAGGCTTCATACTACAGACAGTATCTCTTCTTTGATTTGATTCCATAGTCCTTGTTAGCCTTTTCTGAATCTCTCACCATTTTCCTACCTCAGTAACAAATAAGAAAAAAAAAAAAAATCTAGTGAGGTCACTGGAGAATTTATTACTCACAGGGCAATTTTAACACTGTCCAACACAAGTGACTACATTATCAGCTTGTAAAAAAGTGCCCAGGACACAAAATGCAATAACTACATTTCAAGTAAATTTTAAACAAACAACAACCACAGATGATTTAATACATGAAGACATACAGTGGTACTGGTAGTGACCACAGCAACCAGATACAATTTTCTTTTTATTTTATTTTATTTTATTTTATTTTTTTTGCGCTACGTGGGCCTCTCACTGTTGTGGCCTCTCCCGTTGCGGAGCACAGGCTCCGGACGCGCAGGCTCAGCGGCCATGGCTCACGGGCACAGCCGCTCCGCGGCATGTGGGATCCTCCCGGACCGGGGCACGAACCCATGTTCCCTGCCTCGGCAGGCGGACTCTCAACCACTGCGCCACCAGGGAAGCCCCAGATATAATTTTCTAATAAAAATAAATTGACTCTAAAACTCCTTCCCAAAAGTTTATGTTGTAAAATTTAAAACAAAAACAAAACCCAACTTAGGGCCAAAGCCACTTGCTTACCTGACTGATGTCACTTGTCCAGGCAGCTTTCTCCTGGCGTGAAGGTGCTAACAAGACCACAGTGAAAGGGGCAGCGTCAGGAGGCTCCACCACTATTTTAAAATCCAGGTGTCCAAACACTTGCCCAGAACCTTTGGCTTCAACACATGTAAACCAAACAATTAGATGTGAACACAAAAATATGAGTGATAGTTGCTTTCACATGGTTCTAGTAATACAATCAATGTGCATTTAAGTCCAGAATCTCATTTCAGCAATATGGTGCTTCTTGGGCCTGGGGAAGGCTTTGTTAAGCTCATAAGCAGATGAAGAAACTGAGATCAGTGGGTTACTCAGGACTAGGATCCTGCTTTCCTTCTCATTTCATGTTTTTATTTTTTTTTAAATTTCCATAATTTACGGAATTCCAACACACTAATTCAATCTCTTTCTTTTCTGCCACTGCAGTCACTATCAAGAGACAAATTCAGTAAAATGTGAATTCCCAAAGATGGTTTAACCAGGTCACAGGTTAAATGGCTCAACAGAATTTTTCATATATAAATGAATTCAGGGAGTTTATTCTTAACATCTTTCCTGCTTCCTTAAGCAGCTCTTCTTAGCTGTGAATGAATAAAAACCATAGGACTATTTAATTCTAATATAATTCTAAGTGACAGTATGTGACTTACAGTCATCATCGCTTGTATCGGGCTCCTCAACCAATGTACATTCTATTAGAGAGAGAACTCCACCTGTCTGGAAACAGACCAATTTTTCATTAAGAGGCTAAGAGTCTTTCACAGGTTGGGAACCTGTGATTTGCAAACCTTACATTCAAACTACCACAAAAGAAAATAGCAATTGTACTTCATAAATAATTTTTCATAGAGTTCAAAATTAAACTTAGATGTGTAAAAGTAATTGAATTCATTGAACTTCATGTTCTTCCCCACATCCGACTCTCACTCCCGATGTTTATAAAATTTAGCAAGTCAGTCTATGGGAGACTATATGGCACCTCAGGGGCCCTGTAGAGTGAATGCAGCTCAGCAAAGGGCAGAACTCTCCAACCAGGAAGTGATTTAAGCAGTAGGAAGCCTTGGTTGTGATGTTGGATAATATTTTCAGGCACTAATAACAGAAGGTACAGATAGGCAGACTTCTGTTAAGAGCCAGCTAGTAAACCTTTTAGGCTTTGCAAGCCGTGTGATCTCTAACGCAACTGCTCAAATCTGCTGTTCTAAAAAAGCATGAAAACAGCCAGGGACAATATGTAAGGAAATGAGTATGGCTGCGTTCCAATAAAACTTTACTATCAAAAACAGGCAACAAGCTGCGGGCCATAGTTTGCTCACTCCTGGTACTGAGCAACATAAAGGAGCATTTAGTAAATATTATATAATCAGTACACTGCAGTAATTTGACAAGATTTTTGCAGCTCAGTAGTCACCAACTAGTAATTTTGTCCAGGTTATGATTTTAATTGCTCTTCTTTATGGCAATGCACACTTACATTTCTATTACTTTGGATCCAACTGACAACAAAGTAAGTGTCAGGATTGGTAACTGTATATTACCTCACCATGAAATCTGACAATCTATTTTATGATAGCAGGCATAGGAAAGTCATAATTAAGTTAACCTCAATGCCTCTTAAGTGCATGGAACATAAATGGAATAGTCATATAAAACCAGTACCTTGAGCAGATGTAGCTTTCCTCCTGAACTTCTTGTACAAATTAAAAAGTGTTTTGTAAACAAGAAGCATTGTCTTTCTCCTTCCTTTTTCAAAGACAATGAACCCAGGCGAACTTTACTAAGTTTCCCCCTCTCAACGGAAGGTACTTGAATAAGAGAACCTGGTGATCACAAAAGTGAAGAACACACAGTAATTAAAATTCTGCCAAGTGAGAGCTGTTCCTGATGTAAAAACACTAGGGCCTGTTTCCCAAGATACCAAGGATTTATTTGATGCACCATTGGAACAAGTAAATCCCCTGCACTCTGAGCAGAAGAAACGATGCATTACATTTTAAGGGTTGCACTAATTCCTACTATTTTTGTAAAACACTTTAGACTTGATTATCTATAAGCTGGAAAATAAGTTTAAAAGAAAGCCAAATTGAATTCAAAGAATGAGGCACTTCTGCCATCTGTCCTTCATAATCTGATCTCAATCAATTTATTTACATAAGAATAAGGTACATATTATATAATTAGAGTAATAAAATAACATAATAAAAAGCAAATCAAATTTAATTTTCCTGGAGCACTGAAGGTAGATACATAGCATTAATACAGTTTACTTTGTATTTTAAAAATAGAATGTACAATACATGTACATTATAAAAATACACAAATCATACAATTCAATGCAATTTAGGTAAGGACTATTTTTAAAGGGCAGTCATTTCAGGTTACGTTTAAATGATATGTGATAAAAATTTTCTGTGGAATCTACATGGAAAAGAAACCACATAAATTCTATACCCAGAACATTCCTGTGAGCAAAACTGTCTTCCATTCAATGTGAGAAGCTATGCATAGACTTTATATAGTTTCACCCTAATAATGACTGCCTGCTCCCCGCAAGAGAAAATTCTAATCTAAGTTAAATATCAAACCAAAAAGTACTACAAAAGATGCTAGCAAATACCTTGCCTCTGACTTCTGAAATGCCCTGAGCCAGTAATATTTCTACTATTTGTTTAATCCACCACCTACCCCAAATGCAGCCTGACAAAGGCTCCTTTCAGCCTCATAAGAACTATTAAATGACTATTTATCACTTAAATATTAACAGTGGTCATCACTAAGAGATAAGATTGCAGGCAACTTTATTTTCCTCTTCATACATTTCCTGGGTTTCCCGATTTTGTTGTTGTTGTTACTTGTTTTAGAATAGTAAAACTATGATTGTGGGTCACAAAATGTTTACACTAACATGAATATTCCGAACAGCATCTACTTTTACAGAGATCTAAAGATGTGCTGGGGGTAGAGAACCCAAGTTTCTATGGATTCCCTGAATTCCATCTATTCAGATGAGTGTTTAGGTGGGGCTGCTTGACAAAGGCAAAGTTGCTGAGGCAGTCCTGGGAGAGGGTGTGGGACTGGGGAATGAGGGCAGGAGAAGGCTTGGTTCCAGTGAAAGGAATGGGCAAGAAGGAGGAGAGGTAGGTGGGAGCAAACTGGCAGAGAGCACAGGCAGCATGTAATTAAATATGAAGAATAACGGAGCAATGAGAAAAGCACATGGCAGAATGCTTAGAGGAGTAGATGGGCAAGTAACAGCAGCAGAAGGATTGTATTCATTAGACCCATGGATGAAACCCAAGCCACAGGAGATCTTTCAGAGGACCTGGGTCATCCCCGCCAGGAGATGGCAGTGGATTCAGCAGCATAACAACTGAAAGTCAGAAAGGGAATGGATGGGAAAAGACAGTAAGTTCTAGCTTTGCCATGGGCGGTCGTGAGTCATCCAGGCAGATAGGTTAGGGCAGAGCGGAAGACTGCAGCATAGACAGGTGGACAAGCGGGTTTGAGAGTCATTTTCAGAAGGGATATAATCAAGGCTATGAAAACTGGATAATAATGTGTTCACTGGTAAATGCTTCTAGCATTTAATGATTTTGTAAATCAGAAATTATAGAGTACACTGTTAACTCATATATTAATCATTACCGTGAATTTTAACTTTGAGGTAAAAAATAACCAATGTTTCCTTGGCAACTATACACTAATATGCTTAATCTATAACTGCTTATCTCATATCCAAATAGGAGACTGTGTGCATTAGGTATGTACAGAAGTCTATACATCTGAATTAAAAGTGAGCAATTTCAACACTGGTTTATAAAATAAGCTTGTTGAAAAATAAGTTAAGTGGATCTTTTTTTCACATTTTATCTTATGTTTGACATGATGTTTCAACACAACTATGAGACCTGAGGATTCTTTTCTAGTTAATACAAATTAGAGAACTCATAGTCTTGAATCAGTAATTCCTCAGTATCAGACCATTGCTGTGATATGATATTTTGCATCCCCATCATCATCAGTCTATCTAATAATTGGGGTCAACTTACCAAAACACTTCTGTTTTTCAATCACTAAATTCCCACAGCATGGCATTCAAGATTGGCTAATGCCCTTAATCTTAATTCCACTCAGTAGTGTAAAAGAATGAACAACAATTTCCAGGTTATTGGATTAGGCGTTTGAGATGGTATAACTATTTCTAGACCCCACGTTACAATTTCAAAAGACACTGGTACACTGAAAGTACATGATTTTGAGTCTGGGAATGATTAAAGTACCACAGAGGTTCATGTCTCATTCTCAATGCATTTAGCTCTAAATTCGGTCACCTTTATTTAATTTTCCTGATTCACATTTCCACCAGACAACAATGACTAAGTATAATGGATTTTGCACAAAATGTCAACTTAAAGTGCCTTTATCTTCTAATAAATATTCATATATATTTCATGTTACTGAAAATAGACACCCATTCCAAAATTTAGATCTTGGTTTTTAAGGTTTATGTCATAATCTCACAGACACTAGCCTAGATGCATTTATGAACATTTAATCTTCACAACAACCCTAAAAGACAGCTACTACTATTAACCCCAACTTAAAGGGAGGAAACTGAGGCAAAGAGAGGTTAAGTAAATTGCCCAATATCACATAGCAAGGAAGTGGAGGAGACAGGATTTGACCTCCATGACGCGGCTACATGTCTACCTATTATTGCTGCAGACACTTTGGCTCAAGAAACTTTGAAAAAGATTTTGGAAAATAAATGACAGTGTCAGACCACCGCTATGATATAGTCCTTTGCATCGTACTCATCAACCATCTAGTAACTGGAATCAATTTACAATAAAACCTGTTTTTTCAACCACTAAATTCCTACAGATTGACATTCAAGGTTGGCTATCACACCTATTCGGAGGAGGCCTTTCAGATGACCTTATTTTTCCTAGTCAGAATAAAAGTTCATTTGAGATTGAAACCACACACATATTTGTACATAAGCATTTGCACACGCACTCACGCATTGAAAAACAGACCGTATATCAACCCTAAAAGTAAACAATGCAAATATTATTATACAATTAGAGATAAACTATAGTCCATTTCATAGAAAAGAGAACCTCTCAAAGTTAAAAAACTTTTTAAAAAACCCACTTCAACGAGTTTTAAAGCCTATTAAAGGTATTTAGTAAAAGTAATAATAGGAGCAGCCAAAGCAAAATAATGCAAACTTTCCAAATTGTCCGTAATTGGATTACTTTCTACTTTCAGATTAAGGTTTGATTTTTTAAAACCACCTTTATTGAATAATTTTCAAACAGACTAACCAAACCAAACAACACGGAAAAATACTGCTGAAAGGCAAATCATTATATCAACATCAATACAGCAATAACATCAGATATATTAATAGCTGACAGAAGCACCTCAAACATGTAGTACAGAACAAGCAATAAATAACATCTGGACACGAATCAAAGGGAGAGGTGGCTCATGACTGTTTTTCCTCCAGGTGCAATGAAAAAACATATGATTTTTTCATTGGATTCGCCCTTCCAGCAGTTTTCAACTAAGTTTGTAGAAATATGTTGTTTATGTGTAATAATATTTTTCAGTCCAAAGTCTTTTCAGAAATTGAATACTAGTTATAAAAACTTTTGTTACCATTTTCACATAGTATACAGCTCAAGTCCTTTAGTAAGTATTTTTCAGTGAACTCCAATTACAAGAAGAATACAAAACAAGACAGCTGACATTCAAAACTGCAGTTTTCAACAAGCAATTCAATTTAATCCATTGTTCATTTTCCAGGTATCTATAATGGAAAGCATTGTACTAGGCAAGAGAGAATTCATAAAAACTGCCCTTCAGAGTTACAATTACTGGGAGAGACAGGCATGCAAGCAAGTGGATGAAATACATGCACCAGGAGCAAAGGGGCTCAGAAATGATGAGGACGGTAAATTCATTCTAACTGGAGAGAAGAGGAGGGGAAGATGAGAAGGAAATTTAAAAGGCTCTTTAGAGGTGTCTGACCTGAGCCTAGTAGGACAGGCAGACCTTCCATAGGCACAAGAAAGGTGGATAAGGGCATTCCTGGTGTCCAGGCTAGGGCCAGCACATGTAAAGGCACAGAAGCAGACAAGTGCCAGGAAGGCAGGAAGCCAATATGGGGACACGGTCTGTACGGAGGAATAGAGGGGGATTTAGGAAGGCCCGATGTTGTCAGCATTAGAGTCCACTATTACTTAAAGAAAAATTAATACTTAAAGCCAAAAATGAGAAAAGTATCATGACCCGAAATATACTTCCAAACTTTAATGTATGTGTGATTTCTCTCCTTGTAAATAAATATGGAAAATAGAACAGCATGTGGTAAATTTTTTAAGTGTTCTGTGCAAAAATTAACGTGTGTAGCACAAATAATGCCTTGTTTGACGAGGTAAAAAAAGATTTTAAGCAGCACATTTTGGTACGCACTAGAAATGCAAATATCTTCAAATAATATTGGCATGTTATAAACAGAAACCACATTAAAGGCTAATTCTAGTTCCAAATTTATATGCCACTCCTCACCAAGTTCAAAATTATGATTGTGTGCAATATATTGCCACAAATCGATTTTGTGGGGCATGCTCCCCTGCCCCCAGAACACCTGAGCACTTAAAAAGAACTTGGAGTGTGGTTTACATCCTGCACTCTGTAATGAAAGCCATGGAGGAATATGGACTGTTAGGTTGTTGCTTCTCTACAGTTTCACAGTACAAATATCTTCAACTCTTCAAAAGCTCAATTTACTGGGTGATGCCCCCAAAGCACACCCCTCAAACATGATACCTTCGCCCTGATCGAAATATGGCAGGGCAAGTTGATAGTGAGACATTTCATCTGGCAACTGGAGTTACCAATTGAATCAAATCATATCATGTGGGGCCGATCCAGAAGTGCTGATGAAAAATGGGAACAAGAGACAGCTGTTTTCACTTCGGATATTGTCCCCACTGCTATGGGAAAGGGCTCTGAGTAATGCAAGTTTCTCTTGGGCCTTTGCCTGGATGTCGTCACCACCTGGCACTGCCACTCCAATCGGCCAGAGCAATCTGTCCTCCCTGGAGCTGTAGAGAATGTCCGGTCCACTGAGGAGAAGAGTCCAGTCAGAATGTAATTTACTGTCCCACTCGTGCTTTACTATTATTGTGTTGCTGTTTTTCATGGCCCCTGAAAAGAAACAGCACAAAGGTGGGCCTCAACCACAGCCTCGGTCAAGGCCATGGGGACATCCTGCATGAACAGCATCAATCAAACAACTAAATCAAGCCTGCTCCAAAATGCTTTCCTGGATCTGCCAGTGATAATGTGACAGGTGCAGAGACCACTTAGATGGTGGGTCTGCTGAACAAGGACTTACCTTGGCGGATGAAAGTTTGGCTAGTGTCCAGCAAAATATCACAGCCCTCTACGATCATTCTTTCTATGGCGAGGTTCTTCCTTATGTTTTCAGTGTCACTCACTTCATCATGCATGACCCTGTCAAACACAATACAGCATCACGGTAAGAGATTTTCTATTGCCCCAGCAGATAAGCAAAGGAGCTCCATCTGGGAAGCTAGGGTTTGAACTTGTATCAGTTTAACTGGGGCTGTAGGGTAAGTCATGCTGGACTTCTAGCCTTCATCAAGTCATGACTCAAAGCAAAGCAGATGTACATCATGATTCTTAAGGATAAGTGAGTATCCTGAGAATGCTGCTTGTAAAGGCAACAGGAAAGCAATATTTTATTTTACGAACAGCTCCATTCATTGAAATTAGGATGCCATTTCTTAGAGGTGGAGTAAATTAGAGAACTTTATATCATTTATCCCATATAAGCTAAAGGAACACAGATGCCAAAACACTGAAAAGTCACTGATAAATCCAAAATATACATTCTCCGACTTCCTACCAAATACGGGTGCAAAACTGCAATTAACAACCATTCTCCCATTACGATGAAAGAAATGTGAACATTTTCAAACTTAAACCAAAATATGCCTAATCTCAATTATATAAATTTACATGCCATAAAACCATTTTCAAAGATATTTTTTTTCTTGGTTAAAATTAATGTGCATGCTGATTCAGCACCATCTCAGGAGCTAGCATTTAATGTTCAGCAGAATCTGAGAAGCTGGATTGTGTCTTGCTTCTTGTTCCCTGGACATATATATTCAGTTTCCACAAAAGACTAATGTGTTGGGCTTCCCTGGTGGCGCAGTGGTTGGGAGTCCGCCTGCCGATGCAGGGGACACGGGTTCGTGCCCCGGTCCGGGAAGATCCCACATGCCGCGGAGCGGCTGGGCCCATGAGCCATGGCCACTAAGCCTGCACGTCCGGAGCCTGTGCTCCGCAAACGGAGAGGCCACAACAGTGAGAGGCCCGCGTACCACAAAAAAAAAAAAAAAAAAAAAAAAAAGGCTAATGTGCTACTTTGCCATATAAAACCTTTATTATAAATTCTCCACATACCTGGACAGTTCTTCTAGTTTGGATTTAGCAAACTCCAGACTTTTCCTCTCCACATGCTCATGGGGAGTATGGGCTAGGAGTTCATGAAGTGTGATGATATACCTGGGGATCTAAAGGCAAACAGAGGCCAGCATAAGCAAAGGTCAGGATGAGTAACACTAGATCTTCTCTACTTGCCATCATCACTTCTGAAGAGCTCATCTCTATTCTTACAGTTTTGACTGTTTCACAAATATGTTTTTTTAAGAAATACATTTAAAATGAACTATGCTTCAACATCAAACACACACAAAAACTTCACCAAGAACACATGAAGATAATAAAGTTTTATATTATAAAGAAACGATTATTTCCTCAGATTTTTAATATAATCATACATTTCTTTTTTTAATTTAATTTTATTTTGTATACAGCAGGTTCTCATTAGTTATCTATTTTATACATATTAGTGTATACATGTCAATCCCAATCTCTCAGCTCATCCCACCACCCCACCACCCCACTTCCCCCCTTGGTGTCCATACATTTGTTCTCTACATCTGCATCTCTATTTCTGCCTTGAAAACTGGTTCATCTGCTGTTTCTAGATTCCACATATAGGCGTTAATGTATATTTGTTTTGCTCTTTCTGACTTACTTCACTCTGTATGACAGTCTCTAGGTCCATCCATGTCTCTACAAATGACCCAGTTTTGTTCTTTTTATGGCTGAGTAATATTCCATCGTATATATGTACCACAACTTCTTTATCCATTCATCTGTCGATGGGCATTTAGGTTGCTTCCATGACCTGGCTATTATAAGTAGTGCTGTAATGAACATTGGGGTACATGTGTCTTTTTTATTATTATAAATTTATTATTTTATTTATTTATTTTTGGCTGTGTTGGGTCTTCGTTGTTGTGCGCGGTCTTTCTCTAGTTGCAGCAAGTGGGGGCTACTCTTCATTGCAGTGTGTGGGCTTCTCATTGTGGTGGCTTCTCTTGTTGCAGAGAATGGGCTCTAGGCATGCAGGCTTCAGTAGTTGTGGCATGCAGGCTCTAGAGTGCAGGCTCAGTAGTTGTGGTGCACAGGCTTAATTGTTCCACAGCATGTGGGATCTTCCCGGACCAGGGCTCAAACCCGTGTCCCCTCCACTAGCAGGCAGATTCTTAACCACTGCGCCACCAGGGAAGTCCCCTGCTGGAAGATCTTTAATCATAGTTTCAATTTCATTACTCGTGACTGGTCTGTTCATATTTTCTGTTTCTTCCTGGTTCAGTCTTGGAAGGTTATACCTTTCTAAGAATTTGTCCATTTCTTCCAGGTCGTCCATTTTATTGGCATAGAGTTGCTGGTAGTAGTCTCTTAGGATGCTTTGTATTTCTGCGGTGTCTGTTGTAACTTCTCCTTTTTCATTTCTAATTTTATTGATTTGAGTTCTCTCCCTCTTTTTCTTGATGAGTCTGGCTAAAGGTTTATCAATTTTGTTTATCTTCTCAAAGAACCAGCTTTTAGTTTTATTGATCTTTGCTATTGTTCTCTTTGTTTCCATTTCATTTATTTCTGCTCTGATCTTTATGATTTCTTTCCTTCTACTAACTTTGGGTTTTGTTTGTTTTTCTTTCTCTAGTTCCTTTAGGTGTAAGGTTAGATTGTTTATTTGAGATTTTTCTTGTTTCTTGAGGTAGGATTGTATTGCTATAAACTTCCCTCTTAGAACTGCTTTTGCTGCATCCCATAGGTTTTGGATCATTGTATTTTCATTGTCATTTGTCTCTAGGTATTTTTTGATTTCCTCTTTGATTTCTTCAGCAATGTCTTGGTTATTTAGTAATGTATTGTTTAGCCTCCATGTGTTTGTATTTTTTATGTAATTTATTTCTAATCTCATAGCACTGTTGTCAGAAAAGATGCTTGATATGATTTCAATTTTCTTAAATTTACCAAGGCTTGATTTGTGACCCAAGATGTGATCTATCCTGGAGAATGTTCCATGTGCACTTGCGAATAAAGTGTAATCTGCTGTTTCTGGATGGACTGTCCTATAAATATCAATTTAATCTATCTGGTCTATTGTGTCATTTAAAGCTTGTGTTTCCTTATTAATTTTCTGTCTGGATGATCTGTCCATTGGTGTAAGTGAGGTGTTAAAATCCCCCACTATTATTGTGTTACTGTTGATTTCCACTTTTATAGCTGTTAGCATTTGCCTTATGTACTGAGGTGCTCCTACGTTGGGTGCACCCAACATAGGAGCACCTCAATACATATGTGCTGGGTGCACCTATATATATTTATAATTGTTATATCTTCTTCTTGGATTGATCCCTTGATCATTATGTGGTGTCCTTCCTTGTCTTTTGTAACATTCTTTATTTTAAAGTCTATTTTATCGGATATGAGTATTGCTACTCCAGCTTTCTTTTGATTTCCATTTGCATGGAATATCTTTTTCCATCCCCTCACTTTCAGTCTGTATGTGCCCCTAGGTGTGAAATGGGTCTCTTGTAGACAGCACATATATGGGTCTTCTTTTTGTTTCCATTCAGCAAGTCTGTGTCCTTTGGTTGGAGCATTTAATACATTCACATTTAAGGTGATTATAGATATGTATGTTTCTATTACCATTTTCTTAACTGTTTTGGGTTTGTTTTTGTAGGTCCTTTTCTTCTCTTGTGTTTCTCACTTAGAGAAGTTCCTTTAGCATTTGTTTTTGAGCTGGTTTCGTAGTGCTGAATTCTCTTAGCTTTTGCTTGTCTGTAAAGGCTTTACTTTCTCCAACAAATTTGAATGAGATTGTTGCAGGGTAGAGTAATCTTGGTTGTAGGTTCTTCCCTTTCATCACTTTAAATATATCATGCCACTCCCTTCTGGCTTGTAGAGTTTCTGTTGAGAAAGCTGTTAGCCTTATGAGAGTTCCCTTGTATGTTATTTGTTGTTTTTCCCTTGTTACTTTTAATAATTTTTCTTTGTCATTAATTTTTGTCAATTTGATTGCTATGTGTCTCGGTGTGTTTTTTCTTGGGTTTATCCTGCCTGGGACTCTCTGCGCTTCCTGGACTTGGGTGGCTATTTCCTTTCCCATGTTAGGGAAGTTTTTGACTATAATATCTTCAAATATTTTCTCGGATACTTTCTCTCTCTCTTTTTCTTCTGGGACCCCTATAATGGGAATGTTGGTGCGTTTAATGTTGTCCCAGAGATCTCTTAGGCTGTCTTCATTTCTTTTCATTCTTTTATTCTTTATGCTGTTCTGTGGCAGTGAATTCCAACTTTCTGTCTTCCAGGTCACTTATCCATTCTTCTGCCTCAGTTATTCTGCTATTGATTCCTTCTAGTGTATTTTTTATTTCAGTTATTGTGTTGTTCATCTCTGTTTGTTTGTTCTTTAACTCTTTTAGGTCTTTGTTAAACATTTCTTGCATCTTCTTGATCTTTGCCTCCATTCTTTTTCCGAAGTCTTGGATCATCTTCACTATCATTATTCTGAATTCTTTTTCTGGATGGTTGCCTATCTCCACTTCATTTAGTTGTTTTTCTGGGGTTTTATCTTGTTTCTTCATGTGGTACATAGTCCTCTGCCTTTTAATTTTGTCTATCTTTCTGTGAATGTGGTTCCCGTTCCACAGGCTGCAGAATTATAGTTCTTCTTGCTTCTGCTGTCTGCCCCCTGGTGGATGAGGCTATCTAACTAATCATACGTTTCTTAATCATAATTTTTGAAAACTGGTTCATAGAGAAACAGATATAGTTATCAGCAAGTCACCTGAGTCTGTACTTTAGATTTATTTGGCTGTTTACAATTTTTTTTTAAATTGACAATCCTACTGCAATGTTCTCTTTAAGAATTAAAACTTGGGAAAAGATATGTTCACCCTTATTACATTCTGATCCTGTCTCACCTTAACTCATCCCTGTAGCAGTAAAAAGCATTGTTTAATTAGATTATTTGTTTGTACTTTTGTGTATGAACAGACTATCTGAATTCTCTTAAAGGTAGAAACACCACCAACCCTGTGAAGGGTTTAACAGACCACAGTGGAGATTTAACTCAATTTATATATGTTGATTTAACTCAACACATTTTTTACTGGCTTATAAGCTAAAAATTTTTAGAAAACAGGGGCAGTGTGTTAATTTTAATAAAAACCTGCATGAACAGCAGCTACCATAATGCTGCCCACAGTGGGCCAGATTGGGAGCTTGAGGTTGCATGTGCACACAATCATCCAGCGAAACATAAGGATTATTTCCCCATTTTACGGATAAGGAAACAAGGCATGAAGAGGTTCCATAACTTGCCCAACGTGGCCTCATAGTAAATGGCAGGGCCAGCCATGAGCCTGGCTCTGACCAGTGCACTAGCCCAGTGGGTCTCTTCTGCAGGGACTGGGTTCTTACTCAGCACTTAACGGGACCTCTAAGAATGAAGAAAGTAAAACAGCTTCCCAAGGCCCTGCTCTCTTGCAGGTGGTGGCCATCGTTGGGTTATTTGCTAATATTTACTGAGTGCCCGGATTTATGCACTGGCACAGAGGGTAGCGCCATAAGCACAGACGTTGATCTGCAGCTCATACTCTGGGATCATGTCCTAGGGAATGTCATCCAGGTTTTGGAAGTGCAGACTCCTCAGTTATAGGAGCATGAGGCACAGGAGACCCCTCCCTCAGAAGCACGTGGGAGGAGGCTTTCTGGCTCTCTATCCCATAAACTTCTCACTAAAACAGCTGGTTGGGACATTCCATTTGGTGAAGGCTCCTGGGATAAGTATGCTTTCAAATATTCCTTTTGCACAATGCCATGATTGATAAAAGTTTGCCTCTAAGTTAGTTCTACAAGAAAATCAAGGCAATCAATAGCTAATGAACTCAATTTTTCATAACGAAGAGGGCAGGAGTGGGAGAGCCTGACTACTTATAATGCACTGAAAACCCACAAAACTAAGTTTAGTCAATAGCTTCATGATCCTCCCCCATTAATTAAATCTATTTTAGAGAGCTCCTTGGCTAAGCTTCAAGTGGATGGATTTGAAAGTAACTGGCCCACCTCGTGTTTCTTCTGGTGAAGAAACAAAAAAACCCTGAAATTACCAAAGAGTAGGCAAAGGACTTCTGCAGGGAGAAATGGACAGCTCACCAAAGAGCTCATCTGTATATTCAAGAACTGATGATAAATATGTCCCCCTGAAACCAAGGATCATAGCATTGTCTAGGTGAATCATAATTCTCCTTTCAATTATGAAATAATACTTGTACTTTGTAGACACTAATTAGCTTGCTGTCCAGTTACAGTAAACAGGTGACTAGAGCAGGAAGTGGTTACTTTCTGGAAGACCTCTAACAGTGCTATCTTTGTCAAAAGCAGATTTCATCATCTGCTGACCTATGGATGTATGAGCAGCTGAAGCCAATTTAAACAGTACCAGCTAAGCCACTGTTTTTGCTAAATAAAAATTATGTTAATGACTACATTATTGTCTACAACAAACTTATTAGTAACATGAACTTACTTGTCTGATAGTTCAAATGAGGATACATTCACTGCATCATCAATTAAGGATAAATTCACTCTAATTCCTCCATGTTTCCATAGTTCAGCATAATTCATTGACAGCAACAACTGACTTACTCAAAAAAGGGCCCAGGAAGAGGTAGAATATAACACTTTTCTAAATATACACAGGCTACCATACGACCCAGCAATCCCACTACTGGGCATATACCGTGAGAAAACCGTAATTCAAAAAGAGTCATGTACCACAATGTTCATTGCAGCTCTATTTACAATAGCCAGGACATGGAAGCAACCTAAGTGTCCATCGACAGATGAATGCATAAAGGAGATGTGGCACATATATACAATGGAATATTACTCAGCCATAAAAAGAAACAAAATTGAGTTATTTGTAGTGAGGTGGATGGACCTAGAGTCTGTCATACAGAGTGAAGTAAGTCAGAAAGAGAGAAACAAATACCGTATGCTAACACATATATATGAAATCTAAAAAAAAAAAAAAAAAGGTCATGAAGAACCTAGGGGCAAGATGGGAATAAAGATGCAGACCTACTAGACAATGGACTTGAAGACACGGGGAGGGGGAAAGGTAAGCTGGGACAAAGTGAGAGAGTGGCATGGACACATACACACTACAAAATGTAAAATAGCTAGCTAGTGGGAAGCAGCCGCATAGCACAGGGAGATCAGCTCGGTGCTTTGTGACCACCTAGGGGGGTGGAATAGGGAGGGTGGGAGGGAGGGAGACGCAAGAGGGAGGAGATATGGGGATATATGTATACGTATAGCTGAATCACTTTTTTATAAAGCAGAAACTAACACACCATTGTAAAGCAATTATACTCCAATAAAGATGTTAAAGTAAATAAATAAATATACACAGGCTAAAAGTTTCCTGTTACAGTACCTCTCTTTCTCCCTCTGCCCCCATACCAAACTTTGCCTCCATATGCAGACTTAAGAGAAGTTCTGGGCAGTGGCCCCTTGGCAGCATGAGCTAAGGTCACCTCTTCCATTCTTGTTCTACAGGAAAAAAGCATCACATCCCAGCCTCATCCCAAGGTATCCAGCCTACACTGGAGCAAGGCAGATGTGCAGAAGTACCACCGCTAATATGATGTACGCCGAGGGAAGTAGATATAGCTGGACCATCTGAGGGAGCAAATACCTTCAAGGACTCCTTAGTGAAAGGACCAAAAGGGAACAAGAAGCATAGAATGAACCTAGTAAAAACAACCTTCAAGTTTCTAAAAAGGGCAGTTTTCCCCCAAGTGTTCCATGTGGTCACTCCTAGGGAGAAGGCAGGAGGGAGAGACACCAAGGAGAATAAGGCCCTCAGGCAGCAACTCCAATGTTTAACCCTCCTTGGTCTGTTCAAAATAGCTACAGAGAAGTGAAATAGTTATGGGGAAGTAAATAAATAAGAGCACAACTCAGCACTCTTTCAATTTGCACATTTCTTGCAGTTGGACCAATTCTGGCTAAATTCTTTAAGTCTGAGGCTTCGCCTAGCATCTTTTGGTTACCCTGGTCTTAAAGAAACCAGAGAACCTCAACATCTGACCCTTCAGCTAAATTCTAGATTTGGGGCCACCACAGTCTTGGAGGGTGGGATCCTAGGCTATTAGAAAGCTCCTGGCAACACCACAAGTTGCCCAGCCCAAAATTCCAAAACCTGTCTACTCCCCCAGAGAGCTAGAGCTCTGGGAGAGAATTAGAGCTCAGCTGCCCCGATTTCAAGATTAAGACACAGAGATTCAGATTGGTTCAATTATGTTTCCCAATGCTACGAATGAAGGGTGGGCAAGACATGCAGATCTCCTAAACATTCTCAGTCCAATGGTCCTTTTCTGACATTATGGGAATTCCCTGGCGTCAATCAAAATGCCAAGTTGTTTTTATTGGGCTTAAACTCCAGGGGGAGGAAGGAAGGTTGTTAGAAGAATATCTCAGCATTTTTAAGAAATCCAAAGGCCTTTGCAAGGCCCTACATTCAACTGTGTTTGGATACCTCACCTAAAATGCAAGGACAGTTCTGCCATTTTAAACCATTGAGAGACTCACACCAAGGGGAATAAACAGTACTGGAAAAGACATTACTGGGCCTTCAGAAAGGGAGGCGGGAACGTCTCTGAATGTGAACCTCTTCCACAATCCTACCTTTGTATGTTCATCTAAGCTGGGGGTTGCTAGGCAGATACAAGTTAGGGTATTTAATCATAATCTAGAGGTAACTGCCATAGATTCAAATAGAATCTTAGAACATTGAACTACATAAAATTTGATTCACTGTAAATAAAATCTTAAATTATAACTTTGTATAAGGTTTTTAAAAAGCAATTTTTTTCTTTATAGTTTTTCTGGTGAAATATTTGTTCAGAGAGTCAAAGAGTTAAACAATTCAGTTCCACAGGAGAAAAAAAAAAAACCACATTAACTGTATAAAGTTTCACGCTACTTAGTTTGTTACAAATGCATCCTTTTGGTTTTGAAAAAATCTCACTAAACTTCTATGGTGACTTCCAGGATTTCAGTCAGGAGTGACAAACTTTAAGACAAACAATTATGAACCAGAATATCATTTCTCTCTGAGGCTACAAAATGATCAGCTGGGGTCAGAGAGGCTGGTTCCAGGGGACAAAGCTCTCCACAGGAACCGTAACACACATGATTAGGAGAATCATTTTGCCACATGACAGTTTGGAAGCCTGGCCAGAAGCCCCACAAATTCCACAATGGGAACGCTCAATGCTTTTCCGAAAGAACAGAATCAACACTTTTTAAAAGGACAGGAGATTCAATTCACATCTTGGCCTCTGTAGTTCTCACTAAAGAGCGGTAAAGTCTTAGATATAGGAAAGAATGCAAGTGTACTTGATCCTTTGGGTTGCTCTAATCCCAAAAAGTGACGGTCAGGACAAGCTCCAGCCTCACTGCAGCAACCTGACTAGGGGCCAAGAGTCCCCAGGCCTGGCCAGTGCCTCTGGCTTCTTTGTCTCCACAGCCTCTGTCACAGGGAAGGTCCTCCTTTTGCTCTGCAGAGCTCCAGCCAAGGAAGACTCAGCAGCAGTCACAACAGGGCAGGAAAACAAGCACCTTCCCAGCAGTCCTTCCACTCTCCCGGAACCTTTTATGCAACCAGCACGCACTGGAACATTTGCACAGCATCCTATTTCTGTAAACCTAATAATATTTTTAAACACGCTGGAGGAGGAGACTCCATGGAAGAGGTCTGTGAGGAATCTTTCTATAAAGAGAAATTTGTGCCGTTTTTCAAAAAAATCGTTCCTTGTTTGTCTCAAAAATTCCTGATTTTCTTACATACACTAGACAGACTAGAGAGAGTATGTGTGGCATAAATTTGTTTATCTCAGGGTCAAGCTCAAGATGACAGATGATGGATATGTGCTGTAACCCCCCACAGGGAGTACTTGCACATATCATGCTGGACACACTGGGTATCAGTCATATCGAGCTGGAACAAATGACTTGCAAAATGCATCCCAGGTGACTTACCTGAAACATTGGATAGGTCAAGAACGTCTCCAGCATCCTCCCCTCACAGGCAGGGTTAGCTTCGTACTGTTTTAAGAGTTTGTCAAAATCTCTGTTTTGCTTACAATTGGCGAGCACTTGGAGGCTGTACTGGTGATTACGCACAAATTCTTGATAAATGTTCAGCATGGGGAGCAAAATATCAAACAGATCAGCTGGAAAGAAGAAGTAAACATGGTAGTTTCTCTTGATGCTCTGTAAATTACCCAAGGTACAGGGAGAAACTGTTCACTCCGCAGGGATGGCAGAGAGCAGCTCCTGGCACCAGGTGTCACACTCCATGGCCCCAGTCCAGCTGCCTGAATGACTGACCTGGTAGAACACACCTCACAGTAGAGACCAACTCTAGCCCCCAAAGAACCATGACGGGCCAGGGGAAAGGATCAAAAGGGCAATGAGCCAGAGTCCCAGTGCCTGAGGAAGCTCACAGATCATTACGGAAATTCAGACAGCTTAGGGCGATAACATTGAAGCTATTTTACTCTAACTGTAGCCATATTAAGAGAAAATCTTCTCTCTCTAAAGCATGGACTTACCTAAAATTAAAGTAGGCCAATTGGCTATCCTTGCCTTCAGTCCTTGATGAAAGATTTCATGAAGAAACATGATTGTTTCACTATAAAATATGAAAATATAATTTAGTCACTGCAAAGAGTCCATTTTGTTAAAGAAGTCCATTGAGGCCTTAAATCCTTAATAAATACATGATATTCATGTCTCTGAGGGCCTCCAAACTATACACCCAATAATGACATAGATTATACCAGCTCCCACAAAGCAATTTATCTTTCAGACAACCTGAAAACCTCAAAGAAAATTCTGAGCTAAGCCTCAAATGTTGAAAGATGGTAAGCACCAAATCACTGTCATATAACCCTCTTTATCGATTTATAATAAAAACAGCTTTCTACTGTTAGGATGTAGCCCTTCTTCAACAGATAATCAGAAAATTAGTTATGATCCTTCTCTCTTCAGATTTAATTCTAGATGCTAACTCGGGGAAAGCTCTCTTTAACTAAAATGAGTTTTGACAGGAGAGAGGGGAAAAGACTTGACAGACCTCTACCATTACGACTCCTAAGACACCCATGACAGAAATGTAGAGGAATCTTCTAAAAAGGATGGAGCCTATACAGATATACTAAATTGAAGAGATACATACACATAAATTAGAGATCCAAATTTCTAAAAGGTTCAGGAAGGGTAGTTACCAAAGTAACATTTGCTTTCTCCTCACTAGAAGAAAGGAGAACATTTGCTTTCTCCTCATTCCTACTGGAATGAGCCTTTGAAGGCTTTTCTGAACTACCACATCAGCACAATCAAATACAGGATTATTCATGTCAGTGAAATACTTTGGTTTGTTGTAAGTCCAATTCCACTACAAGAAACCAATGGGAAGTCCCTACTATTTCCAAATGGTCCATGAAACACAATAGACACTGCTTGAAGACTGTGATTTGTTTTTCTTGGATAGAAATTTTAACTAAGCAGTGTTTGTTGTTTAATGATTTCAACCAAATCTAGTTTGGTAGATACTGTAGATTAGTCTTTCAATCTCCATTCCATCCCCCTTCTAGGTGGAAAGGATAGAGAGGTGAAACTACATTTCCCAGGCTTCCTTGCAGATAGGGTTCTAGATGTAAATTCAGTTCCACCCATAGATGCACTTGGTAAGACATGGAAGGCATTACATTTTTTAAGTATAAACTCTGTGTTGAAATTCAAAATAATTGATCTGCCTAGGGCTTCGATTTCAGAGGCAAGGAAAGAGAATGTAGTTAAACAACAGAAATGACAACAAACATCTGATAAGCCTCACCTCTAAAAACATAACTCTTCAAATCTCCATCTGGGACCAAGTATAGTAAACAATTGCTAATTTGTAAGAAGAGCTTATAGCTTTCCAAAAAGAGGCACAGTTATCTTTTTTTTTTTTTTTTTTTTTTAGTGGTACGTGGGCCTCTCACTGTTGTGGCCTCTCCCGTTGTGGAGCACAGGCTCCGGACGTGCAGGCTCAGCAGCCATGGCTCATGGGCCCAGCCGCTCTGTGGCATGTGGGATCTTCCCGAACCGGGGCATGAACCCGTGTTCCCTGCATCGGCAGGCAGACTCTCAACCACTGCGCCACCAGGGAAGCCCAAGGCACAGTATCTTGATTCAGAATTTAAACAATATGACAGACCTGGCCTTCCACATTGCAGATAGGAAATCCAGTGGAAACATCCCTAGAGGCAGCCTAAGACCAATGTGGTACAGGCTTTGATGGCATCGCTATCAGAGTACATTCACAATTCTGTCCATTGCCATTAGAAATGTTAAAACTGCATACTTAGGAGACTGAAGTATCATCAAAATGCTACCTGTATAGCCTGAGGATTAAGAGCTACCCCTCATTCCCTTAGGACATCTCACACACTTGAGTGGGGCCACTGCCGCCCAACGTGGGGAAACCTCGCAACAGAAAAGCTTACATTTTAATCTTATGCTATCAGACTACTGTCCATCATCCTTCCATTTTCCAGTCTTCTACAGACCCCCAGCCACTCTTTTAACTCCTTGAGCTCTTAGCTCCCCGATCACTGTCAGTCCTTTCGCCAACACTACTCTTGTCATGGTTTTTGGTGACTGCGATATGCACACAAACAACATTCCAATGACGTAGCCTCTCTCGGGTCTTTGAACTTCTTCCTCTAAGGATCTTGTCTTCCATTGACCTCAGTCAACACTACCTTAATTGTACTCTAGACCTTGTCATTGTCAATAACTGGATCCCCTTCCCTATCTCAGTTTCAGGCACACTATTCTACGACCATCTCCTTATCTTTGAGTTCATTGCCTTTGGAAACCTGACTCCCAAAATCCCTTCCCACCACCAGGACCTGAATCCATTGATCCTGCCACCTTATCGTTGACCAAAACCCCTTCACATCATTTCCTTCTTGGAACAGTTTAGATTCCATGGCTCAATGTTATAATCCCTTCCTTGCATACACCTTCAACTCCCTTCTTTTCTCACTTCATCATAGTAATCTTGCACAATACCAGTACCAGTTAAACCCAACCCTTCACCCACTCTCCACCTGCACCCATGCAACTGAAAGTGGCTAAAGACTATACAGCTATTCACTGTAAAGTCATAACCACGAGCCTAATATGGGCTTTTAGCGCTACCTAGCAGTTATATTACACTTCCCTCATCCCATCCATTCAGTTTTTTGCTCGTTGATCACTATTGTACACTTTTTCCTCTCTTCCCTGACCCTAACACTTCCCTTCCATCAGCACTGTTACCCGATGTCCTTGCTTCCTACCTGCATATGTGTCCAGTACTACTCCTCCCCTGTCCACCTAATTCCAATCTCTTGACTTATTCACCACATTCTATCCACTTCTGCCTATGCAAGTTTACTGCTCCAGAAATTATGTCCTCTCTTTCCTACATCATTCCCCCCCTCATTATTGGTGTCATTTTTATCCCATCGAAACACACACACACACACACACACCCCTTTATATTTTTACATTTACTTCCAGGTATTACCCTGTTTCTCTGATCCTCCTTACAGCAACCCTCCTTGAAAGAGTTCTCTCTACCAATTCTCTCCAATTCCAATTCCCCTATTATCACCTAATCAGGCTGTGGTCCCCCATTAAAGTTACCAATATGCTCTAAGTTGTTAACCTCGCAGTCAGTTCTCAGTTCTTATTTTATTTGACCTTCTTAACACAGTTGCTCATTCCCTCTTGCCTTGGCTTCCAGGACAGCCCATCTCCTGGTTTGCATCCTACAACCCCAGCTGATCCTCTTCATTCTCGTTTGATGGCTCTTCATAGTCCTAACCTCTCAATGTTGGCAATGTCCCAGGGCTCATTCCTTGGTCCTCTTCTCTCGTTCATTTGTGCTTACTTCCTTGGTAATCTCATTCAGACTAACAGCTTTCAATACTATCCATATGCTAGTAGACTCCCAAATTTATACCTCCAGCCCTGAAATTCAGACTAATAGCCAATCCTGCTCACTTGATTTCTACATCTGGAATGGCTAACAGCATCTCAGACTTGACAGGTCAAGATAAAAACTCTGCATCTTTTCTGCTAAACCTGTTCTTATGTCAATCTTCCCCACTTAATAAATAGCAACTCCATCCTTCTAGTTGTTCAGGTCAAAATCCTTGGACTTTTCTGCAAAATCCACATCAAACTCACCAACAAATCTTATTGGCTCTACATTAAAAATATACCCAGAATTCAATCACTTATCACTACTTCCATTACAATCATCTCTTGCTTAGACTATTGCAATAGCCACCTAACAGGTCTCCCTGCTACAGTCATCTCTCACCTGGTTTATTGAAATAGCCATGAAACTGATCTCCCTATAGTCTATTCTCAACAGAGAACCCAGAGTGAACTTTTAAAACGTAAGTCATATCATGCTACTTTTCTCCTCAAAACCCCACCAATCTCTCCCCATCTCATTTAGAGTAAAAGCAAACATCTTTACAATGTCCTACTGTTATCTCTCTGACATGCCTCTTCACCCACACTGACCTTGGCAGTTCCTCAAACAAGCAAGGCTGGCGTGCTCCAGCCTCAGGCCCTCTGCACAGGTGGTCTCCTCTGTTTGCATCACTCTTCCCCCAGGTAGCCACATGGCTAGCACCAACTGCAATCTCTGCTCAAATGTCAACTTATCTTTGAGGCCTTCCTAAAGATTGGCTAGAGAAACTATGGGACATTCACATAATGTAATAGCATGTAGTAATTTTTTAAAAAATAGAATGCTCTTTAGATAGCAGTATGGAAAGATGTCCAGGATATATTAAGTGAAAAAAGTAGGTATATATTAAAGTACTTGCCTTTTGTGTAAGAAGGGGGGAAACAAGACTGTGTATTCATGTTTGATTGATCTACATCAAGTAACACTGAAAGGATATAAACAAAACTAATGAAAACAGTTACAGATAGCAAGTGAGGAAAATGGGGTGGGCAGAGACAGAGTTAAGAGTGAGACTTCTAACAGCTGTTTGATGTTTTCACGTTGTTAAATAATTTTTGAACCATGTAAATGTATTATCTACTCAAAAACAAATAAACAACTAAAATTTTAAGCAAAATATCCAAGCAGTCCCTTTCCTCCCTTCTCCCCTTTCCTTCTTCATTTCTTCCACAGCACTCATCAACATATAAAATACTGCATCTTACACTTACTATTCATTGTCTATATTCCCACATCAAAATTTAAGTTCCATGAAGGCAGGGACTTTCTGCTTTGTTCACTGATGAATTCTCAGCAGTAAAGGCACTATAAATATTTACTGAGCAAATAAATTTCCTAGAGATTCTCAGGCCCTGTGTCAGTTTTTGTTCTTCCTAAAGTACTTCTGTATAGATTACATGTAAAGACCCATTAATCACTCCATTTCCCTCAGTTTATGAAGGAGAGAATCTTCCCCAGCACACAACTCAATAACAAGAAAACATACGTCAAATAGAGAAGAAAAAGAGAAAACTAGATGACAAGATTCTAGATAAAGATATGAAAATTGAGCGGCTTCCCTGGTGGCGCAGTGGTTGAGGGTCCGCCTGCCGATGCAGGGGACACGGGTTCGTGCCCCAGTCCGGGAAGATCCCACATGCCATGGAGCGGCTGGGCCCATGAGCCATGGCCACTGAGCCTGTGTGTCCGGAGCCTGTGCTCCGCAACAGGAGAGGCCACAACAGTGAGAGGCTCACGTACCGCAAAAAAAAAAAAAGATATGAAAATTGGGGGTAATAATGAAACGCCAATGATAGCTTTCTTATTTTCAATATGATAAGCTCAAAAAAGTGAATTTATAACTCTTCTTTTAAGTAACTAAAGTAAAAATTCTTTTAAGAAACACAAGTAGGTTTTTCACACAGCTCTTTAATTTATGCCAAGACAAACCTGTTGAGAAAAATACTGCTGACATCATCGTGGCTGATGGGGGGCTTCTTGGAGCTGGCCGCCATGCGCAGGGGCCGCAGGAAGCCGTTGACCAGGATGTAGAGCTGGTGAACGTACTCCGACTCGGCCTCAACCATGGTGAACACAATCTGGTTTCTCTTCCTCATACTTTCAGCATGAGGGGAACAAATGTAATCCTGCACAATGGTCTTCCATTTCCTTCTACATAACCATCCTCGCATGAAGCTCTGAACCTACAGAACAACAACAACAAAACAAAAAACAAAACAAGAATCTCAGGGCAGTGTGAGACGGCTTTCTTAAGCCAGTCAGTGGGGTGTCCATCCTGTGCCATACACACACCCTGCTCTTGCATTGGTGCACTCGTGAGCCCACCACCAGAATAAATAATGTCAGGCTTTGGACCAGATAGCAGAAAAAAGATGATTTTAAAATAATATTTTTCTCAGCTTCACAAGTTTCTTCCACTGTTTAAGCTGTTTAAGTCTGCCTATAAGGACATCAGAAATTAGTAATATCACATATTTAGTTGTTAACATTTCAAGAAAGGAATAAACTAAAGGTTTACTCTTTAACAACATAAAACCAGATATTAAAAATTTTTTAATTGTGGTAAAAAAAACACACATAAAGTTTACTATCTTAATAATTTTTAAATGTATAGGTCAGTAGTGGTACGTATATTCACATTGTTGTAGAAACAGATCTCTGGAACATTTTCATCTTGCAAAACTCAAGCTCTATAACTAATTAAACAACAACTCTCCATTTCCCCCTTCCTTCAGCCCCTGGCAACCACCATTCTACTTTCTGTTTTTATGAATTTAATTACTTTAGGTATCTCATATAAGTGGAATCATACAGTATCTGTCTTTTTGTGGCTGGCTTATTTCACTTAGCATAATGTCCTTAAGGTTCATCCACGTTGTAGCACGTGTCAGGATTTCCTTCCTTTTTAAGGCTGAATAATATTCCGTAGTATATATGTACAACGTTTTGTTTATCCGTTTATCTGTTGATGAACATTTGGGTTGCTTCCACTTCTTGGCTATTGTGAATAGCGCTGCAATAAACACAGGAGTGCAAATATCTCTTCAAGATCCTGCTTTCGATTCTTTTGGATATATACCCAGAAATGGGATTGCTGGATCATATGACAGTTTTATTTTTAATTTTTTGAGAAACCACCATACTGTTTTCCATAGCAGCTGAACCACTTTACAATCTCACCGACAGTGCAAAAGGATTCCAATTTCTCTGTATCTTCATCAGTACTTGTTATTTTGGGAGTTTTTTTGATAGTAGCCATCCAAGTGGGTGTGAGGTGATACTGCACTGTAGTTTTGATTTGTATTTCTCTGATGCTCAGTGATGCTCGTCATCTTTTCATGTGTTAGTGATTTCTCTAAAGAATCACCTTTGAGAGAAATGTCTATCATCTTTAGAGAAATGTTTATTCAAATCCTTTGCTTATTCTTAAATCGGGTTTGATTATTGGTTATGGCTGAGTTTTTTTTTTAAATTAAGCTTAAAAAATAAGTGTTAGAGTGCTTCCCTGCTGGCGCAGTGGTTGAGAGTCCGCCTGCCGATGCAGGGGACACGGGTTCGTGCCCCGGTCTGGGAAGATCCCACCTGCCGTGGAGCGGCTGGGCCCGTGAGCCATGGCCGCTGAGCCTGTGCGTCTGGAGCCTGTGCTCCACAATGGGGGAGAGGCCACAACAGTGAGAGGCCCGTGTACCGCAAAACAAAACAAAACAAAAATATGTATATATAAGTGTTAGAGATCAGTTCATAAGACCCCTTCTTTTTACAGATGAATAAACCTGAAGGCCAAGTCTAGTTGCAGCTTTCCTGTGTGGTTAGTCACACAGGAATGACTTGGCCTTCCTATACCTGCTTTTTGTTAACTATAAGGACTCTCTTTTCCAGCCACATGGGCAAAACACATGTTAACAATTTACAATGGTGTTATTTTGTGGAAAAACAAAAACAAAACAAAAACAAGAAATAAGGCTTAAGATCAATTTTGTAGGAACATGAAAGATCAATTTTGTAGGAACATGAAAGGCTCTAAAATTGATCTGAATTCCCTAGAAATGATTTGAAAAATAACAGGCAAACTGGACAAAGTGCACTGGCCTTTGCATTTCAGCCGACAAACATTTACTGAGTGTCTTTTAAATGCCCAAGTAAATGCTGGGTGCTAAGCAGATAGGTGTATGTCATAATCCTTAACCCAAAGGCTCTGCTACTAACCTGCTGGGTGAACTTGAACTCTGGGCTCCATTTCCTTATCTATAAAATAACTGACCAAAATATCTGAAGTCCTTTCTAAATATTAAAAAAATTATATGATAATTTATTAGGATTTGTTATATCTAAGTGGCAGATTCAGCAACAAAGCAGGTCGCAAATTCATATATAATTAAAAGCATTAAATTACTACCAAATGTATTTTTTAGTATCATTGTTTTCTTTTCAACACATTCTTATACTTTTTTACACTATTTCACCCATATGGTCTGAATTATCATGCACTTAAACAACTATTCTTCTTTTGCAATATTTAAAATTCTCTCATTTACCAACTGATGTCAGCATACTATCAATTTGTATAACAGGCATTCATACAGTTGCCATACCTCAAACAATAAAAATTAAACACATCTTAGTAGAATTATGTGGAGGAAATTATATGCATATTATTTGGAGAAATCTAATGGGAAATTTCTGTGAACCAATTTCAATTTTTGGTCTCTTGAAGTTAAAAAATTATGTTGATATTTATCAAGATCAGAATAGAGAAACGAATTCATTTGTAAACATCCCTTTCCACACAGACATTAGTTTGACTGGGGACACAATGGACCATAGAGTTAAATTCAAAACCTATTTAACAAGTTCAAAAATGAGGTTTAAAAAAAATTATTTCTATTAAGAAATAGGAAGATAGAAACTATAAAAATTGTGTATTTTATCATTATTCCTTCATTTAACAGAAGTATTTTCAAAAATCAACTTAACTGAGTTTTGTGTTAAATAAAATCTTTCTATTTACTTGGGCATTTATTACCTGCTGAGCAAAAGCTGGCTTACTTACTATCAGTTTCTACAACAGGACTTTACTACAATTGTTATTTTACTGATACCTTTGTTTATATGCAGCTGCATAAGCATTCATCTTGTAACAATAAAATAAAGCAAATTCAATTTAAAAATTTTTAAATTCTAAGAGAGGAATGTTGTTATTTTACTTTGTTATTTCTTGAAAACTGAAAACAGTGCAACTTAGCCATAAGCAGCATTTCTATTTCAAATTCTGAGCAATATTTAAAGTTTTGTTGCAACTGAAGGGGAATAATTACTTAGCATGAGAAAATAGGAATAAGAAAAAATTTAGAAGAAATAAAGTTCTTCAACTGTGAAGCTTTTCACATAATGTTAAAGCTGAGTAAGTGCTTTTATCCAGGACAATTAAGATTATGGAACTCAAAATCAAGATGACATAAATCAAAGTAGACTAGAGTGAGTGCCAGGGTCTGGTTAATTGCAAAAGTTGTACAGTTGTAAATGACAATAAGGTGAAAAGAGCTGCTGATTATGTGGATGTTAAACAAGAAAGAAACAACAATAAACCAGAAACCTGAGCAGATGTATTGATTCAATCTCCTCACACGTTCAAAACAAAACAAAACAAAAAATTCTCTAAATAAGCACTGAAGACTAAAGCTAAAAGAAATGTTTTTGAAATGCAATTTAAAAACTACTCCCCCCAAATATAAAAGCAGCACAAAATCAGAAGGTTCAGCGGCACTTAAATAACCCAACTGGAGAACACTACTGTCTGGCTTCATGTCTGGCTTTGGCATCCTTCTCACAGAATCTACAAGTGGATGCCCAGAACTGGAAAGAAATCTCAAGCTGAAACTTTTCCAGAGAAGTAACCGTGTGTGATCACTCTGAAGGGCAAGTCTGGGAGCCATCGGAAGAGAAATACCAAGATTGTTCCCAGCTCACAGTCAGGGTGGCAAAGACATCACTACAGAAAGACCCCTGGTCACCACGCTCTCCCAAAGCTGGAAACCCCCAGCATCCTACCTTTTTAATCTTCTTGATGTCTGGATCCTCATCTTCTTGATTGCTTTGGTAAGGTCGCATTCGTTCCTTGGTTTTATTAAGAGCGATAATCTATAACACAAAATTGGTCCATATCATGATTTAGGAAATACTAGACTATAGCCATAAATCATAGGAAGTTATGCCTACAAGGTAGTTTATCCTCAGGAAATGTTCACTTTTTATGCACCTTATCTTCCTTCGGTGCTGAGGCAGGGGTAGCCTGAACTTCACCTCAAGCTTGTTTTGCTATGCTACTAACAAAAGTGCTTACAAGAAGTGACTGTGGAAAGTGTGAACTGGGATCTGGTTTAGAGAAATGTTAGTCCAAAACTGGGCCCTGACTGCCAGTGATGACCAGACCAAGATCTTCTCAGCATCTCAGTGACATGTCAATCATCTCACCAAAGGCAGCTTCCTGTAATGCCCTGTGATCTCCAAATGCAGTGACACTCAGCTCAAAGCTCTTGCTTCCTATAATCAGCCTGTGGCCTTCCAAGTACACACAGTATAGCACTCACAGATCTCCTTGGGGAAATGGTAACTGCAAAAGGAACTTCGGAGCCCAGGGGTTGGTCCAAGCCAGCCAAGAAAAGACCAAAAGGCAAAAAGAACTGAAACAACTTGGGATCTCTTTAAAGACCCAGCTCAGTTCTGTGACCTACGAAGGGGGGACTCAAAACCAGGTAGCCTCTGAACTACACTTAGTAATGAAATTCCCTGGACTATCACTCAATTGCAGCCTCTTGCAAACTTAAGCACCTACTCAGATTTGCTAACAAGCAAACACTTAAAACACTGGGATTATAATTGCCCCCTCTGCCCTGTCTTTACATTTTGCCCCATTACCAAATACTCTCTTCTGCCATTTTTCTGGCAGGGAAGTGGGAAAATAAAAGGAGTAGGAAGTAAGTTATGGTTCCTGTCAATCTACCACACAAGACATACCTGCTACTGACAGTTTGTAGCTGCAATATATATTCAGACTAAAATAGAACAGAGTGAAGACAGAGAAGCACACACAAATAAATATTGGGGAACACCGCTTGGTGCTGAGTTCCTCTCATGGAGTAAATGCCAACCTCTTTCACTTAGCAGACAAGCATCTGCTCCAGCTAACTGTGGCAAAGACTGAACACAATAATTTTGTTTTAAATTACAGTGCCTGATATAGTCTTTTAAGATGCAGGTTTGTTAAGTTTTCTGTTGCTGTTTTCACTATCTCAGATTTCAGGGTTGGATCGGGAAGTTAACAGCACTAATGATACGGTGAACAGTCTGCAACTTATCATCATCAGAGAGGCAATCATATCCCAGCAGGAATCAGCTTATACCCATGCGCTATCTGCTGGAGGTGATATACACAGGTGGCAGGAGGTGAAAACCCTCCCAGGATTTGCACAGTATGTCTTAGAAGAAGACGTGAGGAAATGGAGAAGAAAATGTTGAATGACAGAAAAACGACAAGAAGTTACCAAGGCTGAGGAGCTGCATTGTTTCTGTCAACAAGGATACAGTTAGTAGTAGTAGGTTTCATTCTGTCCTATTCTTTCCTTTGGAGCTAAGAAGACACTACTGCACCACTGGTCAAAAAGAGTAGAAAAACCTCACTTGCTACATTCCTCTTCAATTCTTCAGATATTGATCACTTCCCACAAGGAATGACAGGACAGCAAGGGAAGGTATACTCAGGTTTCTGTATACAGACGGAGACAACGGAGGACCCAGACACACCACCATGGCTGCTGGCTCCACGACCACCTTCTGCTCTCATTGGAGTCAGTCTCACTACCTGGGGGTGCAGAGCCTGAGGAGTTTTTAAACTTGGAGCGGGGCTGGAAGTGAATTCCAACTTCAGGAAAAAAATGCACCCTAGAATTATGTCTTATACTTTAACGAGTTTTTCAAAATTCTAGAGGGGAGAAGGTTGGACTCCTGAGCTTGAGAAAAAGTCAAGACTTTCTGAATTCACGTTTGGACCTGCCTTAGTTGTCATTTGGACTTTAACTGAATCCATGACAGACGCACAATTATCATTACCATGAGTCAATCTGAAAAACAGTTAAATATTACAGTCAATTCTTGAATAGTCAAGCAAATGAAGGCCATCAGGAGCACAAATAATTTAAAAGTAGCACTTTATCCTGATATTTAACTGTAGCGTATTTACCTCATCCTAACGTAGACAATACATTCACTTCTCATGCATGTGTTGATGGCAGCGGAACTAAATTTGGGATCAAAATTTTGCCCTGATAGACCTTAAGTAATCATGAGGAGATGACAAGAAACATGAAACAATGAGGAGGAATCTATCAACTGGGAAATACCTCTGATTTAAGCCTTTCGATTTCTGTATCTTGATCTTCAAGTTGATGTCGGAGTTGGTTAGCTGCAATTTTTTCTGTCTCTACGATCTGAACTAGATGAATGTACTTCTGCATTAACACCTCCCTCTCAATCAAAATGTCTGCATAACTTAAGAGAAAATTACAGTTAGTCACTGAGATATTGTTCTACTACAGTTTCACACAGAACAGCATATATTACATTTATTTAAAAAGAAGCCATAAACATAGTTTGTTAGCTAACTCTACTTTATGTAAACATTAATGTTTGGCTTACATTTGGTATCCTTTAGCTATACAGAATTTGAATCATCATCATCTTATATAACCTCTAGAAGAGTTCATTTAACGATGGCTGCGACCCACAACTTTGTCATATAAATGAGAAAGATGCAAAGAAAATCTATTGTTTTATAAAGAAAATAGTGGATCTCCTTTAACAAAAACTGAAGTCTTTGAATTGATGGCATATATTGAAACTCTTTTACTGGGTAAGGCACTCGCCAATCAGAACAGACCTGCTACCAAGCAGAATGAATGCAAGGACCGTCAGAACAGGCACTGGCTGGGAAGAACGATGATGACTGTACCAGTGACCACCAGCCCAGCCTGGCTCTCTTTAGAAGTATGAGACCATTGACTTCTCTCTTTCCAAAACCAACAGAGGCAAAGATTTCATTCTAAAAATAAGTGTAGATTATTGGGCCCTAAAATCATCAGCCTAACTTGTGTATACTTCTTTGGCCAAGTGTGAAAACGTCAAAGTTCTCTCTTAGAGCTTTTTATTGATCTCTGTGGCACCTAGATTTTTGCTTCCAGATCTTCTTGCACTATTCAGGGTAGCAAAATGTATGTTCCTCCATTCACATAATCTTTCCCAAATGCTATGATGATAGTAATAAATACTAATAACTATTTATTGTGTAGGACGTACCACATATATTCTCATTCTCCCAGCAACTCCAAGAGATAGGCTTTATCACCCCAATTGTACAGAGAAAGAATCTGACCCTCACAGAGGTCACACAGCTAGTAGGTGGTAGGGCTGGGATTCAAATTGAGGTCTGTCTGACCCTAAGCCCATGTTCTTAACCACAAGCTAAACGGTCTCTCTAATGAGAAACAGCACACTGGATATAAAGAAGAATATTACAACAGACATGTTTTGAGATATCTGCCCACTTAAGATATCTTCTACCCACTTACCTCTTCTTTGAGAACTTGGGCTGTGGCAGCCATGTTTATAATATAAAATCTGCCCTCATGACCACACTTCACTGGTCTAAAAAAAGATAACTGGCCCAAGCTAAACAAACTGGATTCTTTCTCCTTGGAATCTCGGATTGTGCCTCTGACTTATTTGCTTGAACTGAGATGATATGAACTTGGAAGCTGAGGTTACTACTGTTGGTTAGCTATATTTGGCCACACCCATGCCAAAGCAAAGTAAGTCTGCTGAGAGAGAAAAGAATAAGCAGATGTTCAGAAAAACAGAGACAAGAGAGATAGAAAGGTAATAACTTCCTGGGTTCCTGTTGGCTTCTAGTTTTTGGTTCCAGACCCTCATGATATCTGAATATAATATTCCCCTTGGGTTTGGTGAGATACTATTGCAGTTTCCACCTAATAATTTCTCTTTTTAACCTAAACTAGTTTGAAATATCTTTGTGTTACCTGGAACTAAAAGAGTCTTAAGACAGTTCCAAAATCACAATTTTAGTTCAATTATCTCACATTCTCAGCACTTACATCACGTGTGCCATTAGTGTTAGAAAAAAAATACATAGTGTCAGCAATATTTTTAATTCACTTGTTCTAAGAAATTACCCTAAGAGAGCAGAAAGAAAGGCTGTGTAAGTGTAAGTGGGAAGAGGGGGAAAGAAGAAAAAAAGGGCACAGTCTTCACAGAAATATGCTTTAGGGTACTTTCAAAGGAGAAAGTAATAACAGAGCATGAGAAAATTAGTTAATATAATGAAAATTCTGCCCTTTCTCATCAATTTTATTAGAAACATGCCAAATTTCTTACAAATATGTTAGATCAGTGTTAGGGAGCAAACGAGTATTTTGTTTTCTCCTATAAAAAGAAAAAGTCCAGACCAGGATGTGCAGCTGAATTCATGCAGACTCATCACCGATATCTGCCTCCCTTCACTTCCAAGATCCCACTGAAATGCTAGGAAAATTGTTTTCTGTTTAAAGAATGAAACCATAACAGCATTATAAAACAGGAAAATATGCTGTCAACAGACCATAAGTTTTATGAAATTCCATAAAGAGAAAAACTAAGTAGAATCAGCGTGGTGGGAAAAGTAGAGCAAGGAAACCACACATGCAGACCCCTTGCAAAAGCATGGTTCCCACCAAGAATGGCCAGAGATGCTCCAAGCCAGAATCAACAAATACAAAGGACGGGAGGGGGTAAGGGAACGATCATCAGGGCCTTTCATTAAAAAGTGACTTCAGAACATCTAGAAGTTAGGTTCCTCCTCTTCCCATTCTCCAAGATAAAGAAATAAAAAGCACAACTGGCAGGAATGACATGCCCTCAAGTCACAGCCCAAGACCTGCTCTCTGTAGAAAGGGGGCCACCTTCCTGAAGAAGGCTCCTCATGGGGAGGCTAGACTCAGAGAGAACACAGCTTGGCTTTACACCACACATCCACTGTAGACAGAAGAGAGAACCAAAAAAGGAAAGGCACTGAAAAGGACTAGAAGTGAAATACACTGTATGAATTTTCTATTGTGCAACAAATTACCACAAACTTAGTGGTTTAAACAGCACATATGTATTATCTCAAAGTTTCCATGGGTCAGTTTAGCTGAATCCTCAGCTCAGAGTCTCATAAGGCTGCGATCAAGGTGTCAGCCCAGGTGCATTCTGTTCTGGAGGCCTGAATGAGAAAGAACCCACACCCATGTTCATGCAGGCTGTTGGAAAAAGTAATTTTCTTGCAGCTATACAACTCATGCAGTTTGCTTCTTCAAGGCGAGCAGGAGAGCATCTCTGACCTCAGGGAGGGCCTCCATCCCTCTTACATTTGATTAAGTCAGGCCCACGCAGGAAAATCTCCTTTTTAATTAACTAAAAAAGTCAACTGATTCAGGACCATAATTACATCTGCAAAACCCCTTTTCCTTTGCCATAGAATGTAACCTAATCAAGGGAGTGACTATCCCATCCTGTTTGCTATATTCTAGTAGCTGATAGCAAGTCACAGGGTCCACCCATGCACACTACAGGGAATAGAATCATACAAAGGGGAGTCCCAGCCAACCTTCCTGCTGTCTGCCCACATACCTGAAAAGGAAGCCTACACAAGTGGCAGAGACCCTACATTCACAGTCACAATGTAAACCCGGGCCAGCTACCTGTAATAACCCTCAAGATCCTTCATTTATAAACAAAGATCACTAGACACTTGAGAAAACCAATACCAAAGAGAAAGTAGTAGGCAGCATGTAAGATGACCCCTAGTGGTCCCTGCTTTCTGGTATTCATGCTCTTATGGAACCCCTTCCTCTTGAGTGTGAGCTGGACCTAAATGACTTACTTCTAAGGAACAGAATATGGCAAAAGTGATGGGATGGCACTTCAAGATCAGTTTACAAGGAGACTCTGGATTCCATCTTACTGGCCTTCTCTTGCTGTGTTGCCGGTTTGTGCTGGAAGCCAGTGCCATGTTGTGAGCTGCTGCACAGAGAGGCCCACATAGATGGAAACTGAGGGAGGCCCCCAGCTAACAGGTGATGAGAAACTGAGGTTTCAGTGCAACAACTGGTAAGGAAGTGAATCTAGCCAACAATCACGTGAGCGAACTTGGAAGCAGATCCTTTCCCTTCTGAGCCTTCAGATGAGACTGCAGACCTGGACGACACCTTGACTGTTGGCTTGCGACCTTAGGGCAGAGGCACCCAGCTAACTCGTGCCTGGATTCCCAACCCACAGACACTCTGGGGGACAATACATTGTTTATTGTTTTAGGAATTATGGAGTAAATTGTCAAGCAGCAAGAGTTAATAAATATAGCCTCAGATGAACAAACAGAAAAGATACTAGAGAAACAAGGCTAATTCAGGTAACAGAGGTTTATTATCTTCAGAGAGAACAGAAGGATAGTAGAGTCACAAGGCACAAAGGGGCTGCCATGGAAAAGAAGTAATCAGATAACAGGATGAGTTCTTGGAAACAAAAACAATTATTAAAATTTTACAGGTCAATGAATGTGTTAACCAATGGCTGAAAACTAAGCTGGGTGGTTGCAGAGAAAAAGAACACTGAACAAAAATATAAAGAGATAAGAAATAAGAAAGACAACTGAGCAGCGTGGAGTACATATCCAAGAGGTCTAAAAACTATCTTATGGAAGTTCCAGAAAGAAAAAAACAAAAACAGAGACTGTGATGGGGAAGAAATAATCAAGAAATCAAAGAAGACTTCCTCAAACTGTATAGGGTACAGTTTAAATAGAAAGGCTAATCCTAGATCAGCTCAGTGCTTTGTGACCACCTAGAGGGGTGGGACAGGGAGGGTGGGAGGGAGGGAGACACAAGAGGCAAGAGATATGGGGATATATGTATATGTATAACTGATTCACTTTGTTATAAAGCAGAAACTAACACACCATTGTAAAGCAATTATACTTCAATAAAGTTATTAAAAAAAAAAGGCTAATCCAAATTCCAGAGAGAATAAATGAAAAAAATTTAACACCCTGACACACCCTAGTAAAATATCAGATCTCTAAGGATAGAGAAAATGCATAAAAGCTTCCAAAGAGAAACCACAGGTTAGCTAAAGAAAGCAGCGAGTATCAAGATGATACACTTCTCATCAGTAACCTCGGATGCTAGATCACAATAGAGAACTGAAGGGAGATTATTTTGAACCTAAATTCCTACAGCCAGGCAACAAGTCAATCATTCAAGTGCCAGTTCAAGATAGAAAGAGTTTAGTAACGACCACGCTTACTACAGGAGAAAAATTATGAGGTTTTCCAACCAAACAAAACAGAAAACAAAGGCAAAATATGACATGGAATGCAAGAATACAAACCTTTGATGAAGTAAAGGACACTAGAAAGAAATCAGAAGTAAATGCATGCAAGATGCTCCTTCAAGGAGCAAATATACAATTGCATATGATTATATTTCATTCTCTGTGGAATCAAACATCAGCCGTGATAGTTGGTACGTAATATTTGTAAAACCATGATGTAAATACCCCTCACTGTTTTTTAATTTTCAGAATCAACAGAGGCTTAATTAAATTTAGAGAACAGAAGGTAAATGTTTAAAAGTTTATAAACAGAGAATAAATAATAGTGAAAGTAATAAAACCTCAGGGTTAGAAAAGAGAAAAGAACAATAAAAACACATTAAATGCCTTAATTTATGTACCTTATAGCAGAGAGTTAATACATACTGCCCAAAGTTGATAAATTAATAGAGGTTTAATGATATTATTTTAAGATAAAAAGTCAACCATTGTAAGAGCCAAAAGTAAGTAAGTAACAAAAACAGAGGGGACAGAGGGAGGAGAGGTAAGAGATATTGAAAGAGTGTTAAATTCTTCATCTTTATAGCAGGGTGCCAATAATACTGCCTAAAATTACTGAGTCAAGAAATAGACAAAAGGACTTTATAGAATATAATATATGAATGACTAATAAATACAGAAAAAAATCCTACTTAATCAATGTAGTAAAAATTGTTTATCAAATTTATCAAGGGTTTTAGAAAACAGTGCTACTCGGTGCCAGTAAAGACACGGTAAAATGGGTACTCTCCACTGGAGTGAGCCATTCCAGAAGACAATGTCACAATATGTGTCAGGATAGGTTAAAAAGGTCATACATATCCTTGGTCACAGTAATTTCACTTCTAATAATCTAACCCAAGAAAAATAAAGACTTGCAAAAAATGTACAAAGAAACAAGATGTTCATTCATTAAAATCTACGAAAATGGAAACAATCTAAATACATGTGTATATAATGTGGAAGTGATTCAAAAAGCCATAGCACGTCTACACAATGGAATGATACAAGCCATTTAAAATCATATTTTAAAGAATAGTGAACATAATGGAACATACCCAAGACTTACTAATAAATGAACAACAACAATAACAAAAACCCCAGATTAAAATAAATATGATTTGTGCAAGCACATGCATACATGTTCACTTGCAGAGAGAGAAAATTATGTATATCACAGCTACAAGGGGTTGGGAAGTAGGGGAGAGAAAGAGGGAAAGATAGATACTCCAAACACAAAAAGGAGTTTTCTCTGGTTGCAGCAATTATGGGTCATTTTTAATCACTTCTTCTGTGCTTTTCTGTATTTTTCCAACATCTCTATAATACTAAGTGGGACCCCACACACACATGCACAAGTCCTAATGGCTGATATTTACTCTGTGAGGTGGGATTATGTGATGTTAATTTCCTTCTTTATAAGTTTCTGTGACTCGAAATTCATTCTTTCATTCAATATTTATTGACTGTTATGTAACCAGAAACTGTTCAAAGCACTGGATACAGGAATAAACAAAGTAGGAAAAAAAAATCTGTGCCCTGGTGGAGTATATACTGTACTGCGGAGCAAAAGACAATAAAATAAATAAGAAAAATATATAGTATGTTACCTGGTGATGGTTACCTTAAAGGAAAAAATGGAGGAGTAGGAAAGAAAGTGGGAGAGATGGGGTTACAATTTTAACCAGGGTGTGAGAGAGGGTCTCTTTAACCAAGAGACCTTCAACCAGGGTCTCACTGAGAAGCCAGCACTGGAGTAACAACCTGAGGAGTAAGCCTTGTGGCCAGCTGGGGGAAGAGACTTCCAAGTAGAGGAAAGAGCAAGTGCAAAAGCCCTGTGGTGGGAGTGGGTCTGGCCTGTGTGGAGAATGGCAAAGTGGCCGGTTTACTGGGGGAAGTACGTGAGAGGCAGAAGAGGGAACAGGATTCTGATGCATGTAGATCAATATAGAGTCTCAGGTTTTTACCCTGCATGAGATGCTGAGCTTTAATCAGAGGTGTGGCAAATTCGACTTTTAACAGGATCACACTGGCTGCTGTGGTAGGAAAGGACAGAGGTGAGGGGTGGAGTACAAGGGGAGAAAGGGAGACCAGTTGGAAGTTCCACAATAAGTCAGGAAAAAAAATTAGAGATTAGTCCAGCATCTAGCATGGGGCCTGCCACAAAATAGTCATTCAAATGAAGTCACTGTCAAATGAAAAAAAAGTCATCTAATGTGATTTATTTTGCATGGTTTATTCTTCTTCACAAAATACTTTTCATTTCTCAAAATTTTCAAGTCATTCAAAGTATTTCATTTGGTCTCCATAGCTTACTGCTCTTACTGGGATATCCTCCCACCTTAAAATGATAAAGCTTTCTCTTTTTTTTAGCTTTTTATTTTATACTGGAGTATAGTTGATTAACAATGTTCTGATAATTTCAGGTGTACAGCAAAGTGATTCAGTTATACATATACATGTACCTATTTTTTTTTTCAAATTCTTTTCCCATTTAGGTTGTTACATAATATTGAGCAGAGTTCCCTGTGTTATACAGTAGGTCCTTGTTGGTTATGCATTTTAAATATAGCAGTGTGTACATGTCAGTCCCAAACTCCCTAACTATCACTTCCCTCCACCCTTCCCCCCCTGGGGAATTAAGTTCTCTAAGTCTGTGAGTCTGTTGCTGTTTTGTAAATAAGTTCATTAGAATCATTTCTTTTTAGATTCCCCATATAAGCAATATACGATATTTCGCTGTCTGACTTCACTCGGTATGACAATCTCTAGGTCCAACCATGTTGCTGCAAATGGCATTATTTCATTCTTTTTTTTTTTTAATTTAAAAAAATTTTTAAATTAAAGAATTTTTTTTTATTTTTGGCTGTGTTGGGTCTTCACTGCTGCACGTGAGCTTTCTCTAGTTGCGGTTGAGCAGGGGCTGCTCTTCGTTGCGGTGCGCGGGCTTCTCATTGTGGTGGCTTCTCTTGTGGAGCACAGGCTCTAGCCGCACAGGCTTCAGTACTTGCAGCACACGGGCTCAGTAGTTGTGGCTGGCGGGCTCTAGAGCGCAGGCTCAGTAGTTGTGGCACATGGGCTGGTTCCCCCGCAGCGTGTGGGATCTTCCCGGACCAGCGCTTGAACCTGTGTCCCCTGCATTGGCAGGTGGATTCTTAACCACTGCGCCACCAGGGAAGCCCTATTTCATTCTTTTTAATGGCTGAGTGATATTCCATTGTATATATGTACCGAATCTTCTTTATCCATTCCTCTGTCGATGGACATTTAGGTTGCTTCCATGTCTTGGCTATTGTAAACAGTGCTGCAATGAACATTGGGGTGCATGTATCCTTTTGGACCGTGTTTTTCTTTGGATATATGCCCAGGAGTGGGATTGAAGGATCATACGGTAGTTCTATTTTTAGTTTTTTAAGGAACCTCCATACTGTTCTCTGTAGTGGCTGTGACAGTTTACATTCCCACCAACAGAGTAGGAGGGTTCCCTTCTCTCCATACCCTCTCCAGCATTTGCTGTTTGTGGATTTTTTGATGATAGCCATTTTAACTGGTGTGAGGTGATATCTCATTGTAGTTTTGATTTGCATTTCTCTAATGTCTAGTGATGTTGAACATCTTTTCACATGCCTCTTGGCCATCTGTATGTTTTCTTTGGAGGAATGTCTATTTAGGTCTTCTGCCCATTATTTGATTGGGTTGTTAAAGCTTTCTTTATGTATCCCACTAGTAAATAAAAGTCTACTCCAGACTGTGTCCAATCAACTGAAAACGCATGCATGGCTTCCCTTCAGTGTAAGAATTTTCAATGCATTGCTATTTCTATTCTACTATATTTCCAATATATGTATTGTCTGATTAAGTTTTCCAGTTACTAGACAATGCTCAAGTTTAAGAGTTTTTTTAATCAAAACTACAATGAGATATCATCTCACACCAGTCAGAATGGCCATCATCAAAAAATCTAGAAACAATAAATGCTGGAGAGGGTGTGGAGAAAAGGGAACACTCCTGCACTGCTGGTGGGAATGTAAACTGTCACAGCCACTATGGAGAACAGTATGGAGGTTCCTTAAAAAACTACAAATAGAACTACCATATGACCCAGCAATCCCACTACTGGGCATATACCCTGAGAAAAACATAATTCAAAAAGAGTCATGTACCAAAATGTTCACTGCAGCTCTATTTACAATAGCCCGGAGATGGAAACAACCTAAGTGCCCATCATCGGATGAATGGATAAAGAAGATGTGGCACATATATACAATGGAACATTACTCAGCCATAAAAAGAAACGAAATTGAGCTATTTGTAATGAGATGGATAGACCTAGAGTCTGTCATACAGAGTGAAGTAAGTCAGAAAGAGAAAGACAAATACCGTATGCTAACACATATATATGGAATTTAAGAAAAAAAATGTCATGAAGAACCTAGGGGTAAGACAGGAATAAAGACACAGACCTACTGGAGAACGGACTTGAGGATATGGGGAGGGGGAAGGGTGAGCTGTGACAAAGCGAGAGAGAGTCATGGACATATATACACTAACAAACGTAGTAAGGTAGATAGCTAGTGGGAAGTAGCCGCATGGCACAGGGATATCGGCTAGGTGCTTTGTGACCGCTTCGAGGGTGGGAGGGAGGGAGACGCAAGAGGGAAGAGATATGGGAACATATGTATATGTATAACTGATTCACTTTGTTATAAAGCAGAAACTAACACACCATTGTAAAGCAATTATACTCCAATAAAGATGTTAAAAAAAAAAAGACATAAGGTAAACATTTATCAAGTTTAAGAGTGTTTGCCTAATCTATTCATTACTTCTGTTTCGTTTTATTTATTTATTTATTTATTTATTTTTGTTATTCAGTTTAACTTCCCTCAAGAAAAAATGGTTTCTCACTGCAAAGGGGAATAATAAAATTAAGCCATATAAACCAACATGATGGAAGTCAAACTAATCTGTTGAGCATCAACAGATGGCACATATACGGGAGTAAAATATTCTTGTATAATATTTATAACCAAAACCAAACCACCACTACTACACACAGGAGGAAGGAAATATTCCAGTAGAATCCTGAAAAGTCCAGAGAAGAGGCACAGTATAAAATCATAGCCCTTAATTATTTGTATAGAAGGGAAAAAACTGTTATCAGCTTAGCAAGGAATTGTTACTTGGGCCAGAAGTTTATCCTAGTTATTTTGATTGAAGACATATTTGCTAATGAGAGACACATGTCTAATATGCTAGATAATTATAATTAGCATATATATCCAGAATATCAGAGAGAGAGAACTATAGTTAAAACCCAAGCTGGAAAGTCATACAACGGGTAACTGAAGAAACACTCCCACCAGCTCCAGGATTATGCTCAATGTTATTGAGAATACTTTGGAATCGGCATTCCTCATAGCAGGGGCATCGTGGTGTCTTTGGGAATTGGGGAAATCCAGTCCAGGATGACAGAAGTGCAGTTCCTATGTAAGCAATGTTTGAGCGTGAACAGCAGGGCCCTTATCTAAGCAAGAACAGGCCTCCAGGCATCATTCACGGCCGCTTTAACATCGCTACCCTCCATTTTTCTGGCTCCCAAATTCTCTTACATCAATAGGTGCACTCCACTGTAATCAATATTTTTCATGTTTCACATCAGTGTTAGAGGTTCTAACACTAATTCACTCCCACAAATCTCTTCTCTTTCTACAAAGTTATATAAGGAAAGAAAAGCTTTGGAAAGTCATTGTTGACCCAGGTGACACAGCTTCGGTGGAGTAGGGACAGAAACCCACTGGCAAGGGCTGAAAAGAGGAGGAGCTGCATACAGAGGAAGAACAACAAAACCATTTCTCCAAGAAGCCTGGCTCTGCTTTCGAGAGAGGTCAGCAGCTAGAAGAGGATTCAGGGCCAAGGGAGGGGTTTTTTGGTTTGTTTTAAGGTGGGAGAGATTTAAGGAAAATCAAAGAACACAAGAAAAATGTCAAAGTGAGCGGGACAGGGGGAGAGAGGAGGCTCAGGTAAATAGACTGGAACTATACGAGAGAAATGGAATAATTAACGGAGCAAGAAAATCAGACGGAATAGGCTAAAGGAGGAGCTCTCCATTGAACCAGAGATGTTCCCCTGGGGCGGACCCCTGCAGTGGGTGAGCCCAGGTGCACATGGGGACGGAATGCCTGCTTTGTGAGTGGAGACACGAGGTCGCACTGCAGTGTAAGCTGATGGTTAAGGAAGGAGACAAGATGAGCATCTGAAGCAAAAATACCGTAAGGAACAGGAAAGATAACTGACAGGTAGAAGTATTAACAAAGGGCTGCAAATAAGACAATCCAAGCCCAACTTTTCTCTAGAAAACAAGTCCTACCACCCAACCAAGTAAATCTTTCACAGTCCACAAACACTGCCCCTTTTCTTTTGTGTCGTACTGTTCAAACTCTAAGGGAAAAAATACCAAAGTCTCTTTCCTAGGGCAAATCTGGACAGAAGTTCATAGTAAAGAAATCCAATATCTCAAAAAAACAAAGTCCACATTTTCAGCTTTTTTAATAGCGATAGTTTTACTGTTACCAGAAGAATACAAAATATGGCCTTGGGATTGCTTTGGGCTATAACATCACCACCCATTTCTGATTTTCTAGTCCTGTGGTTTTGCTATGAAACATAAAGCGTTTTCAGCTTTTCTATGTAATCGCTCTTCTGATTTGTGAGGGATTTTTCCATGCACATTCTACAAAGCGCTGATTTTATGGGGATGATAGGATACACACAGTGTATCCCTCAGTGTTGGACAGATTTTGTATTATATACTTTGCTCTAAATTAAACCTCTATCCAAGTAAAAAGAATGAGGTTACAAGCATTAGGTGTTTGGGACAATTACCATGGTGTGTGTGTGTGTGTGTGTGTGTGTGTGTGTGTGTGTTGGAGGGAGGGGTGAAGAGATTGAGAGAGAAAGAAGGGGCAATATGGACAACAGGTCACCTGAGGCACGTGTAATCAAAAGGACTATAGATAAAAACAGACCCAAGAGGCTGGATTAGAGCTTTCTTTAGTGGACAAGAGGACAAGCCTTAATTGAAAATCTTAACTGGAGGATTAAGTCTCTCTGCTCATCAAGTTCAGAACTGACAGGGTGAAGGAAAGGGCTACGTCAAGCCCTAGGCAAACTAAATGCAACATGAGCTTTATGGAATGGAGGCATATGCCCGATTCCTTTCTCTCTTGCAAATATGCTCCCCACGAAGGAAACCCTAAGAGCCACCTGCCACAGGCACATACCAAAGGGAGGAGAGAGCATTGAGGGAGGGCGCTGAGTTTCAGTTGGAAACGTTGCAAAGCAGGCTAAACATCTCAAACACTGAGAGCATGAGGCATAGCTCTGCAGGTGAGCAAAGCCACATACACCCCATGGTGTGCAACACCAGGCACCACATTCCCCATGACTCCAATGTTTCACAAGCCCTCCCCTGACCTCAGTCTTGGTAGAAACCCCGAGCCAGCTCTCCCCTCAGGACACACCTGACTTCTCTAGCAGCCCCTGTTACTCATTCTCCCATACCTGACATACCAAGGGGCAAGAAGACCCATCAGTATTGCACAGTTCCCCATTGCCCCTTCCAGGCAGTCATACCCTCCAATTCCCTGCAGAAGCCCTTCCTGGGCAGGGCTCATCGCCCTGCCCCACAGACCTGCTCTCATTCATCACATGTCCTCCCAGGGAGTGACACCATCCAAGCTAGGGACCTGAGAGACATGTTAGATACCACCCTGGTCTAATATGGCCCACATCCAGGTGGTCACAAGGTCCTTTGAAGTCTACCCCCTACAACTCTGGAATACTTTCCACCTACCTCTCTTCCCGACTGTCACAGACCAGGTCCTTCAGGTCTTATGCTTAGGCCAGAATGGGAAGATCCTTGGTACCTCTTGTACATCTGGATCCTCTTCCAAGCCATGTCTACCTTCTAACTTCCGAGGCTTCGTTTGATCAGGGCTCCAGAAGACAAAACGTGGGTAAAAGAGCTGTGGACATTGTCTTGTCAGCCAATGAGCCCTAAAGACCCACAATCAACTGGGTCAGTGTTTTTGACTGTCCTAATGTCTACAACTAAATCAACCATGATGGACAGATATGGCAAGAGAACAAAGAAACATCAGGCTACTGGAAATGTCCAAAGTTCCATACCCAACCAGCAAACCACTTATAGAACAAGCACGGACTTCATTACTATTAAAATACTCTGGCCTCACCTCATCCCGACAAAAGCAACACTGAGCCTTGCTAGCAGCTTCCCATGAACTGGTCGGTGCCAGTAATACACGATGAAATGATATTTTAAATGTGCCAGTTTCTAGAAATATAATATCAACCAACTTTGAGCAAAACTGGAGAAAAAGCTTCCTAGACCAGGTCAAATCTTCAAAATAAGAATGTTAATTTCCAAAAAGATGTTTTCCTGGGCCAGATCTAAGGAAGAAAACATGCAATCTGACATGCCAGGAAATGACTTAAAGGTCCTCTGAAGGCAAAGAGGGGCAAGTTAATTCGGCTCTGAGGTACAAAAGCCAGCCTCAAGAATGTGATTTTCATGGCACCAAAGAAAGAACATCCAGTCCAGTACTGAGAAACACCTCAGGAAAAGAGCAGTGACCAAGAGAAGGATTCTGAGCAGTCCCTGTTTCTACGTAGGATCTGCAGCTCAGAAAAGAACTAGCCTCAGGCTAAAACAGTCATCAGTTCATCAAAAGTTCAGACTTAAAAAGAGGGATCAATAAACCCATAATTATTGAGCATTTTCTACTCAAAAGGCAGTAATACCAAAGTAATGCCATCAGACTGTCCTCTAAAGGTAAAATGTTCAGTCAACCAACCAGTTGTTTAATTAGCACAATGCCAAGCAAAAACGGTTGACAAATCCTTTCTCTGAATGAGCTTCATTAACTTTCTGGCTCTGCTAATATATGAACAAAATCAGGATGAATTTCACAGACCAACAAGTTTATACCGAAAACTTGACTCAATGAAACATAAATGAAAAAGTTATTATCTCCTGTGATTTAGAAAACAAAAATTTAAGAAGCATCTCAATGTAATAAGTCAAGTATAAGAACTCAGGTATAAGGCAGTCAAATTAAAAGGAAGTCATCAAATAACCCAGTCCTGGACCTCAAGATAAAGGAAGAGCAATTCTAATGTACCAAAAGTCAGGACCTCAAGAAAAAAGATCAATTATTAACCAAATCTTCAAATCTAAAAGAGAAGAGAATTTTTACCATTCAATTACCTAAACCACTAAAGTGGTTTCTAAAACATTTGTTTCCTGACAAGATCATGTGAGCCCTGGATTGAGAAGTCAACACCAAATTGCTACTGACCTACTTCCACATACATGACAAAGTTTTCTTGGTATACCAAAAAAACCCCTTACTTGAAATTTTACCATTTTAAAGTAATTCATACTCTATTTGGTTCACCACAATATTTGCTTGGCAACTACAAAGGCATTTAGGCTACTAATGGTACTTGGCTCTTCTGGAAAGAAAAAAAATGGGCAAATACACGTGTTTTAAATTATTTACTTCCTTTTAACTCCCAGGTAAAAAGGAATAGAAGTGGTCACAACGATTGTGTCTGGAAATAACCCAAGGGCTCTACGTGGCCAACTTGATACTTCTTTCACCTTTGAAGACCTGACTTTTCTTTCTACAGTGAGTCAGTCTGCATTAGTCCTAAGTCTGAGCAAAACTCTCAGACAGAGACACTGAGAGTGAAGACAGCTGAACGGTGTGCCTGGATCATGATGGTGGCAAGCTGCACCGGGGCCCACCTTGGAGAGCAGCATTTGGTCGCCGACCCTGTGCATCTCAGAGAAATATTTTGCAGGGGAGGAAAGAAAAGGAACTGAAATCTTTTGCGAATAACACCTACTCTCAACCCTGACCTGACATTAATCCATTTTCATCTTTGAATTAGAGGAAGAGAAAAAGAAACAGAAGAGGGAAAGATGGAAGAGAAGAAGAGATGATAATGAAGAACGTTACAATATAGAACACTGGTTAAAGGTTCCGGAGTCAGAGGGACCTCAGTTTGATCCCAGTCCTGCCATTTAACAACTTTGTGTTAGACTTGGCCACTCTGCTTAAGCATCATGAATCTTCATTTTCTCATCTGTAAAACGGAATTAATAATACCCTACTGGGTAGTTGTGAGGAATAAAAAAAGAAAGATAAGTATGTAAAGCATTTAGCATGCTGCTTGCCACAGAGCAAGGTGGTCAATATACAGTAGCTGAAGAAAGAAGAGGGGAGAGGATAGGAGGGGAGAGGAAAAAAGTCTCCAGGGCTCAAAGGACAGCCTAAACTCGGGACACCTTACGTGCTTTATAATCGATCTGAAAACATTTCCTAATGACTACATAATTAGCACTGTGCTGCATTCAGCAATGAATGTGTCCTCACCCTCCTCCTCTCATGGTACATACAGTCCAGCCCAGGAAACAGAAATCACACACGTGAAATATGTAAAAATTAACCTACGTTGTACTAAGTTGTTAAATATTCCACATGTAGTAAAGCAAGCGCTGAGGCCACTTGGAGCGGGGGGCCAGTGAGCACTGGCTTGCGGGGGGCAAGTGTCCGGGAGTGGGTGTCAGAGACAGACGTGAATAGACCTATAGGAGAAGGTGGGGGAGGCATGTCTGGCAAAGAAAAAGCCTAAGTTTTGCCACTGAAACACTGAGGATGCGAGCAGGGAGTCATGGAGTGAGGAGAGCCTGGGTTAGGGCAGGGACAGGCAAAAAGCAGCAAGTTTGGGAGCCATTCAAAGCAAAAATGGACAGGACTTCAGAACTGAATATGAAAAATAAAAAAGAGGGGTCTGCCTGCATCTCTTTTGGATTCTTCATTCTCGTTTGAGGCCAAGAGTGCTTATTTCCACCTTCCTGGTATTTTTTAGGAGGAAGACAAAGCACACTCTTCTCTTTGCCTAGATGGCGGTTGGCGTCCCCTTTCTCGATAACCAGGTTGCACAGGGCAAGGTTTACAAATGCAGGCTCAGCTGGGTCCGTATCCCAGCTCTGCCACTCACTAGCTGTGTGGTCTCAAGCAAGCAAGCTAAGCTCCCAGGCCTCAGTTTCCTTATCTGTGCAAGAGAGGGTAATTCTGACACATCTCTCACAGACTGTTGAGAGTATAAGTGAATCAAAACATTTAACATTTTCATCCTCATTTGTCAGAGGATAAAGCTGAGGCACAGGGCTTCCCTGGTGGTGCAGTGGTTGAGAGTCCACCTGCCGATGCAGGGGACGCGGGTTCATGCCCCGGTCCAAGAAGACCCCACATGCCGCAGAGCAGCTGGGCCCGTGAGCCATGGCCGCTGAGCCTGCCCGTCCGGAGCCTGTTGCTCCGCAACGAGAGAGGCCGCAACAGTGAGAGGCCCGCGTACCGCCAAAAAAAACAACATTTAACAAATTCCTTAATTCAGGAAAACTTAGAACAGTGCCTGGCACAGAGGCACAAATCCTATGTTCAGTAATTATCATTATTATTGTTTTATCTTTTACCTTAATCTTTAGCCAGAATATATCCACAGGAAGTGCAAAGAATCATCTCACACATGACTAAGGAGGAGGAACCAAGGGGAAACCCATCTTGGAATTGCAAGTTCATCCAAAACTACCGCTGATGGTGAAACCCCCAGGCAAGACTCAGACAATCCAGTGTCACATAGAGGATTTGCGCCCATACCTGGCTTGGTGAATGGCCTCCATCCACTCTTTACCGTCCTGCTCCTCCTCACAGCGCAGCTCTAGTGGTTTCTGACCTTCGTGGCCAAAAAGAACAGTAAAGTAATACTGGAAAGAAAAACAAACAAAGTTATGTTTTATTTTTCAGGCATAACAGCATAACAACATGATATTTCCCTACAAAGGCTATATGTTTACAAAATGCATCAGCATTACGTAAATCATATTTCAAAGTGTAATGACACTCCCAGCCCACTTGGCAATGACTTTCTACCTAGAAGATACCATAGGATGCATCTTAACACCCCTCAGTAAGATTCAACTCACAATATCTCAGATACAGAAAAGGTATTTGATAAAATTCTACACAAACACTCGATTAGAATTCTTTGCAAACTCCAAAGTGAAATTTCTGAACCTGATAAATGATATCAAGCAGAAACTTACTACAAACATTTTAGCTAATGGTGAACTATTACAAGCAACCCTTCTAAAATCAAAAATAAGAAAAAATGGCGATTATCACCACTTGTATTTACCAATTCTGTCTGGAGGGCAGCATAGAAAAATAAAGGAAAAAAGAAATGGAAAACAAGGGGGAAAAGTCATTTTGCACAGATGATGTGTCTACATTAAAAATTCATTGAAAAACTATTAAATAAGAACATCCCTCAAAATTGTTGAATATAAAATCAATACACGAAAATTTATTGCACTTTGATACAACATCAACAAATAGGAAACAATTTTGAAAACACAGCATTTGCAATAGCAAAGAAATATAAATGACGAACCTAAGAAAATAAGTTTACCACCTCTAAAGAGTAAATTAATCTATAATTTCTATGTATTCTAATAAAATTACCAATAGGTTTTCTTTGGGTGGAATTTGACAAAAGTGAATCTAGAGTCTGAGCTAGGGACAGGAGAAGCTGTCACTTTAAACCAGTCTATTTGAGGCTAGACATATTAATACCCAGCTGAGACTGTCTGGGAAGGAAATATGACTGGAGAACTTTTGATTTTATGAGAATTATCAGCAAATACACTGGGCCTGCTCAAGACTTCATCCTGGGGCACAAAAAGGACCAGCCCCACATAGCTGCTCTGAGACAGAAAACCAAAGACAAAACCTGAGTTTTTTCTGTTGTCCCACCTTCCCACCCTACCCCCAAATTTCTCTTTATTCAACGTGACTGTTACATACTCATTTTCTTCAAATGAATTAAAAACCTTCAGGACAAAAGCTTTTAGTCTATAAAAAACATTGAATCACTATGATATACACCAAAACTAACATAATATTGTAAATCAACTATAACTTCAATTAAAAAACCTTCAGGACAATAATCCTAGAGATAAATTCTTAAAGATCCTAGAATTTTTGGCACATTTTTACAAAAAAGGAAAAAAACTGGCTAAGAGACCTCGTGTTACTTGTGCATAAACCATCAGTCAACGGAGGACATGTCTGTGAGATAATCCACCGCACCTCCCCAAGGACAGTCCTTAGCCCCGTAAATGACAAGCTGTCTTTAATTCTTAAACCTCTCGAACAGCCAGAGGACTAAATGCTATGAACTAGGGGGAAATAATCTGATGAAAAGGCCACTAAGAATGGGAAGAATTGACTTTAGCACTGTATTCAATAAAGCTCCATTTAAATTTGAGAGGAAAGGAGTCGAAACTCAACAAAATAACAGATCAGTGGCTTAAAGGGCAATCCTATAAGTGATGGCATTTCAGCAACAGCTGGTTACCAGCCAAAGGCCAGATGCCCCGTCCAGGAAGAGGAAACATTTAATGAACCTGATATTGAAAGGCTGCAACCAGCACCTCAACAGCAGCTGCTGCTCGGGAACCCAATTAAAAGCCACCTTTAAAAGACAGCAAGGTAATTATATTAGCAGAGTACATCCAAAGGTTAGACTATGTCTCAGGCATGACAATGATGGAAAAAGTTTTGAGAAGTACAGGTTACGTTTCCAGGAGTTCAAATTCAGCTCAACCACAAATACTCAAACACTGCCTCTACATGTACCTGCAAATTATTCAACTTAAGCCATTCATCAAAAAGTTTTCTTTGTGTATTCTGGCCTCGTTCTGATATGAACTCAGTATACCATGGATCTATGTGTCAGACCTGGGGCTTTAGGGGTCCCCTTGGCGATCAAAAGCATCAGCAGACACCCTTGATGGTACTCCGTGACCTCTGACCTGCCCCACTGCAGGAAACTAGAAGGGGAAGTTCCAAAGTACTGGGTCATCGCGAAGTGCAAGGAAGAATTAAAACAGTGATGACCTTGTTTATGTCTTTAAATTCAACATCTACAATGGCAGTGAGCTTCCCTTCTTTTTCTCCTTGGATAGGTTCACCTATTCCCAAATACATTTCTCCAGGCAGATGCTCTCCCAGTGCCCGCCCCCATATTTGTGCCATTAGCCAGCATTTCAATCAAGTCTAAACCTGAACTCACTCATTACCTTCCCTCCCTCCCTCCCACCTCCTAATGCTCCTCCTTGTACCTGCTGCCCTCGCAGCTATTCCTTCTCCACTTGTGTTTTCTCTGTCAAGTACGTCTTTGTCCAACAGTTGTCCCAGCTAGGAACCCCAAAGCCACCCTCAACTTCTCCCTCTTATCAGCCCCACATTGGGTGTCACCAATGCTCCCTCCTAAGACTCTCTTCTGGCTTTTATTATCCCTCACCTAGATTACTGTAACAGCTTTATCACAGATGAAGATGACAGATATGACAACTTTGAAATACTTTCCAACTGAGACTGCTTTATCTTATAGCTGGTCTCTCTCCTTCGTTACATCTCAGCTGCTATTACAGCCCAAAGTGGGAGGTTAATGGCCTCTCTGGAAGTAGGACTGGATGACCTAGGGGAGGTCCCAGTGAGTTGAGAACACAAGAAGAAATGTGGAAGAGAAGTAGTGGTGGATGTGGGTAAGAAGGCGGAAGGCAGCAGAGACACATATGGTACAGCTTCTCCCCACTTGAGCCTAAAATCTCAGAGAAGGTTGAGGACCTAGAAGGGTTGATGACAAAGCCAAAAGCCGAGGAACTTCCATACCACTTTCCTTTTGGAGCAACAGAGGATGTCATCTCATGTGATGTTCTCTTGCCCCACTCCCACCCTCATGACAACGTGGGGTGGTGACCCCATGGGTAATGACCGTATCATGTAAATCAGTAAAACTGTGTCACAGCGGTTAGGTAAAGACAGGGCCTAAGTTTTGAGTTTAGCTATCCAGAGCCCCCTGAGTATTCAAGTGGTATGATGTCCCTGAGGGTACCATGGAGGACTGTAGAGGGAAGGGGGCTATCAGACCTCACGGGGGGGGTGGGCGGTGGGCTATGCAGCCCCAGTAAGAGCCAAGGTGTGGCCGTGTAAGCAAAACGGACACCTGGACCCTGACTGACCTGAGAGCGCATGACCGCAAGTTACAGCAGCCATACACTTTAGCAACAGATGACCAAGGCAGAGCCAGGACAACACCAGACCCCAGTCAGCACCAGCAAGGACCGCCCCCCAACCTCTGATAAACACACACATACAACCTCAAGGGCATGGGACTCCCCACTTACTGAGACACCATCTTCGTGAGGCACAGAAGAGAGAATGCATTGCTTTTTACATGACTGGAGCAGACTGAATTTACTACTCTCAGCTAAATGCAGGTTCTCTTTTCTCCACTTACTAAGTGGGGAAGGGGTCTTAAGGAGAAAGTCTGGTCAACTTTAAGGAAAAAAATGTTTTTGAACATCTAAGTGCAGTGAGGGTAACTCTACAACCCTGTCCGCAGTCTTACCCAGCTCCCTCCAGCCCAAACAAGGTGGCCAGAGTTCTCTTCCTAAAAGATAAATCTGAGCTTTCGTATCCGCTTACAAACCCTCGCTGGTATTCTCAAACACCCACACCAACTGGCCCCATTCTCCATTTTTAACCTCATTTCTGCTTCTTTCCTACAAAGTACACCACACTCCAGCCAATCAACCCATCACTCCCCCAAGAAGACAGACAAGCTGTTTCCTCAGCCTCATGCTACTGACAGAGTATGGTCTCCAGAGTCACCAAACCTGGGTGCGAATCCTGAGTCCTCCAAGTGGTAACTCTGAGACCTTGGGCAGGTCATGCAACCTTTCTGAGACTGAGTTTCCCCTGGTCAATGAGAGGATAGAGAGGAAAGAGACCTTACAGGATTGATTAGCTGACATGCAGTGCCTGCACCCAGAAGGCACTTAACAAATGTTAATTCCCTTCCGCCTCAGTGCATCTCTGTCTTGACTTTCTTCATCTCCAGTCCCTTCTCCACCTACACACTCTTATTGAACTTTCATGACTCATGTCACGAACCATCAATTCTGCTAAGAATCTTTCCCAGGCACCTTCTGGCAAAAAGGAGTCCCTCTCTCCTCTGGCAATAACCCCATGCACATTGTTCTCACATCACCTTAGAGTTGTCCATGCATGTGTCTCTCTTCCTTGCAGGACTTGTCCCTTTGTACCCTTGATCTTAGCACTGTGCTGGGCACACACAAATCCCTCAATAATGTTTGGTGAATAAATGATCATCAGTAAAGAAACATGAGGTATAGTTAACCTAATAAATTTGCTTCAAACAGCCACACATGACAATTTCATGACTATATAATCACATCCAGGTAGACATCCAGAGAAAAGATTCAGAAAGGTCCCGAAAGCTACCAAATACATATTTTTATAAGACAGAAAACAGAACATTATGATGTTCTTTACAACCCCCTAGACAAGCAATAAGAACAGATACTGTAGGTTGGCAGATTCACCAAAGGGTCTTACCTCTTACCTACAATAACCATAAAATGCCAGAAAGACAGCATAATGAACAGATCTATGAAATGTAAATGTTCAGGGTCTCATTGGTATCTATTGAAGCTTTATATGAATTTTCATTTTTCAATTGTCTGGTTTTTATTATAATGGGTTTGCTGCTGTTTATGCTATGTGTTTTTGCAGAAAGAACAAATGTAACCCAATATGAGAACACAAGCTCACTTAAAACTCTGGTCCTCAGGCTTCTGCAAGTTAACAAGTTTATAGCTAAAACAGTGGCGGTTGCTGGAGGATGGTATTATAGGACCACTTCCACATTCTACATTTCTGTATTGTTTGAATCATTTACCATAAAGACATAAAGCTATGTAGCCAACAAAAACATGCTCATTCCATTTTCAAATTGAGTCATTTATAATAAACACATATAACTATATAATCAGCGATAAAGATAGTATCCATTTTCAAAACTATGTCTAGGTCTTTATAATACTACTTATATACCCAGAAAAAGTAAATGATGTTGGTCAAATCAATGATGTTCAAAAGAAGATTAAAAACCACTGTGGGTTTTCTTAAAGTATTTGGCAGAAAAAATAATCTCTTTTAAAAAGAACTGCTGTGCCATATGTATTATTATTTTGATGGTACTTTAGGGTTTTAAATTATTACATATGTTGTTGACATTTTTCAGTTTCAGATTAAGAGAACTAAAACCAATGCTCTCTGCAGCCTTTGAGGCAGAAAATCCTCCTCGAATCCTCTTCCCACACTTGGCTCCTGTCTGGGAGGCCCTGCAGAACTTGCTATGGTCTCCTCTCCAGAGGCCACATTTCTGACCCTGCGAGTCAGACACTGGATGGGATTAAAAAAAAAAAGATGGATGTCTTCCAAATGTTCCCAGCTTGGTGACCTACACACATGGGGCTAATGATCATGAGAACAGAGCAGCCTGGAGTGGAGTGCCTCTGGGACCACAGCATGGCTCTAAAGCCAGGAGGAGCTCTCAAACCCCACCGGGCCTTGGGGTCTGGCCTTCCTAGTCCCCAGGAATGTGAATAACGCTACCGAGTGGCCCTCTGCAGCCCGGAGCACATTCCTCCTGCAGCAGCCCCATGCGTTGCTATGACCATCCACGTCAGTCAGAAGGGAGACTCCAAGTGTCCCTGGATGTGGAGATGGATGAAAACCATGGACAGCACTTCTCCAGTCTAGGTGCATCTCCCAGGCAATAACAAACTCTGTGCTCATGTTAATCTTGCTATGATTGATTACCTCCTGCTCTTTCTCCCTTCTCCCCTTCTTCTTTCTGTAACTGCTTGTAGAGTGGAAGTGAAATGCATTTTAAACATTTGATACATTTGACGAAACTGAGCTTTATGGGCCCTTATACTAATTTTCACTCCTAGGAGTTTAACTTCACCCAAACTGATAACTATCTTTACCATTCACAGGAACTTCAATTAATGTTCCTAGTATGTGACTGGCCCTCTGTAAGAGAAAAGTATCCCACCCCTGAGCCCTAGAGGCAAAGACAGATCGCTCTAAATCTGATTTGCTGCCACTGACCTGGCAGTGTGTGAGAGAGAGATAAGAGAAGACAGACTGAAAATAACATTCAGGTGGGCATAAAAAAAGGGGAAATACGTCATGTTTTTTGATACCATCCCCTCCCCTCCTCCTCCTGGCATTCCTACTCTTTTGTATTTCCTGCCATTGAAGTGTTACTTGCAAGGGACTTCTCTGCCCACTGCACCTGGTCACCACTGTGCCAGCTGATGGGGCACACACTGAAGAAGAAAAGCCTAAAGCATTATATCCTGGACCCAGCACCATTGGTCTCTGGAAGAGAAATCATTTCACTCTCCTGCCTCAGGGACTGTTTTTATATAGTGGGATCATTTCTTGACCACAACTCTATCTCATGGGTACTTTTAGCTCCAAAGATGACTCTGTGTAAATTAAAGGAGACCGTATTTTCCAACTACTTCATAGACTCCATCTTTTCATATCATGGTTACACACTGAAGCTCATTCATTTTTTTTTAATTCATTGGTTTATCTATTTATTTATTTGGTCCTCATTGCTGTGTGCAGGCTTTCTCTAGTTGTGGTGGTGCGCGGGCTTCTCATTGCGGTGGCCTCTCCCGTTGTGGAGCACAGACTCTAGGCATGCAGGCTTCAGTAGTCATGGCTCGCGGGCTCTAGAGCACAGGCTCAGTAGTTGTGGTGTGTGGGCTTAGTTGCTCTGTGGCATGTGGGATCCTCCCGGACCAGGGAGGCAGATTCCCAACCACTGGCAGGCAGATTTCCAACCACTGCGCTACCAAGGAAGTCCCTGAAGCTCATTCTTTATTGTTAAAACATATGTCAAATCTCCCAACTACTTCCTCCTACTACTTCAAATCTCCTCCTACTTCCTTCCTTTGTTCCTTCTTAAGAACAAAGACTTAAGGTGCTGAAGGCTTTCCCCCTCCCCACTGGTTCACTTTCTTTTCAACTCTGAGATTCAGAGGTCTTGCCATGGGCATATTCACTTCAGTACAAGCCGACTTCACAGATTCATGTCGCATCTGAGCAAGCAGTGTGGTTCCACAGAAGGTGCCCGAGGCTAGTAGGAGGGACATCAGGATTCTGAGTGTGAACTCTGGCAAATTCCTCTCGTGCTGTTTGTTCTTGGGCGAAGTGAAGACAAGGCCACCTCTCCTACTAACCCCAAGGTGAAGATAAAATGCAATAACACACATCAAAGTGTCTTGAAAAGCATGAAGTGTGTCTTGTCATTCCTGTGGTGGTAGAACTGTCAGATCTCACCGGGAGAGCAGTCACCTCGAGTCTGCCTCGGACACCGCACTTATTCCAGCTCTGCAAAACTGGGTAATTCAAGTGTTCCTCCTGCCTTCTCCCCACTGCTTTCCTCAGATAATAGTGCATGGGGGAAAAAAACGATGTATTAAAATTATAAACCAGCACACTGGGTACCTGGTAATTAAGAAGAGATCATACTGTTTTTATTATGGTGGTTGTTGGTTGTTTTGTTCTTGTGGATTTTTTTTTTTGGTGTGGTTGTTTGACAGTCATGATGAAAAGATTTCTAATTTTCCCAAAGGCTTAGAGAAGAGCTGCATTTTGAATTTTCAATGACATGCAAGAATTTGCTAAATGATTTGTCCCAACAGAAGCCAACACACAGACTGTAAACTTGAAACTATGAATAGAGCAGAGTATTAACATGCATAAAATCCACACTATGCTACAATATCAGCATTTAAGAACTGCCTCAGAATGTATTCTTCTATTAAACATATTTAAATGGACAGGAATTGAACTTAGAATCCAGCTTAAGGAGTAAGAGTTTGACTGCCTCCTACTGTGGTTTTCTACCACAACAGGAAAAATACATTGTGTCTGGCTTCCAAATTTCAGAGAGAAGTGAGGCAAATTAAACTGTGCCAAGGGGTCAGAAAGCCTGTCATTTTAAGAATGGCTAAAAGAACTTGATATATTTGGATGCACTTCAAATCTTTGAAAGATCATCATATAAAAATTGCAACAGAGAAACTTTCAGCAACCAAGGGATCTGAGCTCCCATAAATCACCAGTTATACTGAAATTTATGAAAAAGGAAGCATGATACATGGTGGCTTAAGTCATCATCCCTGACTCACAGGAAAAGGCAATGATTCCTCTTCATGTTTTGTTACATTCTCACTTAAGTGCATTTCTCTTATATTACCACTCCAGACAGGGACAGATGTTATTGACGATAACATTTGATCTTTGTGACTGGCTTCACCCCATCCCCAGTCCTCCTGTTTACTTACTATCTTTAAAGAGAGACATCTAACTCATGTCTGCCTAGAGCCACCGACTGAGCACACTTGTGAATTCAGTCACCAATGTCACAGCCTTCTCCTACAGCAAGGCAGCTAAACTTTAGCACCATTCCAGTGTCCATTCTATCCTGGCCTCTCCTGAACTAGTCTGGAACTTCTAACTTCACATGAAACCTCCAAAACCTTTTTACTTCATGCCATCTTCATCACTTTCTCATTTCAACCATTGGTTTTACTTATTTCCCATTTGCCAACCATATTCTCATTTGTGTAAAAGTACGTACAGTGAAAATGTATGCTGTTAACACCTAGGTTAGTTAGTCCCACTTAGCAGAGAAGAGAATACTTCAACAAAGAGATTTGAGTAAGTGCTGGAGTTCCCCTGCTGCTGCAAGGAAATTTTTTGAGGTGCTCTGTCAAAGAGGGACAATGGTTATGCCGAAAAGTGGGCAGGGGAAATATGTCTAATGAGACCAACTTCAGATTTATCCTGTGTAGCTCCAGAAGGCACAAACAGGAATAAAAGGTTAAAGTGAGAGATTTGGAAGACCTTTCTAAAAACGGGATGGGATACTGCTGCCAGCTGACCATATCTCAATGGTGTTTAGAAAGGGATTCCTGCCCTTGGAAAACAGAACCAGATGGCCTCTAATATCCCACAGTATCAAAATCCTCTCGTAGCTGTAACATACTCTAGAATTTTACCATTAAGGTATGCAATAGATGAGGCACATAAACAACGGTTAGACCACCGTTCTGATTTTGCTGTTCAATATCTCAGTTTTTATTGCATGGCAATTTACCAAAGTGGGAGTAAAAGGAAATACAGGTCTAAATAAAGAAATAATTAGTGCCTTTGAAGAGGTAAAGTCTTTTATGACATTGTGCCTGGTTTATATTGATAATCATCAGTTACACTTATCAGGTCAACTAAGAACCACTGTTGCACTGATGGTTTTTAATCAGAAGCATTGGGTTCGTAACAATACAAAACTGACAGAAAGAGTCCTTTGAAATCTTATTTCATTTTTTACATTTTAAGTGCTAACTACTCAGCAATAATTATTAGCACTTTAATTCATTGAGCAAACCTCAAAGATGGAAGCCCTAATAATAATGATAATCAAATAACAATAATCAAATGCATAGCTCATGAATCAAAAACTGGATAATATAAAAAGATTGATTTAATTAATTAATTTAATTAGTTTATTTATTTAATAAATAAAGAAGTTTTCTAAATCAATAAGAAAAAGCCAAATATCCTAATAGAAATGTGGGAAAAGAAACAGAATATTCATTTGCCCACAAACAAAACAAAAATTGACACAAATAGGTGAAAATATGAAAAAGAAATGCATATTAGTACATTAAGACTATCTTTTCAAATTGCAATTTTTTAAATAATAAAATCCAGAGTTAGGAAGTGTAATGTGCTGATTGAAATAAAAATGGTTACAAACTTTGTGGAGATGGTTGGCAATTTATATCACAGACTTAAGCTATTCTCTGATACTAATGAAATCATTAAAAATACATTCAAAGACTTATGTCTAAGAATGTTTATAGCATCACTAACAATAATAAGTGTCCAAAAATAGGGGACAAATTAAATTATGGGATATTTAAACTGGAACACTCTGAGCAATTAGATTAATAATCACACTCTGTAAGAATATTTTCAGGCTAGCCTCTGAACTATGCATAACAGGAAAAATTCCAAGGAACCCTGTGAAAAGTAACAGCTACAAGACTGAAAAGACTGATCAAAGATTTCAGCTACTACCCGCCACAGGAAGACAGAGTCTAGAAATTGAGTCTGCCAAGTAAGCTGTGTGCTAGAATAAAAATGAACATTCTTCAAAGGAAAACAACATAATCCAGTCTTTAAAATGTATTATCCAATATGTCCAATATATGCTAAAAGATCAGTAGGAAAAAAACAACAGGAAAACTAGGGCCATAACCCTGAGAAAATATGACACAGATGTTGAAATTAGCAGACAGAACTCCAAAGCAGTTACGTAAAATGTAGACAAAGACAAAGGAAAAGAGAGTTATAATGAGAACACAGATGGGGAATCTCAGCAAAGAAATGGAATTCTAAAAAAGGAGCAAATGGAAATTTTAGAAATGAAAAGCATAACAACTGAAATGAAAAAATTAAATGGATAAACATAATTGCAGATTAGAGACTGCTGTTTCCAATGAAAGGGTAAACATGAGAGGAGGGAGGAGAAAGGAACCAAACAAGGGTGTGACTTCCATGAAGCCCCAAGCTGCAGATCCTGCTGGACTCCGGAACATAACTTACACTCTGGAGGGAATATATAATGAACATATCAGTCAAAACCGAGTGACTGGTCGGAGCAGGAAGATGGCGGAAGAGTAAGACGCGGAGATCACCTTCCTCCCCACAGATACACCAGAAATACATCTACACGTGGAACAACTCCTACAGAACACCTACTGAATGCTGGCAGAAGACCTCAGACCTCCCAAAAGGCAAGAAACTCCCCACGTACCTGGGTAGGGCAAAAGAAAAAAAAGAATAAACAGAGACAAAAGGATAGGGACGGCACCTGCACCAGTGGGAGGGAGCTGTGAAGGAGGAAAAGTTTCCACACACTAGGAAGCCCCTTCGCGGGCGGAGACTGCGGGAGGCGGAGGGGGGAGCTTCGAAGCCGCGGAGGAGTGCGCAGCAACGGGTGCGGAGGGCAAAGCGGGGAGATTCCTGCACAGAGGATCGGTGCCGACCGGCACTCACCAGCCCGAGAGGCTTGTCTGCTCCCCCGACGGGGCGGGCAGGGCTGCGAGCTGAGGCTCTGAGGCTCGGGTTTCGGTTTCGGACGGAGCGCAGGGAGAGGACTGGGGTTGGCGGCTTGAACATAGCCTGAAGGGGTTAGTGCACCACAGCTAGCCGGGAGGGAGTCCGGGGAAAAGTCTGCACCTGCCGAAGAGGCAAGAGACTTTTTCTTCCCTCTTTGTTTCCTGGTGCGTGAGGAGAGGGGTTTAAGAGCGCTGCTTAAAGGAACTCCAGAGACGGGCGCGAGCCGCGGCTAAAAGCGCGAACCCCAGAGACGGGCGCGAGCCGCGGCTGAAAGCGCGGAATCCAGAGACGGGCGCGAGCTGCGGCTGAAAGCGCGGAATCCAGAGACGGGCGCGAGCCGCGGCTGAAAGCGCGGACCCCAGAGACGGGCGCGAGCCGCGGCTGAGGGCGCGGACCCCAGAGACGGGCGCGAGCCGCGGCTGAGGGCGCGGACTCCAGAGACGGGCGCAAGCCGCGGCTGGAGGCGCGCACCCCAGAGGCGGGCGGGAGACGTTGGGGCTGCTGCTGCCGCCACCAAGGGACCTGTGTGCGAGCGCAGGTCGCTCTCCACGCCCCTCTTCCGCGGAGCCTGTGCAGCCCGCCACTGCCGGGTTCCCGGGATCCAGGGACGACTTCCCCGGGAGAGCGCACGGCGGGCCTCGGGCTGGTGCAGGGTCACGCTGGACTTTGCCGCCGCAGGCCCGCCCCGCATTCCGTGCCCCTCCCTCCCCGCCGGCCTCAGTACGCCAGAACCCCCGAATCAGCGGCTCCTTTAACCCCGTCCTGTCTGAGCAAAAAACAGACGCCCTCCAGCGACCTACACGCAGAGGCGGGGCCAAATCCAAAGCTGAGCCCCTGTGAGCTGTGAGAACAAAGAAGAGAAACGGAAATCTCTCCAGCAGCCTCAGAAGCAGCGGGTTAAAGCTCCACAATCAACTTGATGTACCCTGCATCTGTGGAATACATGAATAGACAGCCAATCATCCCAAATTAAGGAGGTGGACTTTGGGAGCAAGATCTATGATTTTTTTCCCTATTCCTCTTTGTGTGAAGGTGTATGTGTATGCTTCTGTGTGAGATCTTGTCTGTATAGTCTTGCTTCCACCATTTGTCCTAGGGTTCTATCCGTCCATGGTTTTTTCTTAAAATTTTTTTCTTAATAATCAATTTTAATTTTAAGAACGTTATTATACTTTACCTTCGTCCTTTCTTTCTTTCTTTCTTTCCTTCCTTCCTTCCCTCCTTTAGACAACGAATCATCCAAAATTGAGGAGGTGGTCTCTGACAGCAAGATTTATGATTTTTCCCCCTTTACCTCTTTTAGTGAGGGTGTATGTATACGCTTCTGTGTAAGATTTTGTCTGTATAGCTTTGCTTCCAACATTTGTCCTAAGGTTCTATCCGTCCCTTTTTTTTTTTTCTTTTTCTTTTCTAAATAAGAATTTTTTAATTCAAAAACTTTATTATACTTTATTTTATTTTTACTGTATCTTCTTTCTTTCTGTTTTTCCTTCTTTCCCTCCTTCCTTCCTTCCTCCCTCCCTCCCTCCCTCCTTTCGTTCCTTCTTGCCTTCTTTCCTTCTTTGCTTCTTTCTTTCTTTCTTCCTTCCTTCCTTCCTTCCCTCCTTCCTTCCCTCCTTTCCTTCTTTCTTTCCTCATACTTCTACTAATTCCCTCTACTTTTTCTCCCTTTTATTCTGAGCCGTGTGGATGAAAGGCTCTTGGTGCTCCAGCCAGGAGTCAGGGCTCTGCCTCTGAGGTAGGAGAGCCAACTTCAGGACACTGGTCCACAAGAGACCTCCCAGCTCCACATAATATCAAACGGCAAAAATCTCCCAGAGACCTCCATCTTAACATCAGCACCCAGCTTCACTCAACGACCAGCAAGCCACAGTGCTGGACAACCTGTGCCAAACAACTAGCAAAACAGGAACACAACCCCACCCATTAGCAGAGAGGCTGCCTAAAATCATAATAAGGCCACAGACACCCCAAAACACACCACCAGACGTGAACCTGCCCACTAGAGAGACAAGATCCAGCCTCATCCACCACAACACAGGCACTAGTCCCCTCCACCAGTAAGCCTACACAACCCACTGAACCAACCTTAGCCACTGGAGACAGACATAAAAAACAGGAGGAACTACAAACCTGCAGCCTGCAAAAAGGAGACCCCAAACACAGTAAGATAAGCAAAATGAGAAAACAGAAAAACACACAGCAGATAAAGGAACAAGATAAAAATGCACCAGACCTAACAAATGAAGAGGAAATAGGCAGTCTACCTGAAAAAGAATTCAGACTAATGATAGTAAGGTTGATCCGAAATCTTGGAGATAGAATGGACAATAGAATGGACAAAATGCAAGAATCAGTTAACAAGGACCTAGAAGAACTAAAGATGAAACAAGCAACGATGAACAACACAATAAATGAAATGAAAAATACTCTAGATGGGATCAATAGCAGAATAACTGAGGCAGAAGAACGGATAAGTGACCTGGAAGATAAAATAGTGGAAATAACTACTGCAGAGCAGAATAAAGAAAAAAGAATGAAAAGAACTGAGGACAGTCTCAGAGACCTCTGGGACAACATTAAATGCACCAACATTCGAATTATAGGGGTTCCAGAAGAAGAAGAGAAAAAGAAAGGGACTGAAAAGATATTTGAAGAGATTATAGTTGAAAACTTCCCTAATATGGGAAAGGAAATAGTTAATCAAGTCCAGGAAGCACAGAGAGTCCCATACAGGATAAATACAAGGAGAAATACACCAAGACACATATTAATTAAACTGTCAAAAATTAAATACAAAGAAAGCATATTAAAAGCAGCAAGGGAAAAACAACAAATAACACATAAGGGAATCCCCATAAGGTTAACAGCTGATCTCTCAGCAGAAACCCTACAAGCCAGAAGGGAGTGGCAGGACATACTGAAAGTGATGAAGGAGAAAAACCTGCAGCCAAGACTACTCTACCCAGCAAGGATCTCATTCAGATTTGATGGAGAAATTAAAACCTTTACAGACAAGCAAAAGCTGAGAGAGTTCAGCACCACCAAACCAGCTTTACAACAAATGCTAAAGGATCTTCTCTAGGCAAGAAACACAAGAGAAGGAAAAGACCTATAATAACGAACCCAAAACAATTTAGAAAATGGGAATAGGAACATACATATCGATAATTACCTTAAATGTAAATGGACTAAATGCTCCCACCAAAAGACACAGATTAGCTGAATGGATACAAAAACAAGACCCTTATATATGCTGTCTACAAGAGACCCACTTCAGACCTAGAGACACATACAGACTGAAAGTAAGGGGATGGAAAAAGATATTCCATGCAAATGGAAACCAAAAGAAAGCTGGAGTAGCAATTCTCATATCAGACAAAATAGACTTTAAAATAAGGACTATTAAAAGAGACAAAGAAGGACACTACATAATGATCAAGGGATCGATCCAAGAAGAAGATATAACAATTGTAAATATTTATGCACCCAACATAGGAGCACCTCAATACATAAGGCAAATACTAACAACCATAAAAGGGGAAATCGACAGTAACACATTCATAGTAGGGGACTTAAACACCCCACTTTCACCCATGGACAGATCATCCAAAATGAAAATAAATAAGGAAACACAAGCTTTAAATGATACATTAAACAAGATGGACTTAATTGATATTTATAGGACACTCCATCCAAAAACAACAGAATACACATTTTTCTCAAGTGCTCATGGAACATTCTCCAGGATAGATCATATCTTGGGTCACAAATCAAGCCTTGGTAAATTTAAGAAAATTGAAATTGTATCAAGTATCTTTTCTGACCACAACGCCATGAGACTAGATATCAATTACAGGAAAAGATCTGTAAAAAATACAAACACATGGAGGCTAAACAATACACTACTTAATAATGAAGTGATCACTGAAGAAATCAAAGAGGAAATCAAAAAATACCTAGAAACAAATGACAATGGAGACACAACGACCCAAAACCTGTGGGATGCAGCAAAAGCAGTTCTAAGGGGGAAGTTTATAGCAATACAAGCCCACCTTAAGAAGCAGGAAACATCTCGAATAAACAACCTAACCTTGCACCTCAAGCAATTAGAGAAAGAAGAACAAAAAAACCCCAAAGCTAGCAGAAGGAAAGAAATCATAAAAATCAGATCAGAAATAAATGAAAAAGAAATGAAGGAAACAATAGCAAAGATCAATAAAACTAAAAGCTGGTTCTTTGAGAAGATAAACAAAATATATTAAACCACTAGCCAGACTCATCAAGAAAAATAGGGAGAAGACTCAAATCAATAGAATCAGAAATGAAAATGGAGAGGTAACAACTGACACTGCAGAAATAAAAGAGATCATGAGAGATTACTACAAGCAACTCTATGCCAATAAAATGGACAATCTGGAAGAAATGGACAAATTCTTAGAAATGCACAACCTGCCAAGACTGAATCAGGAAGAAATAGAAAATATGAACAGACCAATCACAAGCACTGAAATTGAAACTGTGATTAAAAATCTTCCAACAAAGAAAAGCCCAGGACCAGATGGCTTCACAGGCGAATTCTATCAAACATTTAGAGAAGAGCTAACACCTATCCTTCTCAAACTCTTCCAAAATATAGCAGAGGGAGGAACACTCCCAAACTCCTTCTACGAGGCCACCATCACCTTGATACCAAAACCAGGCAAGGATGTCACAGAGAAAGAAAACTACAGACCAATATCACTGATGAACATAGATGCAAAAATCCTCAACAAAATACTAGCAAACAGAATCCAACAGCACATTAAAAGGATCATACACCATGATCAAGTGGGGTTTATTCCAGGAATGCAAGGATTCTTCAATATACGCAAATCTATCAATGTGATAAACCATATTAACAAATTGAAGGAGAAAAACCATATGATCATCTCAATAGATGCAGAGAAAGCTTTTGACAAAATTCAACACCCATTTATGATAAAAACCCTGCAGAAAGTAGGCACAGAGGGAACTTTCCTCAACATAATAAAGGCCATATATGACAAGCCCACAGCAAACATCATCCTCAATGGTGAGAAACTGAAAGCATTTCCACTAAGATCAGGAACAAGACAAGGGTGCCCACTCTCTCCACTCTTATTCAACATAGTTTTGGAAGTTTTAGCCACAGCAATCAGAGAAGAGAAGGAAATAAAAGGAATCCAAATCGGAAAAGAAGAAGTAAAGCTGTCACTGTTTGCAGATGACATGATCCTATACATAGAGAATCCTAAAGATGCTACCAGAAAACTACTAGAGCTAATCAATGAATTTGGTAAAGTGGCAGGATACAAAATTAATGCACAGAAATCTCTGGCATTCCTATATACTAATGATGAAAAATCTGAAAGTGAAATCAAGAAAACACTCCCATTTACCATTGCGACAAAAAGAATAAAATATCTAGGAATAAACCTACCTAAGGAGACAAAAGACCTGTATGCAGAAAATTATAAGACACTGATGAAAGAAATTAAAGATGATACAAATAGATGGAGACATATACCATGTTCTTGGATTGGAAGAATCAACATTGTGAAAATGACTCTACTACCCAAAGCAATCTATAGATTCAATGCAATCCCTATCAAACTACCACTGGCATTTTTCACAGAACTAGAACAAAAAATTTCGCAATTTGTATGGAAACACAAAAGACCCCGAATAGCCAAAGCAATCTTGAGAACAAAAAAAGGAACTGGAGGAATCAGGCTCCCTGACTTCAGACTATACTACAAAGCTACAGTTATCAAGACGGTATGGTACTGGCACAAAAACAGAAAGATAGATCAATGGAACAGGATAGAAAGCCCAGAGATAAACCCATGCACATATGGACACCTTATCTTTGATAAAGGTGGCAGGAATGTACAGTGGAGAAAGGACAGCCTCTTCAATAAGTGGTGCTGGGAAAACTGGACAGGTACATGTAAGAGTATGAGATTAGATCACTACCTAACACCATACACAAAAATAAGCTCAAAATGGATTAAAGACCTAAATATAAGGCCAGAAACTATCAAACTCTTAGAGGAAAACATAGGCAGAACACTCTATGACATAAATCACAGCAAGATTCTTTCTGACCCACCTCCTAGAGTAATGGAAATAAAAACAAAAATAAACAAATGGGACCTAATGAAACTTCAAAGCTTTTGCACAGCAAAGGAAACCACAAACAAGACCAAAAGACAACCCTCAGAATGGGAGAAAATATTTGTAAATGAAGCAACCGACAAAGGATTAATCTCCAAAATTTACAAGCAGCTCATGCAGCTCAATAACAAAAAAACAAACAACCCAATCCAAAAATGGGCAGAAGACCTAAATAGACATTTCTCCAAAGAAGATATACAGACTGCCAACAAACACATGAAAGAATGCTCAACATCATTAATCATTAGAGAAATGCAAATCAAAACTACAATGAGATATCATCTCACACCAGTTAGAATGGCCATCATCAAAAAATCTAGAAACAATAAATGCTGGAGAGGGTGTGGAGAAAAGGGAACCCTCTTGCACTGCTGGTGGGAATGTGAATTGGTTCAGCCACTATGGAGAACAGTATGGAGGTTCCTTAAAAAACTACAAATAGAACTACCATATGACCCAGCAATCCCACTACTGGGCATATACCCTGAGAAAACCGAAATTCAAAAAGAGTCATGTACCAAAATGTTCATTGCAGCTCTATTTACAATAGCCAGGAGATGGAAACAACCTAAGTGCCCATCATCGGATGAATGGATAAAGAAGATGTGGCACATATATACAATGGAATATTCCTCAGCCATAAAAAGAAACGAAATGGAGCTATTTGTAATGAGGTGGATAGACCTAGAGTCTGTCATACAGAGTGAAGTAAGTCAGAAAGAAAAAGACAAATACCGTACGCTAACACATATATATGGAATTTAAGAAAAAAAAATGTCATGAAGAACCTAGGGGTAAGGCAGGAATAAAGACGCAGACCTCCTAGAGAACGGACTTGAGGTTATGGGGAGGGGGAAGGGTGAGCTGTGACGGGGCGAGAGAGAGTCATGGACATATACACACTAACAAACGTAGTAAGGTAGATAGCTAGTGGGAAGCAGCCGCATGGCACAGGGATATTGACTCGGTGCTTTGTGACAGCCTGGAGGGGTGGGATAGGGAGGGTGGGAGGGAGGGAGACGCAAGAGGGAAGAGATATGGGAACATATGTATATGTATAACTGATTCACTTTGTTATAAAGCAGAAACTAACACACCATTGTAAAGCAATTATACCCCAATAAAGATGTTAAAAAAAAAAAAAAAAGAAAGGGTAAACGTAGTAAACCTGCCACAAAGAAGACAGTTGATCTCCTCAAAAATGGTACCATATGAAGGCTCAGTGTTGATCTCTATTGCTGTCAGTTTGGACATTTAGCACAACAAGAGCTAGATCAGTCTTAGTAAGAATAAACTTATTATGCTGGGCCCATGAGTAGCCTCCCTCTCTGCCACAATGGTCATTTTGTTCATATGCTCATTGTATCAGCACTGGGGTGACCAGTGACACACATTATCTGAAATAAAGTGGCCTGGTCAGTTTGTCGATTTGGTCGTTTAGTGCCAAGTAAACTGCCTGCTAGAATAAGAAATGAACACTCTTCAGAGGAAAATAGAATAGAAGAGAATCCAGAGTCTTTAAATCTCTCTAGTGGATGCTGCAGAGATTGTCGCACTTGGGGCTCACTCCTATTTGTCCATCCACATGCTTCTACTCAGGTCTTGCTATCCCCAAACTTCTAATCCTTTTCCTTCCAGGTCTTTGATGCCAGCCAGAACATTCACCACTTCCCATAAGTTTGTATATGTTTGAGTCTCAGACGACTTCTCTTCCCACACAAAGTGGATGATCAGGGGCACAGTCTGATAGTCTACCCATTGGGAGAACTTCTCATCACAGTCTTTCAAGGCCATTTGGAGCTGACCCATCCGCAACCCAAGCTTGGGCTTTTCCCTTTTCCTTCATTGAGTTGTACAGGATCCCCTATACAGCCACAGGCATTAGCTGAGAAAGGGGTGCTGGTGTAACAGTGGTGGATGCCGTGGAGGTAAAAAGTAAAAATTGTGTGTCAGAGTTGTCCCACCACAGGCTGAAATGGTTGGACCTTTATACCACTGCCTCACTCAGTCTCTGAATGTGGGCTGCTTCAGGAAGAGTGTAATCTTGGACAAGGCAGCTCTCTGCAGCTGTAGTAGACTCTGAAGGAGCTGACAGCTAGAGATTGTCTGCTGACCAACTCCCTGCAGCTGGGTAGCAACTCTTTCTTTGAAGGGGGATCTGGCTGATGCACCTCCATGCCTAGCAAAATCTCAAATGTCCTTCAACAGGTGAATAATAATGTGGTACATTAGTACAATGGAAAACTATTCAGCAAGAAATAAATAACTACTGATACTCAAATAAACGTGTATGAATCTCCCCATAAACTATTAATAATTATACAGGAAAAAGCAACTTTGGTGAAGAACTCTGGCAGACACCACCATAACCAAATGAATAAACTAAAGAAAAATTATGAATTTATACCTATGGAAAGGGAGAGAGAGAGAGAGAAAGTAAATGGGGCAAAGTATTCATACCTACTGAATCTGGGTAAAGGACATACAGGAGTTCTTTGTACTACTCTTGCAATTTTACTGAAGTTTGAGATAATGACAAAATTTGAAGTTTTTTAAAAGTTGGGTTGCTAGAAGGCAAATTCACAGTCATATCTCCGCATATCTAAGGATCTGCTGTAAAAGTTCAGTTACACTATAACATTTCCATTGACAGGGGAAAAGGTCAGTAAGTCAAAAAAGCAGGATTTAGAGCGATAGATGGAATGCAACTAACCATTTACTCTAAAAGAAAAATAAACATATGTAACATCTATTTATTTATAATATGTATGTTTGTAAACGGATAAAGAAATATATTGAAAACACGTACTAAATGAAGAAAATGTAAAAGCAAATCCCATCATCCAGTAATTCTACTTCCTAGAGAAACACTCAAAGAGCACATACAAAGATGTTCATTGCAATACTGTTTTAAGAGGCAGAAAAAGACCACAATCTAAATATCTATCAATAAAAGGATAGCTAAATACACTATAGTAAACCATGAATAAGTAGTTTAAAAAAATGAGTTCTACATGTACCAACATTTATAGGAAAGGCAATAAAAGCAAGCTAGAGAATACAGAATTAACATTTATGAAAAAGTGTTAATGAAAAAAATGGAAGAAAAAAATGAAAATGTTAACAGTAGTTACCCCTTAGTAATTATTATCTTCTTATTTATACACTTTATGCATTTTTCAAATTAGCCATAATGAGCATATACACTTCAAAGACATAAATATAAATAGTCCTATGAATGGTAAAGATTTGAAAAATACTCAGGGTCAATTAGACATTTTCCTGCTTTAAAACAAAACAAATAATGCTACAGCATCGCAACGTAAAAAAGAGGCCTATATGGTATGCATTTACTTATAAGCAGAAAAATGTACGATGAATTGCTGGAAACATTTATGTAAATAAAAGGACTTGGAGCACATCTGGTGGACATGCCTGGCTATTAAATACCAAAGGAGCGGGATTAGGAAGGGAGCTCAAAATGTTTTCTGAATGTGAACTATTAATGATGGTTTTGCTGGGCCTCTTCCCCCAAAAAAGACTTTTAATATTAAAAATACATTGTCACCTCATCTGTTGATAGCTGAAAGCTTATGGCTGTCAGACATTTAAAAGAAAACGACAATCTCAAATCTCCACAATCAGAATGGCTAAGAATACCAAACTTCAGTCGTGGAAAAGAAAATTCACACATGCACATGTTCATTAGCTACGGCTTTATATTGTTGCTGCTTCTCCAAAAACTCCTCAGAAAGCTAAACCTCTCCCAAATTCCCCAAAGCAGGGTGTCTTTAATTTAGTTTATGCCACACTCTAATTTCTCTTTGAGGAAGACATAGCAAGTAATTCAGCCTATGCCTTATGCATTTGATTCTTTTTTTCATTGTGAAAATACAAGCCAAATGCCACGGCTTTTGTCTACCACCTATGTACATTATTTACCCCTTTTGAAAAAGTTTATTTTTTGCACATGAAAATAATCACATTAATCATATAAATACAGAAAATATAGAGAAGCAAAATTAGAGGGGGAAATTTATCCATAATCCCAACATCACCCAAAGACAATCATTGTTAAACTTTGATGTATTTCAATACATTCTATTTTCTTTTTTCTTTTTTTTTTTTTTTGCGGTACGCGGGCCTCTCACTGTTGTGGCCTCTCCCGTTGCGGAGCACAGGCTCCGGACGCGCAGGCTCAGCGGCCATGGCTCACGGGCCCAGCCGCTCCACGGCACGTGGGATCTTCCTGGACCGGGGCACGAACCCGTGTCCCCTGCCTCGGCAGGCGGACTCTCAACCACTGTGCCACCAGGGAAGCCCAATACATTCTATTTTCTAAAAGCCAGTTTAATATAGTTGAGCTCATGCTGCATATGCAATGTTACTCCAGTTTTTTTCAAGTTACATGATAACCTAAATATGTTTCCATGTTACTTAAAATGTGGTAAACATTTATAAAAGCCTGTATAGCATTGCACAGAAAGGATATATTACAGTTTACTTAAATTTATTTGCTTATTTTTGAAACATTTAGAAGGTTTTCAATTATTCCTCATAACATTTTGGTACATAAAATTTTTAATTTGAATATTGAGTTAGTCCGTTGATTGAGATTCTCGAGTGGACAAAAGATATGAATAGTTTGGGGGTTTTTTTTTAACTTGTTTTTAGATCTTCTTTAGGGATCTTTACTCCATGTTTGCCAAGGTTGACACAAGGCTGCATCTGACGGGCATGATAGTCAGCTACTCAACAACAAACAACACTCACACCACAATTCCAGCAACTGAGTGGCCCCATTCGTGAAACTATAACTGGAAATTATAAGCAGTTGAGTATTCCTACCCTCTGGGAGCTGAAACTCTCAGGGGAGCTTCTTTAACCTGGGCAGCATATGATGTTCATGTCTGCATGTTCATGTCTGGGCATAAGAACAGCTAACATCTATTCAGTGCTTAACATACGCCAGGCATTGCACTAAGATTCCTTCTGTACTTTCTCATTTAATTCTCACCATGACTCCATGACTTATTCCCATTTTACAGATAGGGAAATAGGCTTAAAGAAGCATGACAGTCATCCCCAATCCACCAGGGCATATGCTCTAAGCTGTAGGCCCAGGACAGTAATGGACTCACATTCAACCAAACACACTGCTTCCTATTCTCTGTTGTGAAAGCTTAACACATGACAAAGCTAGCCAGGTCATATGAGTCTAAAACCCTGGACTCTGACACAAAGGTCTGCTCTGCTGAGCCAACTCACCACAAAGGATGGACCACATGGGAAGGAGAAATAGATGGGCTGGAACCTGGATAGACAGTGGGTATGTCCAGAAAATAAATTCCCAAACATTATCAAGTCTACACAGTTTTACCCCTGAATTTTATAATGTTCCTATCTGCTACCCTAACCATTTCTATCCTCATTTCTAGTCTTTATATCAACAGTCCAAGAGACAGCAGGTGCCATAAAAAAAGAAAGGAGGGAGGGAGGGAAAAAGAGAAAGGAGGAGGGAGGAAGATATCCACTAAATATTTATCAACCACCTTATTTTAGAAAGTATCATGCTGGTATGTTATACACACACACGCACACGCACGCACACACACACACACACACAAATATACATATCACTCTCTGGTCTTAAGGACATTACTATTTAGCTAAAGAGCCAAATTAGGCACTCAAAAAATAACTGAATAACAATGTAAGACTAAATAACAGTGTAAGGTGTGTCAAAGTGCTAAAATAAGCTGTATGAAAATGGCAACCATCATCATTCATTTTTTCAGGTTTGAGACAGTTGTTCCTGTATATCAGACCATGCATCCTGATTTTGGCCTATTAGAAAATATTTACCATAGATGAAGACAATAAATGCTATAGGAGATCAGTGCACAAACATCAAAATACAAATAAGTCGCTCCCGAAGGCCAAGCCCCAGGGGACTAGAGCATCCAGAAAGAAGGACAGTACAGAATATGGGAAGAGTAAGTGTGAAGAAACTGGCAGAAATGAGGCAGAGGTCTCTTATTAGATGCTCCTGGGGAAGTTCGGGGCCTTTAGAACCTCTCCATTACTGCCACTGCCAAGGGATGTGGACACTTCTGCTGCTCTTTCCAGTCATGTCTCCACGTCCTACTCACCCCCTCCCAAACAAGGATGCCCCATCTGATCTGCTTGCTCAGCATTTCAGTGGGCTGGTCTCCTCTACGGTGGGGTCACTGCTTTGAAAAACAACATGCAGTCACCCTTCTCTCTCAGTTGTACTTGGAGTTAGGGGAGTAAGGTTAGCAGTCATCACGGAGAGGCGGGTGATCCTGAGGGTTGACTTTTCCGGTCCTGATGCCAGACTCCTTGGGTTCAAGTCCCCTTGATGTCCCTTATGTACTTACATATCCTTAGGCAAGTTGCTCAATATCTCTGTCTTTCAATTTTTGCATCTAAAAATGTGGCTGATTGTTACACCTACCTCACAGAGTTATTGTGAAAATTACCTGAATTCTTCCACGTAAAGAATTTATGTTCATGAAGCTATTTTCACTTACAAATTTGGGTTTGCCCTGCTCTTTATTTGCAGGGCCTGAGTACACAAGGGAAATAGGAAGCTCGTCTTTCAATGTCAAGCTCAGGCCACACTGTCCTACGTAGTCAGGGGGTGAGGCGCACCCAGATTAATAAATCGGCCTTTGTCTCTCATTTGACTGGATATTCTTCTACACATGGTCCATTGGTGATAACCTCAGAGGAGGAAAGGAACACAACCCCCTAACAGAAGGGTTGTAAGGTTGCAACAATTTATCAGATTTTAAAGAGCCACATAAACTACAGACAATAAATTTTATTCCATAGGCAATAGTGATTTATTATATTTTCTTGGGCTGGAACCATGAGATAATAAAAGCTGTATTTCATAAGAATTAACCCGGCAGTCATACACAACCTTCTGCAGAAAGTCTCTGTATCCATTCAAACCAGGTTCTTAAAGGTTAAAAAAAATCCAGCGCTTATGATTTTTTTCACATTTTCTAGCCAGAATTTTTTTAGCCAGATTTTTAAGAAGTCTGTATTACAGTACTAAATTTCAACAAAACAAGAACTGTGACTCTGATCTCTTAAATCCTAGTGCCTGACATATAGTAAGGGCTCCATAATGCTGATTGAATAAATACAAAACAGTATTTACTGTAACCAAAAGAATACCGTGAGAAAGCTGAGTTTGATGGCACAAGTTAAAAATAAAAGGGAAAAAGAAAAAGTGAGGGAGTGTCTGCCCAGCTAACTTCCACCGCAGTACGCAGCGGGGGCATCCCGGGAACCGACCCTCTCAGAAGGTGTGTGGTGCCAGAGGGGAGGGGCTGCTCCAGCCTCAGGGCCCAGCTTGAGAAAGGTCCAGGGGAAGGAATGGACCTCTGCGCCCCAGGCAAGAAGGGCCTGCTTCACTGTGCAGAACCATCTCTCAGGAACCAGAAAAGGTCAGTGTACATTTTCAAGTTGTTGAGCTTGAAAACCAGCAAGTAGGCAAAAGGAAACTCAAGTTCACCTTTCCTTCCAACAAGGGAAAGGATCTTGGGAGCATGTTTTCTGGGAAGACCTGGTCTACCTGAAACCACAATCAGAAACGTTTTGAACAAATAATGTAATTTGTGAAAAAAAAAAAGCACATGATTTTGATGGCATCTAATCAGTCAAAATACAAGAAGAGGAAATGGATTAGCTGCTCCAGGGTATGAAACTATTGATTTTAACTCATTTTGCAGCCTCATCCCCATCTACTGTGGACACCTTTCTACTGACTACTCTGACTGGAACACACTTTTGGGAACACCTTTCCACTCTCAAAACTGTTGACGGTTTCAGAAAACCATTTAAATCGAGAAACTGCCACTTTCAAGGGCCCTTCAGTCAGAGTAAGAAGCATCGAAGTGGAATCAAGAAAAGCCTAAAGGGCCATCAAAATAGGATCCCAACAGAAAACTGTGAACCGAGTGTGATTACAGCTCAGAAAACAACAAAATAACCTAAAGTGGAAAAAAAATAACAGGAAATACCCCAAGACGTTAAAGTAGATGTCACTGGGTAATACAAATTTAAGTAATTTGGGTTCCATGGTCATCTAGTTTTTTAAGGAGCATTTATTTGTTTTTATTGGAAAAACATACAAACATTTAACTAACTAATTACATATTAAAGTCCAAGTTTTTTTTTCAAACTAGGAAACAAAATATAGCATCTAGGGACTTCAGCGGGGGTGTGGTTTGCTATTTAGATCTCACTGGAAATAGTTTCCTTCATATCTTGAAAACCTTTTATTATCACTCAGGAAATTTTTTTCTTAACTTGGAAGGGACCTTAAAGATTGTCTGATAAAAAAGTACCTCATTGTACAGCTGAGGAAACAGTGAATTTCCTAACAAATAGCCAGTCGGGGCAGACCTAGAACTCTGACCCACAGTTCCTGCCTCCTAATCAATGTTCTCTCTAACACTGAGCCTACTTCACCAAGGAAAGTGCCCCTTCCCCTTCCCAGATAGGAAGAAAAAAGCAGTGCAGAAAATCATGTCTCTTCACACCTGGGTATATACCCAAGAGAAAGGAAAATATATGTCTACACAAAAAGTTATATATGAATGTTCACAGCAGCACTATTCATAACAGCCAAAAAGTGGAAACAACTCAAATATCTATCAACTGATGAATGGATAAACAATGTGGTATATCCATGAAATGGAATATTATTCAGTCATAAAACGGAATGAAGTACTGATACATGCTATATACACACATGGATGAGGCTTGAACCATTGTGCTCAGTGAAAGAAGCCAGTCACAAAGGACTACATATACATAATTCCATTTGTATCAAATGTCCAGCATAGGCAAATCCATAGAGACAGAAAGTAAATTAGTGGTTGCCTAGGGCTGGCGGGTAGGGGATGGGAAATTGGGGGAAACTGAATTGTTTTAAAATTCACTGTGGGGATGAGTGCAGCTGAAAACAAATACTAAAAATTTATCAGCAGGCACTGCACTTCTGTTCCAAGTAAAGAATACTGATGATGTCATATTGAGGAGAAAGGAGAAAACAATCATCTATGTAGATGATGATTTCAATCAGGGCATTTATACTTCTTCCATATTTGCTGCCCTGCTATTGGTTATGCTACCCAAGCTCTGGAACTCCTGCCTCTATCTGTTAAGATGGTAAAGTCTCCAGAGCCATTTCAACTGATGAAATGACCCAAATTAAATAGCTGCATATACCATAATGTGGAAAAAGCCAGCCAAGAGAGCCACCTGCTTTAAAGAACAATACATTATTAAGATGTAAGAAATGAATCTGCTGCGAATGGTTTAACCAAGTAGTTAGGTGTCCAGTGGTTCTCACTCACAAGCCAGCTGGTGGAATGTTGCTATTGGACTGGACATGCAGCCTCATGGCCTCACACCACACCCAAAACAGCCTCTTAGCTGTTTGCCCCAGTTCTTACTCACAGAAAGTCCATGAACTTACTGGGAAATGATCAGTAGGTCAATCACTGCCCGGAAACAAAAGGGCGTGCAAGAAGTAACGTGCCAAACCGTATCTGGCTTCAAATCAAGGAGGAGACCTGAAATCTAAGAACATCTAAAGCTCAGTAGCTGAGCATTATTTTCTCTCCCCTGTTCAATGACAGGAAACTGCTCATTGTGTTTAGAGCTCAGCGGCAAATGAGAGCTTTATTCTGGCTACAGGCCTCAAATCATCCCAGAGAACCTTAAATGCTCTGAGGCTCTGACCAGCCTGCCTGCCAACATTAACACAAACACAAGCACACATGTCAGCTCCCAGCTGTCATTTCACCAGCAGCTCTGCAGTAGGCACTCTACTTTCAGGCAGGAATGTTTAAACCGGAGGGTGGGGATGCATACACCTGGCACCCTGTTAGCACCATGCTCTAAAGCTACATGAGCCCCTCTCTAGGCGAAGCCCCAACTGTTACCTCCAGGATTCTCTTCGAAGACCTAGGACAGGGCTTCCCTGGTGGCGCAGTGGTTGAGAGTCCGCCTGCCGAGGCAGGGGACACGGGTTCGTGCCCCGGTCCAGGAAGATCCCACATGCCGCTGAGTGGCTGGGCCCGTGAGCCATGGCCGCTGAGCCTGCGCGTCCGGAGCCTATGCTCCGCAACGGGAGAGGCCACAACAGTGAGAGGCCCGCATACCGCAAAAACAAACAAAAAAAGATCTAGGACAATGGTAAACATGTAGAAGGCTCAGCTCCCCACCGTTTGGGGAAGAAAATATAGGCCTCTTTTTCCTAAAATAATTGAGAAAAAGGAGATATTCTGTTTCTAACTATAGACCTAAGTCTATATAGTTCAGCCTCGTCACTGACCCTGTATTTCTATTTTGATGATTTCTATTTTGATGTCTGAAATCAAAACATACTGGTTTTATACAATTTTATTTGTCAATTATACCTCAATAAAGCTGAAAAATTGTTTTCATGAATAAACCTTAAGATACAAACCAATTTACTTTTCCTTTATTTAAAAAAAAACCTAACTCTTTGTGATATTAAAAAAACTAAGATAGTTACTTTCCTCTGGCAGGTAATAAATTACTTTGACCAATTCACACCCACTGGACAGAGTTCAAGGGACTCTCATTAACAGTTTCCATCTGGTTTAAAGACATCAAAAAAGTGGCTCTTGGGCTTCCCTGGTGGCGCAGTGGATGAGAGTCCGCCTGCCGATGGAGGGGACACAGGTTCGTGCCCCGGTCCGGGAAGATCCCACATGCCGCGGAGCTGCTGGGCCCGCGAGCCATGGCCGCTGAGCCTGCGCGTCCGGACCCTGTGCTCTGCAACGGGAGAGGCCACTACAGCTAGAGGCCCGAGTACCGCAAAAAAAAAAAAAAAAATCTAGACTGTTACTAAGTAAAGGTACACTAAGATTTTTTTTTTTTTTACTTCTTCTGAAGATGCAAATTTATCCAGCAGTAATTATATTCCCTTCATTTTAATATCACATAATCACTTGTTTACAATGACAAAACTGCATCTTCTGAGTCACAGAAAATATTAAGAATGGATAGGTCACCACAAGATATTGTCCATATGTTCCTTAACTCTTCCTCAGTTATAGTTTTTTTTCCCACGATCGATCATTTAAAACAGGTAGCAAATGAATGGCATTTCAATAGCCACCTAGCTATTTTAGTAAATACCTGGATCAAATCATAGTACTAAATCCAGTATCCAGAATATAAATGCGGGAAAGAAAAGCAAATAAATAATTAGACGTATTGCAGAGAAAAAAGAAAGCCCTGAAAATGAAGTTGACAAATTTGATAACTACTCCCCCTCTATAAATAGGAAGAGTTGTTAAATGCTAAATATGCCACTTTTACTTCCTGCAACAAAGCAAAACTAGAAGGAAAAGTTGGTTGTTATTCTTTTTGAAAACATACTTTCCACTGAATATATATAGTAGTTTGCCAACTGGACTACTGATGCAAAGCCATTTGCTAAAAACTACAGTGGTAACCAAATCATCTAATGCCACATATAGATGTGTCTTCATAGATAAACTGAACAGATGAACCCATTTCCAACTAAAATGAATGGACACTTTTCTCTCATTCCTAAGAGGCCACCAATTCTGTCACAGTTCAAGAGGACATGGAAGACAAGACCCTGTTCAAACCAGCAGGTGAAGAGAAGTCCAGATTTCCCTTCAACCTAACACAGGTTTCTAAGTGTCTACCATACAGCCAAAACCATACTGGGAACTGTCTGTCTATCAAGATGAGAAACTCTTTTTCTCAGCCCTCAAGGAGGTTACAATCCTACAGCAAAACAGAGGCAAGAAAACAAGTAAATAAATACAAATCAGGGTAAAATTAGGTGTCATGAGGTAGCTGCTCTGCCTTTTCAAAAAAGAACAGTACACGTGTATGTCTGTGAAAGCCCTTTGGTCATCAAACATCCCCATCATACCCTTTAATTGCCCAGGGGTAGCAACCGTGCTCAAGAAGGAGGGTATCCTTGACCCTCAGAGTACCAAGGAGCATCTTTTTGGTCCCAAAAGAATGAGGTCTGAGGGTACAAATAGACTAGAAATTCATATGCTAAGTCCTAACGCCCAATGAGAAGAAATTAGGAGGCAGGGCCTTTGGGAGGTAATTAGGGCATGAGGGTGGAGTCCTCATGAATGGGATTAGTGCTCTTATAAAAAGAGAGCCCAGAGAGATCCTTCACTCTTTCCACCATGTGAGGACAGTGAGAAGATGGCCTTCTATAAACCAGGAAGCAGGCTTTCACCAGACACCCAATTGCCGGGGTCTTGATCTTGGATTTTCCAGCCTCTAGAACTGTGAGAAATAAATTTCTGTTGTTTATAAGTCACCCAGTCTGTGGTATTTTGTTATAGCAGCCCAAACAGACTAAGTCAGAGGGCCCTAAAATGGCAGTGAAAACTGAGATGCTCAAGTGTAAAAAGAATAAAACATACCAAGACTGCAGGGATACATTTTTCAGGGATACCAAGTAGTACACCTGAAAGCTGTGGGCTCCTGCAGTGAATCCAAATTTACACAGCAAAGAAGCCCAACAAAGGCAGATAACTCCCCACTCGAGCCCATCATTAGCTCAGGGTATCTTATCCTTGATTAAAATTATCCTAGAGAAGACCTGTGTAACAAAGACCAGCTTCATTCACAAATCTAATAAAAAAGACTGCTGCTGGAAGGCTATTGACTGGGTTAACAATTGTATTTCCCAGGGGTGAAGACATAACAACAACACAGAAAGAAAAACAGCCTGTTGGATCACAAATATCATCTCAATCTCTTTAGAACAGTGCTTCTTAACTAAGGCTGCATGCAGCCTTAAGTCTGGTAGATATGCCCAATCTATTTCAACAGGAAATGAGAAGAATATAAAATAACTGTGACAGCACTCACTGGTGCACAACTCAGCCATGCAAACAAGTCACCTCCCTCACCACTCACGGGTTCTCATTTTTTTTTTTTTTTATTGAAATATAGTTGATTTGCAATGTCATGTTAGTTTCAGGTATACAGCACAGTGATTCAGTTATACATATAAATAAATAAATAGATAAACACTATATATATATTCTTTTTCAGATTCTTTTCCCTTATAGGTTTTGAGTACAAAATTTTGAGTATAGTTCCCTGTACTACATAGTAGACCCTTGTTGGTTATCTATGGTATATATAGTTGTGTGTATATGTTAATCTCATTTTTGAAGCACCTAGCTCCATAGTTACAGAGGCTGTGAGGTACAGCAGCAAGCAGCTGATGTCCAGTTAGGCATGTTGTCCTGGCTTCGTCTGTGGTCTTCTTGGTCTTGGTCAAGATGACAGAGTGTCAGGGCTGCAGCTCTGTTCGAATTCAGCTAGCCAACAACATCCCTGGTTGTAGTTATCTGTGCTTTTTACACCACGTTGAAGAAACCCAAATTGAACAAAGCCTTTCTTTGTTCAGTCATAACATGCAGATTGCACAGAACACCACCAAGACAATGTACCCTATGAAATCCGCTGCATTCAAACACCAGGCCCATGCCATCAGAGGCGTCTGTGTGGTTTTGACAATCCAGCACTGGATAAAGTCAGATATGCCCTTGACACTTAAACTTTTACTAGGAAGAGTTCACTGCATCACTTAGATACCAACAGGAAACCAGTGGCACCCTCATATTAGGATCATTTAGGGTACATTTACAAAAGTGAGGAAGAGAGTGCAGTAACTGGGGTGCATAAAACAGTGAGACTATCATCCCTCTCCAAGCCTTAAGGGACAAGGGGAGTTAGCAGTTACCCAAATCAAAAAGGTAGGGAGTCTGCAAGGATGCTACCTTAAAAGGAAAAGTGACCTTTAGTAGAAGTATGTAGCTGGACTGAGGCAATCTCACAGAGAGGGATCCAGAGGAATGCATATACTGACTTAATTCTCCCCACGCCTGCCTGTCGACTGAAAAAAAAAAAAACACACACACACAAAAAAAAACAATGCACAACCTAAAAGTTGAGAGTTACATTTTATTCAGGGATCTTACTGAGGACAACAGCCTGGGAGACAACCTCTCAAGATAGCTTTGAAGAACTGTTCCAAAGAGGTAAGGGAGAGGCCAGGATATATAGGAGTGTTTACTGAAAAAAAAATGTAGTCAAACATCAAAAGATTACTGCTAATCACAAAAAACAGATATCTCAATTGATGATTTTAGATTTCTATGTATGGGAAGATGAAAGAGTCTGGTCTTATAAAAATTATTCCTTTTATATACATCTTAACTATCTAGGGTCAGTATCCTGTTTTTTTCCATCCTGAATCCTCCTCAGGGTACACTGTCGGGGACCAGCTGCTGGGGCTGATAGTTTGATGGTGGTCAACAGTCATTGTTTACTGAAATGGCAGGCAGTATTCTTTATCCACATGCCTATCTCCTGTTGGGCTCCTTACTGGCTGAACCCAACTAGAAGTCATCAGGCATGGTAGTCTGTTGATTCAATGCATACAAGCAGAGAGTATAGGTTAAAGAAGAGTGGAAAGTGGGTGTACAAGGGTGGGCATAGAAGGTATTCTATGCAGCTCTCAATGGAAAAAACAAAAAGCAATACAGAAATCCAGGGAAGGGAAAATGCAAAAGAAATTCATGGTACAAATATGAAACCCATTAAAATGTGGCCAAATGTGCTAAGTATACTGGAAAGAGAATTTATTTAAACTTATTTCTTTGTTTTTTATAAATTTATTTGTTTGTTTTTGGCTGTGTTGGGTCCTCGTTGCTGCACACAGGCTTTCTCTAGTTGCAGCGAGTGGGGACTACTCTTCATTGCGGTGCGCAGGCTTCTCATTGTGGTGGCTTCTCTTTGTTGCTGTGGAGAATGGGCTCTAGGCGCATGGGCTTCAGTAGTTGTGGCACGCAGGCTCAGTAGTTGTGCCTCACTGGCTCTAGAGCTCAGGCTCAGTAGTTGTGGCTCGTGGGCTCTAGAGCACAGGGTCAGTAATTGCGGCGCACAGGCTTAGTTGCTCCACAGCATGTGGGATCTTCCCAGACCAGGGCTCGAACCCGAGTCCCCTGCATTGGCAGGCAGATTCTTAACCACTGCGCCACCAGGGAAGTCCTTAAACTTATTTCTTGAAGACAAAGAAGTTGTGGCCCTGGTACCAGAGAGAAAGAAATCTAATCACAGTATAACTCTGTATACTGCAATAAAACCTACTTTCAGCTTTTGTCTCTCAAAAATCAACCTATATATAAAGCAGATGACTATTTAAATTCCAAATGCATAATTTCAATCATAATAATTTTCACAGTAAAAATTGGGGGAGGAGAGCAAAAGGAAGGGCAGAAAACAGAGAATCAAGAGGTACTGTTAAAAGTTGATGAAATAGGGCTTCCCTGGTGGCGCAATGGTTGAGAGTCCGCCTGCCGATGCAGGGGACACGGGTTCGTGCCCCGGTCTGGGAAGATTCCACATGCCGCGGAGTGGCTGGGCCCGTGAGCCATGGCCGCTGAGCCTGCGCGTCCGGAGCCTGTGCTCCGCAACGGGAGAGGCCACAGCAGTGAGAGGCCCGCGTACCGCAAAAAACAAACAAAAAAAGTTGATGAAATAAGAAATAGAAATTTACAAATATCATTAAAAGTTATAAAATTGGAATATGGTAACCACTGTGGAAAGGTTACCTCAGGCCTTATTTGCCCAACATGTGAGCACCTTCCCCTGGGAATTTCAGCTTCTGGAAGAAATAGCTCAGCAAACAGAATGTCTTCTTGTTCCAGTCATTCAAATCTCTCCTCCAGCACCAGTTCTTATGCTATGTTCCCACAGTCATCTTCCTATTTTAAAGATGCAGCTGTTCTCAATGGAGAGATCAAAGCTTTGACAACTTTAAAGGGAAATACTAGCCAATTTTCTCCCGTGCTTTGAGTTTCACTTCTGTATGAACTACCGAAATTTTTGCATTTTGTGACAAAACAAATGAGTTCCATGATATGTGAAGCTATTGCTGTTTCAGCATTTCAGAATTCCCACTTTAGCCATCTTCCCTCGATAAATACACCAAGAAAGAAAAATGGTTGTCTGGGCCTCACTGAGATCATACTTTGCTGTTGTTTGCTGTTGTTAGACTTAACTAAACAAATTTCTTGAGACTGATGTTGCTGTAAGAGGGGTTTGCTCTTGTATGCCGAAGTCTCTTCATTCTTGCCTTTAGTGAGAGTCAATAGTATCCTTAAGCGCAGAAAAGACCCTCCGCTTGGTGAAGACATTGTAGTTTGCAGAGTCCGTGGAGAAGTCTGACCCACAAACTGGATGCCAGATGTCAGATGATGAAGTCAAATCTGACAGCTTCCAAAGAAGACTTTGAGAAGGTAAATTAGTAAACTACCCTATCTGCGCCTGCAGCTCCTCAAACTGAGGAAAACAGTCAGAATCTCCTTTTAACATCTCAAAGATGATTGTTTATAGAATTACAAAGAAAGTATTCTTGTGTTCATAAATATTACTCTGAAAGGTTTTTTGTAACATTGGCTAAGAATGTTTCAACTCGATTAATTGCCAATATAAGGGGAGTCTTTAGCTGTAAAATCTTTGTTAGCTTATTTTTATTTATTTTTTTTTTGCGGTACATGGGCCTCTCACCTCTGTGGCCTCTCCCGTTGCGGAGCACAGGCTCCGGACGCGCAGGCTCAGCGGCCATGGCTCACGGGCCCAGCCGCTCCGCGGCATGTGGGATCCTCCCGGACCGGGGCACGAACCCGTGTCCCCTGCATTGGCAGGCGGACTCTCAACCACTGCGCCACCAGGGAAGCCCCTGTTAGCTAATTCTTATCATGTGCCTCATTTTAAATTTCATGTTCTTGCTAGAAAGAGGAAACTTCCTTCTTAGTTCACTTTACTGAACCCGTGTGCACCAAAGAAGTGAAACAAACACAGCTTTTCCCAAGTCTCTGCAATTTCCTTCTGAATTTTCTTTAACACAAATTACGTTTTTAACATCAAAGGTCTCATTTAGCTGTTTTGTAATGATCAGTGGTCCGCAACCTTTTTGGCACCAGGGACCGGTTTCGTGGAAGACAATGTTTCCACGGACGGGGTGCGGGGAATAGTTCAGGCGGTAATGCGAGCAATGGGGAGCCATGGGGAGCGGCAGATGAAACTTCCCTTGCTTGCCCGCCGCTCACCTCCTGCTGTGCAGCCCGGTTCCTAACAGACCGAAGCCCCGGGGGTTGGAGACCCCGTAATATATGACTGAAACGAAAGTGAATCATATCAATACACACACTCACTACGGCAAAGTAACTTAACTGGTCATGCCTGACCCCCAACCCTGAAATTTACTATTTATGCAGTTATTTTACATAAAGGACAGTCTACTGAGTCCAAGAATTGTAATTACTTTCTTCTTTAAAGTTTTAGTTTAATTTAAGGTATAAAACCAAGAATAAGCACTTAAGGTTCAAAGGTAAGCAACAGAGGCAATAAAAACAGTGATTTGACTAATATCTATCGGGAGGAGGGGAGAGACAGGGGAAGAGTAGAGGAAGTAAAGTAATGAGTGAAATCATCATCTCTCACTGTAGGGGAGCAAAAGGTGTCACCCCAAAATGTCTTTGAAGACATTTGGCAATGCAGATTATTTTGAGGTGAAAACAATCAAGGCCCAAAAGACTCAGGAAAAAACTTTGACCTTCCCCCTCACTGCCTAAAAGCATTTAGATAGAGGACCTGTTCCCAGAACAGAGCTTACCAGAGATACCTGCAAAGAATATGCGCTAGGGAAACTCAGCAGGGCCGAAGAGACCAGAGTGCACTCTGCATCCCACTGTCTCTGTATAGTCCAGCAAACATTTATTTACCAAACAGTTGCTTTTCTATCTCCATGTGAACTGCCTTCTTCCCCTCTGAAGTCCCAAAGCACTACCCACAACATCCTCTTTTGTCTTTAGCTGAAGATGGCATTTAAGGTGAGGATTTCGACCAGTTTGGCAGGTTACTCAGCTCTCCTGGGTCTCTCCCATGTATACGTGTTACTAAACTTTTGTCTGATTTTCTCCTGTTAATCTGTCTCGTGTCTATTTAATTCTTAGGCCAGCCAGAAGAACCTAGAAGGGTAGAGGGAAATTCCTTCCTCCCCAACAATACTGTCAAGAAACAGCGGTTTGTATATTAATTAAAACCTCCAGAAGCAGGAAAGGCAGACACAGTTAGATGCTGTGAGCTCTTGAAGTGGGATTAGAAATGAGAAAGAGTGGGCGGTAGACTTGTCTTTTCATTTTAAATCTTTTTACACTACTCAGATCATTTTAACCGTGTGTTTACTCGGGTAAATATTAACTTGTATAAACATGTAAACACAAATATATAATAAAAACCCCAGGAGACTTTTTTGTAAAAAATTGAAATGCTGATTCTAAACTTTAAATGCTACACTCTATATATGATTCCATTTATATAACATTTTACAATAGGCAAAGCTACAGTGACAAAAATCATTAGAAATTGCCCAGAGCCAGGACTTCAGACAGAGATCTACCACAAAGGGGCCCAAGTAAACTTTCTGGGGTGATAAAATATTCTATATTTTGATTGTGGTTGTGACTACACAGTTGTATACATGTGCCCAAACTCATGGCAATGTATACTTTAAATGGATGAATTTTATTGTATATAAACTATACTCCAATTGAACTTTTTGAAAAATGTACTATTGTTTGAGAAGCTGGAGGAAAATCCACTATAATTCCCTCAGGAGAGTATATTCCCATACTTGACTTCAAATCACAACATTTTTGTGGCACAGCTGATTTTGCTTCAAGCTATCACGTCAGTGAATACTAGCTAAGATGGGGGCTTTTCACAGTAGAGCCTGTCACAGAGGCAAGGCCACAGTGCCATCTTGTCATTCATCTGTGAGATTTATGGATCAGAAATTGAATTTTCTCCAACACTATAAAGATGAAAGGAGCAAATGAAATTTTATGAAGGTTTTATTTTTGTCCTGCAGTCCGAAAACTATTCTCAGAGGATTCATTAGGACCAGGACAACACAGACTCTCAGAAATCTGACAAAGCCATCAGCTCACGTCTGTTTTATTTCTTCGGCTCTGCAACTTGATTGTTGCCACTTACTTACCGTGCCCGTCACTGCCCAGGGGCCCTTTATTCACTGAACTCTACCAGAGACCAGGTCCTGGGTTAAGCCCTGGAGCTACAGCAGTAAACCAGAGGTAAGGTCCTGAGTGGAGACAACACGAAGACAGAATTTCTTTACCTTGAGGAAAATCAAAGCATTTGTTTAGGAACGCGAAGTTACCGCAAGTGCTGCATGTCTTCTATTTTCCCCTCCCCGACTCCACTCTTCTTCACACCGCTCTGTGCTCCTGGAAGCTGAGGTATACAGAAACCCTCCAGCCTTTCACTGGGTTTGGCCCACAGTGGCCACCATCCAGAGATGGGAGGGGGAAAGAGTGAAGCTGAGCTCAACTCTCTACCACGACTGGTCGCAACCCTCTACAGCTTTTGTCAAGTGGTTCCGCAAAGCTAATCTCTCCAGTTTCTATAACCACTTCCTCCCCTCATGCCTTCAGGCCTAGTAGTGCCAAGGGCTCCCTGCTCCAGCTACCCCTGGGCACTGCACTATGCCCTGCTGGTTCCCAAAACCCTGCCTCCACCCTTGTAAGTAGTCTCTTTACTGACCGCCCCTCAATTACCCAGTGTGAGAATATCAGCTCTTACTTGCCAAGACCTAGGCTAATATAGAGGACCTTCAAGACAAAAGGAACCTTGATGATATATTTAAACGTCTCACTATACAAATCATGCAACTGAGTGATCCGTAGCAGCCACTGGATTTAATCTATTTTGTATAAACTTTCCCTGAAATTAAAGTTGATGACTTTCTGCTAGAGAAAGCTTTAGCCACAAAGTTTCTTCCCTTTTTAAGCCATTTAACTTAACATTTTTCCAAATATAGCTCCGTTGAGCAAAATAACACTCATGGAAGACTGCATAATGGGTATGCATCCATCCATTTCTCCAGACTTGATCATTTTATCCCTGGAAGCAGTCAGAGAGCTGTATACTTACACTTCATCATTTGGGGCCCTTGTAAAAAGGTCTTCACTAAATTATGCATCTATATGCCATCAGCCTGTATCGAAGGACCTTTTGAAAAACAGCCCCACAAAACACTCTACCATTTATTTGAGGAATGCTGGTAAAAGCGTAGTTTACTACACACACAACGTTCCCTTTATGAGGTGTTTCTTTTGAGTCTAAGCACAGGGAAAACTGCTGAGCCTTAATCTTAGGGCCACAGTGCATCTTACCACTGACTCAGGGAGTCTGGACGCTCTCAGCCAAACCTGTAGCTCACTTCTAATCAGTGAATGGCAACTTTGAGGAAATGTTTTGTGTGCTGACCCTATTCCTAGCTTCTTTTCTTTCCATCTCCTTATATAATTTATTTTATTTTTAATCTCTGTGGGTGTATCTTTATGGGCTGTGCAATAAACTGAAGGCTTATGTCCCCCCACCCCAGAATCCATGTCAAAACCTAATCCCCAGTGTTATGGTACTTGGAGATGGGGTCTTTAAGAAGTGATTAGGGGCTTTCCTGGTGGCGCAGTGGTTGAGAGTCCGCCTGCCGATGCAGGGGACACGGGTTCGTGCCCCGGTCCGGGAAGATCCCACATGCCACGGAGCGGCTGGGCCCATGAGCCATGGCCGCTGAGCCTGCGCGTCCGGAACCTGTACTCCGCAATGGGAGAGGTCACAACAGTGAAAGGCCTGCATACCGCAAAAAAAAAAAAAAAAAAAAAGAAGTGATTAGGTCATGAGGATGGAGCCTCATGAATGGAATTGGTGTCTTATAAAAGAGACCCCAATTGCTCCCTCACCCTTCTGTCATGTGAGGACACAGCAAGAAGTTGGCCATCTGTGAACCAGGAAGTGGGTCTCACCAGACACCGAATCTGTCAGTGTGTTGACCTTGGACTTCCCAGCCTCCAGAACTGTGAAGAGTGAATTTCTGTCATTCATAAGCCACCCAGTCTGTGGTATTTTTGATACTTAAGCCCAAATAGACTAAGACAGGCTGCATCAAATTCTTTTTGAAATGAGGCAGAGATGAAGATAATTCAGAACGAACTTTCAAAATAGGCTGAAAATAGTGACATGTATTTTTCCTCATGAAGCTTAGTCTATATTTTAAGTCTCCCTTAAAACCATCAAGAAGCCTGAAATGGGATGATCATCTTTATAACTTACTCTGAAGCTTATCCTAGAACCAATTCCTTCCTATTTTGTTGAAGTTTCTTCTCTCTTTCAAAGTAAGCCCCTGGCTGTACCTCCCTCTTACTCTCCTCTGCAAATTAGAACGCTAGTCTTCACTTTATTAACCAGAAACAAAGTGGAGCAGATACTAGATTACATTGGATGAACTTGCAGAAACCCTCAAGAAAGTCAATTCCCTGTGACATATGTCTCACAGGCATGAAGGCCACGGGTGCCCCAGGGTGGGGCTGGGGAGACCATCCCTCCTGCAGCCTCAACACCAAAGGGAACATTCAGATCTAAGAAGCAGGGTCCTTCCAGGGACAGTATTGCCTTTACTGAGGGTCTTGGTCTCTCAGTCTCAATCAGTCTCTCTCTCTATCTCTCTCTCAGCCTGTGTGTGTGTGTGTGTGTGTGTGTGTGTGTGTGCGCACGCGCACACACACATGCACGTGTGCAAAGAGTTCTATTCTCTCTGTTAAAGGCAATGGGAGTTCTCTGGTCCAGGATGCGGCTTAGGGGAGGGGGTGTGATGGAGAGGTTGGGAAGCAATGTGGCAGGTACTCGTGTGGAAGACTGTCTGCATTATGAACATCCTAATAGGGATTTCCTCCCCGGACATCCCACCTGAGAGTCATCCCCTTGTCTACAAGGTCCGCCAGCCTTTAAATTTACCCATGGAAGCACTTAACTTATCTAAGGGCCTTCTGCCTCCAGAATTCACATCGAAGTTGTTAGACAGGTTAACAGATACGTTCCCCGGTAAAGTTTCTGTGTAAACTACAGGTGCTCAAAATATTGCTGTAAAATTTAAACATGCTTGCATAATTTAAGAAGGAAAACATTTTCAAAATAAAAGCAACTATTTTGCTTTCATAGATAGTATCCTGGGAACACATTCAATAGTTGAAAAGGTTCTTCAGATGTGTATTAATACACATCCCAGTGATAGCAAAGCAAACAGACAGACCAGAAATAGCTCTATTAATAAAATAAAATAAAATATAAAGGGGTGTTTAAGGTGGGACTTTGAGGTAAAACTGGAAAAAGGTAGAAAAGGTCCTGTTGAGTGTGAGAACCCTGATGAGGTCTTCCTAAGCTTGTTGGAAATGCACAATCTAGGCCTTGACATGCTCTAGTCTGATTTATAAACTTCTCCAACCTACCAAAGCACCATCACCTACCCGGCCTTATGCAGCTCACCCCGTGTGAACCTTCATGTAGGAAGAAGTCAGTGCTTCTAACGTATGATGGCAATTTGAACTCCCCTCTTTCCCAGAGTCACACCAAGGAATGCCCACAGAATAGAGGGTAGAAGTCACCAGGATGAGGGGCATGCCAGCCAGCCAGCCCACGGGAAGGGAAAATCTAGCTGGGAAGTAGGAAGAGCCAACAACGAAGAGAGGCCCAGAGTGTCGGGGAGCTCAGAGCTCAGGCTGGGGCGACAGGTGCGGGCCATGACTGGCTACACGACCCGCATAGGGCTGGCCTGGAGAACAGAGCAGCGCCCTGCCAAGCCCCTATCCCAGCCCCCACCAGGCTTGCACCTGGACCCACAGCCCTGCTCATTAAAGCAGGGCCACTACCATGAAGAGCTGCTGGTGCAACCAGCCGGGGAACGGCAATGCCCCCAGCAGACCGGAGCCCCAGCCTCAGAACTCTTTGGCCCAGCAATGGGGGTCCTAACTGCTTGTGGCTAGAGTTCCCTTCCCACTCCTTCCAGAGGCAACAAGGGTACAGGAACAGTCAGGAGGATCCTCGGGACTCGGAGAACAGACTCTGAATTGGCCATGAAACTGTGGGCGTGAAGGAGCTCACCTCCTTCCTACAGACCGTGGAATTCAAGCCACTATTAGACGATATAGTGTGCCTTAGTGCAATTTAGAAAGTGGCCCTCCAGCTGGACAGAAAAAGAAGAAAAAGCCCTCCGGCAGTCAAATCGGTAGGGCCTTTTCTTTGGGCAATGGGAGCACTGAGCTTAGCAAATGGAAGGCACCTGTGTGCTAAGAAAATGGCCCTCCTTTCTCCAGGTAACACCACTCCGGCTCATCCCCCAGCACAAACAAGTGTGCAATGTTTACAGACAGAGCCATCTGCCCTCCCCACCTTGGCAGCCTCTAAATTTAGGCTGGAAGGGAAAGACTACATAAGCACAGGCATCCCAGAATCCAATAAACAATCCACACAAAGGAGAGTATTCTAGAAGTGAACGAATAGTTCCCAGAGGACTCATCCATCTCTCACATCTCATTATGACTCGTATTATAATTGCATTTTACACAATATGATTATATTGAGTTTTATAAACTGATGGCATGATTCACTACAGCATAACTACACTGTATCGTGTTGGCAGTCATGGAATACATTTCAGAATGCAAGAATATAATAAAGCCCAGGCTGCAGAAATGGAGCTGGGCAGGGAGTAGGGTAACTGCTCTGCTTATGGTCCGCTGCCATCCTCCTGTTCTCATCTGCTAACACGACAGGGCATTTTATGAAAACATTTTCCCACCACTCTACAGTAAAGGCTCCCAACTGCAACAACATTATTAGTTGTGCCAATGATAAAGTTTGCTCCAACACAAAATTTCACACAGAGGAGTCTTTAAGGAACCCTCACTACAGTAGAATGTCTAAACTAAAAATGGCTGCCCAGAAGTGAGCAAAATCATGAAAAACATTTCCATAAGTATGTTTTTACTCAATTCTTTTAACATCCAGTTTCTTTAGGCCAGACTTTATACAGTAGACGTAACCTGATTTTAAGTATCGACACACACTAAGGGAGTTCTTTCTTTTAAAAAATAATAGTCATAGTGTTCAACTTTCCGAGTCACAATTAATGTCACCTTAATTTTTTTCATGCCTGCAACAAGTCAATTTTATAATCATGAACGTAAATCATGTATATACAGACTACACATATTGTGTTAGATTTCATTTTTCTGTGTTTGTATGGACAAGCTATACATAGTGGTTAATATTGTTAAACATTTTGCACACGTCTGCTCTCAACACTGTTATATCCCTGCATCAACCCTATGAACTGGATGTGACTTTCAGCCTCATTAAGAGATGAAAAACTGAAGCACAGAAAGGATAGACTGCTAATACGTAGCAAAGTCAGTATCTGAAGCCAGGCAGTATGTGTCTCTCTCAATTGCTATCAAATAAATGCAAACAGTATCCATCAGGGCCTGGACTATGTATACATCAACTAAGATTTCAAACACTTAACAATGATTTAATTCAGCAAGACTCTAACATTTAATAACAACCTTCACAGAATGGTACTAAGAACTCCAGATAACTTAAAAGAAAAATAAGATATTGGCCTTGGCTACAAGTACTTCGCAGAATAATAAAAAATAAAAATATATACATAAAGTGCATTTATTTCAAAGCTACATAGAAGTGGAGATGATAATGTGGTATAAATGAAATAAAGAGAAAGATGACAGATATAACAGGAAGCACTGTGGAGGTGATCCCTAACATAGCTTTCTAAGGAACCACTGCCTGGATTGGCAGTGATGGAAGAAGGGAACTTCACACCATGATCAAAAACAGAGGCAAAAAGTAACAGGAGTGATGGAGGTGGCAGTTGGAGAACAGAATGTATGTCACGAAGTATTTCAAGTCATATGAAACTGTGACGAGCTATTTCACAGTGGTTTTCCTTTAACAAAGAATCTACATTTTACACTTATCACCATGATTATTCTGGCTTTATTCTCCTTTCGTCTCAGTGTTCCGGGGCAACACTCTTAGTTTTAAATGAAACCATATCCCTGTGTTCCCTCCATGGTCTGCTTCCCACTAGTGTACAATGATTTGCTCAAAAACAAACTAGCAGAGTAAACGAGCGATGTCACTACACAATGACCCACCACTTAACGTATTTGCAAAAATTGTCTTTGCCTGAAGCCAAAATAAAATGAGCGTTGAATTCAAATGACTTAGGATACTTGTCTGCTTATTTTAAAAGATGATGGAAAGGTCTACATTCAACCAATATGTTTTATTTGGAGAACTCCTGCCCGACTAGCTGCTCAGTCCAGGGTAAATGGTTAGCCCCCAAGGATTTGTTGATCCAGTGGGAACCAAGTCAACAAAATGCCTGGCACACAGTCAGCACTCAGTAAATGGGAGCGCCCATTTCTTGAGCAATGTAGCTGAGCCATGGGAATTGAAGTAGAAGTCAAGAAGCAAAAGACAAATACATAAGGCAAATCAGAGAGCTGGGAAGCCCTGGACAGGGACCACTGGAAGGGTGTGGCAAACTCCCTAGTGGGGTCAGAGAGCTGGTCTTCCACGGAAGAGGAGGGCATCTGGCAGAAGTAGGAAGCTGGAGAGCATTTCAAGCAGTGAACACAGTAGAGCACACGGCCTGTTAAAGAATGATGACCACCTCTGTGTGGCATGACTGAGGTCCAGACATGAGGAGAGTGGGAGTAACTGGGCCAGATCACTGAGGGCTCTGGGGTCCTGCAAAGAAGGCAGGATTATCTAGCAGTTACAAGGAGCCAGGACAGACATTAAGGAGGAGAATAATCTGATCATAACTAATTTAAAGAGAGAGGTGTGATGGTAATGTGGAGGATGGACTGGAAAGGAGGCATGGGGGTCACGAAGTGCAACTGAGGTAAGATAAGGGTCTGAATTCAAGTAGTGATGAGCGAGATAAAAGGATGGACTTCAACAAATACTGAGAGACTTCTCCCTGAAAAATATGTAGCTTAAGCTCCCAAGTTAGAGACTGTTGGATTTTCTTGTGTTCACAAAGCATGGGGCATGAGGCAATTCAGACTACTGCCTTTTAAATACAGGGTTTCATTAATAATTCTACCATCCAGAACGTTCATCTCCTACTTCTTTCAATAAACATCTAAAAGGCACTAACTACATGTCTTGTAATGGTAGCTAGGGATACAAAAGCAAGTAAGACACAGTTCTGGTGGTCAAGGAGCTCAGAGTTTAGTAGAACACAGACGGATGCATAGACAATAACCACAATGATCCCAAAGTTGTAAGAAGTGTGTATGAGGTGCTACGTGCACAGAGAATTACAAACTACCTGACTGGGTGGAGCGGGTAACATTGACTCCATTAATGTCTTAATAATCTAAAGAACCTATCACCGATTTTTTAATAATATACATACTGCCGTTGACTTATTTCCCATTAACTTAGCTGAAGCGATGGATAAATTGTTTAAAATATATAATACCAGAATAGCACATGTAATAGATTCTATGAAACTTTGTTTAACATTGTGAATGTTAAAGGTAAATCCCATTTGTAGAGCTCTGCCTGCTAGCTGGGGTTCACCTATTAACTACTATGGTGAAAGTAATTTTCTTACATTTTCAACTGATTCTCAGGATTGAATTTCATAATGGAAATAAACAAAATGCCAAAAACTATCCAGACCTATTGGGGTCAGTCACACTTTCTGTATTTGCCTGCCAGAATTTAAAAAAACCAAAAAACCAAAAAAAAAACCCAAAAAACTTTGCTTTGTAATAGCAATCACTTTAGGCTACTTTTGGTGACCTTAGTCTACTTTCAAACAATTTTTCCATTAACTGGAAGCAGTTCCCATGGTACTCCACCCCTCCACATCCTTCTTATGCTGGGTCACTTAAAAATAACGAGCCATGAAGCATTTTTAAATTTCAGGAAATTATTTTAGAGGAAAAATCATGGGCCATCACAATTGTGGTGAAGTGAAGACCCCAGGGTAGATCTTGGAAGGTTTTCAAGTAAGAACTTTATTTTTTAGGTAAAGTAACTTCTTTACTCCCTACCAATGACTACTTACCTTAATATCAAGACAATTTGTTTGCAATATGTGAGGAATCTGGGGGAAAATGCTTTTTATCTCAAATCCCTCATTATGTGACAACAAAATCTATTTTTATGAATTCCTGTCCACATAAATATGCTCACTAAGAATTCTGAACTTTTTCAAGGAGCTATTTTATGCATTAGTTACAAAGTGATTAAGCAATTATTTTAATTAATTACATAAGATATACAAGTCTATTATAGAAAATTAGACCATATAGATAGGCATGAGGAAAATTAAGATAACCCAAAGTTCCCCAAAGAGAATCAGTAAGAACAATTAGAACCTATTTTCTTTCAGAATTTTTAAAGTACAAATTCATATATTTCCCTTTAAAATACTGATTGTCTATAAATACTTTTTAATAATTCATTGCCATCATTTATATTGGCAATATAATTATGTAGCTATTCCATAATTTGAGTAATCAATCTTTATAGTGAGGCATCAAAAATTATTTCCAATTTTTCTTCATTAAAGGCAATAATGAGCATAGTACTTAAATACACATCTTTGCACACTCATCCAGTTGTTTCCTTAGGACAGAAGGCTAGAAGTGGAGTTGCTGAATCAGAGCAGACATGATAAGCTCATGATTTTTATATCACAGGAAATATATAGCTCATAGATTGTTTAAAACATACATAATGAGAATAATAAGTGAATACCTGATTTAAAGTAAACTATAAAATAATAAATATATCTGTATTGGAAAAACACAAAGGAAAGTATGTATCTCTATTTAACGGTAAGACTTTACATCTATTAAACTATAGCTTAGCTGTCAACAAAACACAAACCCTCAAACTAGAATATGCTTAGGGCTCTGTTTGCTAAACTTGTGCCCCAAGAGAAACCAACTAGGTTTATTTAAGAGACTCCTTAAAGAAAGAGCTCTGTGGGCAATAAACTTGGGTGCTATGCTATAGTCAGCACTGTACAACAGAAATATAATGTGCATCTTAAATGCAAGCCACACATGTAATTTTAAATTTGCTAGTGGCCGCATGGAAAAAAGGAAAGAGAAAGAGGTGAAACTAATTTTAATAATACGTTTTATCTGACCCAGTGCATCTAAAATATCCTTTCACCATCTGATCAAATAAAAAAAGAATTATTGAGATGTTTTATGTTCTTTTTTCTGGTACCAAGTCTTCAAATGCCAGAATGTGTAAGTGTAAATATTTATAGCACATCTCAATTCAGTCTAGCTACATTCTAAGTGCTTAAAAGCCACATAGGACTGGTGGCTACCAAAATGGATAGGCAAGCTTTTTCTGTAAAGGGCCAGATAGTAATTATTTCAGGCTTTGCAGGCCAAGAGGCAAAATTGAGGATATTGTGTAAGTACTTAAATAGCACCTTTTGCCTGGGTGGCCCATCCAGGGTGGTGAGCAGCTTTGCACCCAAGTGCCCTCAACTGGCAACATTTTCAAGCTGAAAACAACTGGCCCAAAGGAAGACAAGGACACTGCTGACACTGTAACCTGGATTCCAGTGAGCCCCTGTCTCCTTCTAAGTACCCAGGTCGTTGCCACTTGGACAGGTGGCTAGAACAGAAGAGACTCAGCAGCTGAGATTCCTAGACAGAGATTCCACCATCCGGTGCCCTGCATTTGCCACAGTGAAGACCCCAACGTGCTGGCAACCAAAGTAGGCCAGAGGAGGAACAGAGGCCCAGGGGCGTGCCACAGCTTGGTCTCTGCGGCTCACTGTGCCAGCCTACCTTGGTTCTAGAATAGACTATCAAGTAAGGGAGAATTAACAAGGCCATTTGCATAGTAAAGATTCTGAGAAATCCTGTCATGAAGATACGTGCTTCACTTTGGATAACTCAGCTTTCTCCCACACTTTTCTGGTGTGAATCCATTTTAACAAGTGATAAACACCAAGGCACACAAGTGGATATTTCTCATAACACATGTCTCTCTTTGAGAGATACTGCTCTGATCTAATTTCGTAAAGCCCTGTTTGATATCAGGAAAAATTCCTCACAGTAAACCTTATTAATAATAGAACAAAATTCCTAGGTTCTTTCTCAGGCTCCCATCTTTCCTTGTTCCATTTTCCACGAACACCATGCCAGATTGCCTTTTCAACTCTCCCCTGCCTCTCCCCTCCCCACACTGGTGTCCCTCCAAGTCTCTCCACAACTTATAAGCAAATGAGTGTGGTCTGCCTCATCTGCTTTTCTGGTCTTGCCCAAATGTTACTACTCCCAGCTTGAACCCAAATGTCCCAGCTTAAGCCAAAGTGAACTTAGCTTTTCCTTCTTCCTACCAGTTAAACTTGGTTCCTCTGTCAAGGACCAAGGACTTCAGATGTGCCTGCAACCCTCTCTGGCCACAAAGCCAGAAAGGTCTTCCCCGCCCCCTGACCACATACGGCCTTTAGTAAGCCTCACACATCCTCAGAGAACTCCTTCAAATACACCACCTACCCTCCCCTCTAGACAGGCACTTTCAGGATCAGGGACTAGACCTGAAACTTCATTCATAGGCCTCAGTACAGTACTTTGCAGCAAATGCTCAAAACCTGCTTGGTGAAAAAAGGAAGGAATGAAGTGCCTGGGCTCTGATGCAGGGGGATCTGGCTTGTGAGGACATTCAGGCCTCCCAAAGACACCTGAGGTGAGAATATACATTAAAGCCTTCATGGGCAGAAAAGCCAATCTAACCCTTGTCCTGATTTATCATTTTATAGCATGAGTCTCATCACTGTAATGCCCCAGTGCTAGTGAATTAATTCATGGTCAAACTTCTATTTCCCTTTATGACACACTTTATCCCTTAAGTAATTGTTCTCTGAAGACAAATTTAATATTGTAATTTTCCCATTGAAACTAGAAACTTTGTTTTAAAAAAGCACTTTTTAGAAGGAGAAAGGAACTGTCTGGGATACCTCTTACACACACACACACACGTGCATCCACAAGCTTCAGTAACAACAAATACAACTCTTACTGTAAGAGTCTCTTTTCCATCTCAGCTGTACCATATGTACTGCTGAGAATGCCATTTAAGAGTCTAACCAGTGTTTCATAAATTTTTTCAAAGCTATCAGGAAGTACAGGTACTGTAATTTCCAAAGCAAATCATGACCTCATGACCTGAAAACCCAAATGCTTTCATGGGACCACAGAGATAGAATATTTTAGATCAAGATTGTCCTAGAAAACTTGGAACCCATGCTGTGATATCAATTAAGCCAAACAGTATGAACAATAACAAAAACAAGTCTTAATAAAATCTAAAATAGCAGGGACCTCCCTGGCGGTCCAGTGGTTAAGACTTCGCCTTCCAGTGCAGGGGGTGTGGGTTCAATCCCTGGTCAGGGAGCTAAGATCCCACATGCCTTGCCGCCAAAAAACCAAATCATAAAACAGAAGCAATATTGTAACAAATTCAATAAAGACTTGAAAAATGGTCCACATCAAAAAAATCTTTTAAGAAAAATGGAAGGTTTTCACTTTTTAACTAGTGTAAGTAAATAGTGTTGGTGTATTGGGACTACAGTAACACTACTGATATATAAAAACACAGCTCCAGGGCTTCCCTGGTGGCGCAGTGGTTGAGAGTCCGCCTGCCGATGCAGGGGACATGGGTTCGTGCCCCAGTCCGGGAAGATACCACATGCCGTGGAGCGGCTGGGCCCGTGAGCCATGGCCACTAAGCCTGCGCGTCCGGAGCCTGTGCTCCGCAACGGGAGAGGCCACAGCAGTGAGAGGCCTGCGTACCGCAAAAAAAAAAAAAACAGCTCCAAAACTTTAAGTAACTTTTAGACAAATGTGCAAAAGAGATTAGAAAGTATCTAGGAAACACTTGGTTGGGTTTAACTCTGATGTCATGAGCAGCAATCCTGAGAAATTTGGGAACTGGGTGCGCAGGGGGTGTGGTGAGTGGACTCTCTGGAAGCATCCTACTTCGCTAGCCAACAAGACTGCCAGGTGAAAAGGCAATGGATTTTCCTCCTTTATTCAATGTGACAGAGAGCCTCCAAACAAACTTGCCTTCCAGGACCCTAAAATAATCTTCAAATAAAATGTTTCATCTAGCAACCTAAATGTCCATCAATAGATGAATGGATAAAGAAGATGTGGTACATGTACATACAATGGAATATTACTCAGCCATAAAAAAGAATAAAATAATGCCATTTGCAGCAACATGGATGGACCTAGAGATTATCATATTAAGTGAAGTAAGTCAAAGAGAGAAAGACAAATATCATATGATATCACTTATTTGTGGAATCTAAAAAAATGATACAAATGAACTTATTTACAAAACAGAAATAGACTCACATACATAGAAGACAAATTTTTTTTTTTTTTTTTTTGCGGTATGCGGGTCTCTCACTGTTGTGGCCTCTCCCGTTGCGGAGCACAGGCTCTGGACGTGCAGGCTCAGCAGCCATGGCTAGAAATATCAGTCAAATTTGCCATTCTCTAACCACAACGGAAAAATATGTAAAATGAAGACTCACTACCAAAGAAGTTGATAATTGTGCAGTTGTATGGAGAAGCAACATCTTGAATTTTAGTAATCAAAGATCGTGTGGCTTAGAGGGGCTGCAGGAAGAGATAACAACCAAGATAAGATTAGAGTTAAGCACTTCAAAAACCAAGCACTGAATTTTCCTCTTTCTCACATGGTCATGATATTCCCTATCCTTATATTTAATTATTATCAAAAGGTCAACTGATTCACTTTGTTATAAAGCAGAAACTAACACACCATTGTAAAGCAATTATACCCCAATAAAGATGTTAAAAAAAAAAAAGGTCAAAGGCCCCCAGCATATGATACCATATAGACATCCATATACCTCTATACTCTTGCAAATACACATAGAGCAGGGACTTCCCTGGTGGTCCAGTGGTTAAGAATCCATCTTGCAATGCAGGGGATGCCGGTTCAACCCTGCTCAGGGAACTAAGATCCCACACCGCAACTACTGAGCCTGCGCACTCTGGAGCCCGTGAGCCACAACTAGAGAGAAGCCCGTGCACTGCAAGGAAGGATCCCGTGTGCCACAGTTAAGACCCGACACAGCCAAAAATAAATGAATTAATTTTTTTAAAATTCTTTTTAAAAAACCACATAGGGCTTCCCTGGTGGTGCAGTGGTTGAGAGTCCGCCTGCCGATGCAGGGGACACGGGTTCGTGCCCCGGTCCGGAAAGATCCCACATGCCGCGGAGCGGCCGGGCCCGTGAGCCACGGCCGCTGAGCCTGCGCGTCCGGAGCCTGTGCTCCGCAACGGGAGAGGCCACAACAGTGAGAGATCCGCGTACCGCAAAAAAAAAAAAAAAAAAAAAAAAAAAAAAACCACATAGAGCAAAGAGCACTGAAAACACAAACAAATGTCAAGTATCTTAGTCTGAAACCTCCCACTTTTCTTTGTGTCTATAATGGTATTATAAAATCAACATAAATTAGTAAAAGTTTATAGGAAAAGGATTACCACATCAACCAAATATGCACATTGATAGGAAACACATTCTAATTTCAGAAAATGTAAAACATTATAATCCAAATATGCTTAAAATCAATGGAATACGGTGATTTTAGGCATTTCTACTTTATGCATTCAAATGGAACTCACTTATCATGATCCTAGGCACTCTAACTAATCATAACAAACACCCCCTAGGAAAAGTAAATCCCACCAAAAATCATTCATAGGTCTACAGCTTTATTTCCCAAAATTAGACTACCATATTTGGCCATATTTGTTTCTATATTTTACTCACAGATGAGATTGTACTTCCATTCCAGAAATTCACATTTTATATTGGGTTTTTAACCCGTTACAAAACGACCTTGAAATGCAAGTGGGGCATTTATTAGAGAAAACAGCTTTTAATTAAGGTGGAGAAGTTGGGGAAAATACCCTTATGGTCAGAGTTAAAAGGCTGCCTATCACTTCCTGCTTTTTTATTTGTTAATTTGTTTGCATATGCCTCCACCTGCCCTGACAATTTGTTCACAAATGTCATCCTGATGTTCACTGCAGCATTACTTACTATACCAAAGCAAAACTTTATAATATTAAAACAACCTAAAGATCCAACAGCAGAAGAATGTTTACAACTGTGGGACAAAGAATGCTGTACAGTAATTTAAAATAATGTTTTCAAAGATATTTACTGGCAAACAAAATGTTCACAATATAATGTTCAATTAAAAAATATCAAGATCCAAAACTCTACATACATAAAATATGATCTTGATTATGCTCCACTTTAGAAATGTCTATTTATTATATTCATACACTGAAAAAAAACTCTTGAAGGAAATCCTCCAACAATTCAATACATAATTTTTTCTGAGGAATGGGATTTCAGGAAATTTTAATTTTCTTATTTTTCAGTTCTCTGAGTTTCAAATTTTACACAAAAACATTACTCCTTTTTTGAGCGAATGAATTTTATAATTCATTAATAAGTTTAATAATGTGCCTAAAAAGTTAGAAATTGTAAAGGAAACACAAGTAATATAGAGTTATTAAGAAATCAAATGGATAATATATGTGAATGCATTTTGAAAGCTAGAGTTACACACCTATATCATTTAATTTTTAATTAATAATAATAATTTAAATTTCTATTGCAACTGCATAAAAATAGAAGATTAGATATTAGTTAATGTAGAGGTCTATTTGGGTTCATGAGCTAGTGTCTGAGACACTAGCAAGACAGTTTCAAGATCATAAACCTCAGACCTTTACACTCAATTATTTACAAACAAACAAGCTCTGTTTTTTATCCCTGACCAAATGTTCAAGAAATTATATATGCCTTAATTATTCTCTCAAAGAACTGGAATAAGAATGCAGGTATTTTGACTGGTATCCACTTAGGCTACAATGGTTCAAGAATAACAAATCACTTCTATACATAATTCATGGAATCAGAAAATATATACTATCTATATCCATTCACTGATTTCCTTTCTTTCCCCAGTTTTATTGAGATATAACTGACAAATAACATTGTGTAAGTTTAAAGTGTACGTGATGATTTGATATATTATGTGTTGTGAAATGATTACCATGATAAGGTTAGCTAACAAATCCATCACTTCACATAGTAACCACTGTGTCTGTGTGGGGTGTGTGTGTGCACGCATGCGCATGGTGAGAACATTTTAGATCTACTCTCATAGTTAATTTCAAGTATACAATACTGTATCGTATAGTCACCATGGTGTACTTTATTTATTTATTTATTTATTTATTTCTGGCTGTGTTGGGTCTTCGTTGCTGCAGGCAGGCTTTCTCTAGTTGCTGTGAGCAGGGACTACTCTTCATTGCGGTGCGTGGGCTCCTAATTGCGGTGGCTTCTCTTGCTGCGGAGCACAGACCCTAGGCGCATGGGCTCAGTAGTTGTGGCGCACGGGCTTAGTTGCTCCGCAGCCTGTGGGATCTTCCTGGACCAGGGCTCGAACCCGTGTCCCCTGCATTGGCAGGCGGATTCTTAACCACTGCGCCACCAAGGAAGTCCCCATGGTGTACTTTAGATCCCCAGAAACATTACTTTTATGAATTAAAAATTGCTTTAAAAATGTTCTGCTAAATTAGGAGGTTAGGATTAACTTATACATGCTACTATATATAAAACAGATAACTAACAAGGACCTACTGTATAGGACAGGGAACTCTACTCAATATTCTGTAATAACATATATGGAAAAAGAATCTGAAAAGAATATATATATATATATTCAGATATATATATATATATATATATATATATCTGATTCACTTTGCTGTACACCTAAAATTAACACAACATTGCAAATCAACTATACACCAATAAAATTTTTTTTCAAAAGTTAGGAGGACAACCAACAAAAAATAATAATAATAAAAATAAAAATGTTCTGTTTACATGGCAATTTATACCAAAAGGGAGAAAAATATGTAAGCTGTGGATTTATTTATCTTGCAGTATACATTTTAAACACTCTCTGTAAAAAACGGAATTTTAAAGCACAAATACCAATTTAGCTACATTTTTCTTCAGAAAAAACTACCTATTAATCTCACTTTACTATATTTAATATTTATTACAGTCAGAAGGATCTATACAACAGAAAGTATCTAAATGACAAAAAAAATTTTCTTCACTGATCTATTTAGGTAATATTCTCCTGCACTTAGTAAAAGTAATCTTCCAACTATTTCTTGAGGAATTTGTCATCCACTAAATATTCTCCACAGAACTTAAGAAACTTGGGCTCACAAAGATGCCGACAAACTAGTCGGAGAAGCCGTCTGGTTCTCCAAATGGATAAAATGAACAGAACACACACCTGCAGTAAGCAAACTTTCAATTAATCTGCTGTTTAAACGGCCCTCACTTAAATGAAAAAATATAATTGTAAAGAATTTAAAAGTAATATTCTTGTAGCATTTTAGTTTACAAAACACTTTTCATATAGATTGCCTCCATTAATTTAATATTCCCACTTTCTTTACAAGGTAGGAATTATCATGCCCATTTTCCAGATGAGGAAACGGTTAAGCCTCAGAATCCATACATTGTTAAAGGTGAATCTAGAACTTGAACTCGGGAACTTCACCTCAATGTACTGGGCATTCTGTACCGTTTAACCAGATGGCATGCCATTGCATCTTCAGCGCTGTAAGACAAGGACATGGCAGGAGAACAGGAAGAAGGATGATCTCAGCTTAAACTGGCATGAGGAAAATGAACTTGGATTAATAACATTCACAGAGGAAATTACAGCTAAGGCACTAGAATCACAAGATGCTACGGTTCAACCATTTGACTGCACAATTCCAGAGACAACAGGTGAAACTTGCCAGCAAAACAAATACAAGAAGATACTTTGGCCTGGAACACAAAGACTGAGTACATATAAATGCCTTCTCCTTTGCTCACACTGACACTGATGGCACAAGTTGCAAGTACCATTCTCAGTTGCCTCATGTTTCAGACAACAGTATTTGCTGCTCTGGGTCAGGAGAGACTACAATCCAGTTAGACCTAGTGGCCAAAAAGCAGGAGCCTAAATCAAAGCACTGAGGATGTGGACTCACTTCAAAACATAAGCGATCTTATCAGAGTCAAGAGACATAGCATAGGCAAGGTCAGAAATGGCAGGGAGGGCTATGTCTTCTACATCTTCAACACTGGGCCCCTCAAGGTGCTAAGCAGACACCAAGAAGGAAGCCTGTGCTGGAAATCAGCAGCACGGGAGAAAGACAGGGATGCTTTGGAAACATACTGACCTGTTCCCCAACACCCCACTCTCCACCACATCAGCACAGGGCCAAGCATACAGAGATTATAGAGGTTACATGAACGGGTTCAAATGCTTCCCTTGGATAAATATGGGCCCATAGCTTTGCCTGTTGACATATAACATATATAACATATAGTTTCCTTGGGTGGAAGCTATAACTTACTTTATGGGCTTTATGAACGTGGCCAGATCAGACTGAGAAGTTTTCCACCTAAACTGCAAAGGTACCAAGGCAGAGAAGAATGAGATTGAAGACAAAAACTTTTCCCTCCTGGTTATATATTTCTAGCTCCTAGTTGAGGGCCAAGATCAACAAATGCTAAGTCACTAAACTAGGCTCTATTAACTAAGTTTGCCACTTAGTAAAATTCTTCCCTGGGAGAATTACTAAACCACTAAAGCCTCAGTATTCTTATCTGTAAAATAAAGAGGACACCAATATCTCGGGATGGTTATGAAGATTAAATGAGATAATATATGTAAAGTGCTTGGCTCTTTAACCCCAAATCAGCATTTAATGGTAACTCTTACAATTGTATAATACAAAACAATATTCATAAAATACTAACAAATTAGTATCCTAAATGAAATAGTCTAATTTTACTTTGTTTTACTTTCCAAGAAAAAAGGGCTAACTTATGCCTGGAGAAAGATGACTGCTTTAAATTAAACGCTCATCAACTAAGATAGATAGATGATAGATAGATAGACAGGTATACACACACACATAGTTAGATAGAAGGTAGACAGACATCAGATATGAGAAGACAATCTAAAAGTTTAAACTAAATCTACTATGTTAGGAATAAAATGGGACTTACACCGCGGTACCCTCAAAATATACACCTCAGCACTCGGTAGTGGTATAAAGATAAACACATCTGTAAAAAAATCTTATGACTACAAAATGAATTTTTTGTTTTCTTTTCTTCAAAAACACCATATTCAAAGATGCTGTGAATTAAATTGATAAAACAAGGGTTAGTTGTGATTTGACTTCTTAGTATTTTATCATTACTGAATTAGAAGTAATTAACAGATAAATTTCCAGAGAAAAGAAACAAGATAACTTTTCCACTGCTTTGAAAGGAGTTTCACTCATGTTTAGACTCACTATTAAAACTCATTTCTAAGTGGTAATGACCAGGTAGCTTGTTACAGACCCTCACCTACCACTCCAACACACACACACACTAAGAACAATTAGAAAAGCTGCACACAACACACACACACACACACACAAAATAATCCATTTGAAAGCATCAGTGAGATAACAAGGCAGCCAGGACCTTGTTAAGGTCTAAGGTATCTAAGAAGTAAAGACACCTTAGAGAAGGGAAGTCAACTAGTGGGCCTGACAGTCTTTGAAGTTGTTCCACTCAAGGAGTTTGCCAATTTCTAAGTAGTACAGAGCCAAGAGGCTAAGAGACCAGGCAGAAAGCAGCAATTAAGAGTCTGGAAATCAGCACTGAGTTTTTGGCAGTCCCATGGGGCATGTAAGAGACCAAGGAGGAAGGGGTTATGTGAACACCCAGAATTCCTGATAAGACCTTGGAAAGGCTATACTTCAGAAATTAGGACAAACTGGAATAGTGTTCTCACAAACCTGAAACCTAACTTTCATCAGCTCATTCTCAGAATGGATTAGTGTAAATTACCCCACATTAATGCCTGCAAGAAAGCAAAAGTAAACCTTCTCTGAAGGAAAACACATCATGCAGAGCCTAAAATTACCTCTTTGATTTTTCACACACAATGTCCACCATCCAAACAAAACTACAAGGCATGCAGGTGACTATTAGCTTACAGCTGAGTCCTTGTCAAAACTGACCCATAGAGGTCTTGTAACTCTCCAGCCTGAAATTCCCATTTTGGATGAATCAGCTCAGACTCAAGAACTAACAAGGTGGGAACGGCTAAAACGTTGTTTGTTCAATGGAAAAGGTATATTCAAGAATGTAGCTGGTCTGGCCCCAGAAGCATCTCAGCTTTACATTTTAAAAAGTAGCAAGTATCTCTCTGTGGGGAACTTTATCTGCTCTGTTACCTGAGGCAAAGCCACTGACTCAATAGGGTCCTTGATTCACAGAAATTCCCTAAATATCTGGGCCCGGTTCCCTGATGGTTTGGCTAAGCTGAGACCCAATGGTATCCATTGGGGTGCTGTGGCTAGTCAGCCTCAGTGTCAGCTATGCAGAAGAAAAAGCAGAGGTAGTTGCTCCAGTCAGAGGGTAGGGCTCAGACTTTTGGGCTGGTGCCAATGGCAGAGCTGTTTGGTCTGCCACTTGGAAAACTATAGACTGTAAGATTAAAGGGACACTTCTTTGGAAACATGAACCTGGGAACAATCCATGTCTGCTGACTGAACTGTATGGATCAGTCATGTAGATGTCCACAGGAAGGACTGTGGAATCAAGGGCTGTGGAATCAACTGGAATCGAGCTGTGCTGGAGCCTGACTCTGTTTCTAATGCAGAAGGCTACCACTGCAGGGCACCTGTGACACCTGCCAAAAGTTGACCCATTTGTCTCACAATGGGAGAGGCCATGTCACAAGGGGTGAAACCCCTCCCACTCCTGGTAGATTGGCTACACCAGACATTCAAAGCCCTCTCAGGACTAGCAATGCTACCTCACCACTGTTGATACTTTTTTAGGTTACTGGTTAGCTGTTTCCAGTCACACCATTGTGGCCCTTGAAACTAATCTGTATACTCAACAATGGACTGACTGTCCAACCCTTTCTCCCTCATTCCCTCCTGGTCCATATACTTTAGTAAGGCAGTTTGATCAGTGAGTGCAGGTATTCCAAGAAAGGGGTCATCCCTTCTTGGTCACTTCCTGGGTAATGATCAGGACAAAAGGGGAAGAATTATAGGGCATTATACAGATATATTTTGAAAACTGAGGATTCTGTCTTGACCAGCGCTGGGCATGATGCATTTTTCTTTCCCTAACAGCACCCCCAGGCCAGCCTAGATGACACAACCCACAGGTGGCAGCAGAGCTGAAAGGGGGTGTCAGGGATTCAAGCTTAACTCTGGTTAAGTTTTATAAAAGTACCTTGTCCCTCTTGCACCTGACCCTTCCAGATGAAAGGTGTAGGTGCAAGTTGGGGATGACCGGAAACAAAGTGAAGTTAGAGCTTCTGAAATGGGACACCCAGTTTTGTGAATAACACTGCTATGAAAATTCTTGTACAAGTCTTTGGTGCATATACATCTATGCATCTCTAGAGGAAGAGCAACAACCCAACACCTGGGGAGGGAACACCTCAGACCCTAGAAGGTATGAGGGAGAAAAGAACATTACGATTTTTTGTCTTTTTGAATTGCCCCTGGAGCCTTCCTCCAAAGGGCAAACATCCTGGTGTGGCAGTCCAAAGCTGCTGCAAGTGCATTCTGTTTTACTTACTGCTGCATCTTTTGTGATGCACTTGATTGCTTTGACCACAGAGCAGCAAGGGAAGGCCCCAGCTCCTGCACCTTCTACACAAAGCACCTCCGGATGCTGTCCCCATCCCCATTCATTTCATGGGCAGAAAAATGCCACAAAGGAAAAGACAGAGAGTTTATACGACATTAAAGTTTTAAACTTCTCTTCATCAAATGACACCTGTAAGAAAGTAGAAAGGCAAACCAGAGTAGGAGAAAATATTTCCAATACACATAACTGACAAAGGACTCGTGTCTTCATATATACTAGGATGAACAAGATGATGTTCAATTCTTTTTGACATTCAAAAATGGCAATTCATAGAGTTTAACTTAATATTTTAAAACTCCTACAGATCAATAAGACAACTCAATTTTTTAAAAAATGGGCAAAAGGTTGAACAAGCACTTCAAAACAGAGAACAATCAAATGGTCAAGAAATACCTGAAAAGCTGTTCAACCTAATTATCAGAGAAATGAAAATGAAGACCAAAATGAGATACTGCTACACACCCACTAGAATGCTTAAAACTAAAAAGACTGATAATACCAAGTATTAGCAAGAATGTAGAGCAACTGGAATTCTTATACACTGCTAGCGGGAACATAAATTGATATACCTATTTCAGAAAACTGTTTAGCAGTAATTACTGAAGTTGAATATAAGTAAGTCCTATGAACCAACAAGTTCATTCCTGGGTATATACTGAACAGAAATGTATACATGTATGTGCACAAAATATCTGTACAAGAATTTCCATAGCCATATTATCTGCAATAGCTTCAATCTGGAGACAATCCAAGTGTTCCATCAACAGTAGATAAAGAATGGGTAAAGGAGCTGTTGTATACTCATCCAGTGGAACACTACAAAGAAACTGAAAAGGCATGAATCACAACACCCAAAGACATCGATGAATCTCACAGATGTGATGTTGAGGGAAAGAAGTCTGACACAGAAGAGTACTTATTGCATGAGTCAATGGCAAAGTTCAAAATCAGGCAAAAGCAATCCATGATGTTAGAAGTAAGGATGGTGGCTACCCATGGGGAGGAGCATTGAAGAGGAATAGACATGAGGTTACTTTCTGGAGGGCTGATCATGTCCATGGCTTGATCGGGATGCTGCTTACAAAAATATATTCACTTTGTGAGAATTCAGGAAGCAGCACACTTCCGATTTGTGCACTTTTCTATATGTATGCCGTACTTTGAAAAATATGCTTATTGCTAAAAGAACAACATTCAAATAATTTTTAATATTAAAGTATTAAGAAAGTAAAGAGAAATTATGAACATGAACCCTTAGCAACACAGGAGGCCTATCAGGACCAGAGGACAGAAACTGCCTTACTGGAAAGATCTTATTGGTAAGGTAAGGATGTACAGCTACTACTGAAGGAAAAGAAGGTGGCTTAAATGCATAAATATTAGTTGGTGAAAATAATATTTACTAGCTTGATGAATACACTGGACATGTCAATAATAATGTCTCTCACGCCCACCAACCTTTCCATGAAAATCCCTCACCCACAGTCCCTGCTGTTTGACAGCCAATTTATGGACCGGTCAGAGACCAATGGTCTTGTCTAGCCCCCAAAATGTGAACTGAGTCGATCAGATTCTCTCTCACAGAAAGACGAGCTTGAATATACTGAGTGAATAAGAGATGCTGCAGTGAGAACTGAAGCAGTAAAAGCAGAGAGAAAGGGGCCACAATATGTTGAGTCAGTATCACGAGGGGCACAGCAGCCTGAAGGAGGGGAAGCAGAAATTATGAGAAAACAGAGGCAGTAAGTAACCAAAGACGCATAAACGCACTGAAAAACATGTTAGCCAGTACCAATGTCCAAAGCACAGCTAGGTCACAATAAATGTAGAGCGGTACTTGCCCTTATATTGCCCTACAATATTCCCGCTGTCCCCCACCACACACAGAGGTGCCCATTATTCAAGACAACTTGAGTTCATATCTCTCCCTTGCAATTAAAAGAGCCTAAGGCAAGGGCTTCCCTGGTGGCGCAGTGGTTGAGAGTCCGCCTGCCGATGCAGGGGACACGGGTTCGTGCCCCGGTCCGGGAAGATCCCACATGCCGTGGAGCGGCTGGGCCCGTGAGCTATGGCCGCTGAGCATTCGCACGTGCTCCGCAAAGGGAGGGGCCACAGCAGTGAAAGGCCCGCGTACCGCAAAAAAAAAAAAAAAAAAAGAGCCTAAGGCAAATAATCATGTGACAGAGACCAACTCACCCTAGAAAAGCTTAGCAACACTAGAGAAAGCAAACTGCACACTTGATTAATGAAACCTTAGTAATTGCCTTAAAATAGCATTGCCTACTGTTGGGTCTCAGAATTGATTCTGAAAGATGGATGAAACACTGATTTATGGATGACATCCTGATTGTTGCAAAACTATGCAAAATACTGAGCGATGAGAAGCATTAATGGCATCAGAGGGAAAAGCACTCACTGAACTCTAAACAAGACTCTTCCAGCTGCTGGAAGAGTTTGGTAAATGGACTTCAATAAAGAAAAGAAGATCCCTCAGTAACAGAACCACCAATAATTTAATTTCTTCTAGAGTGTGGTCAAATCATGAAAATACCTTTACACCATGATCATGGTTAAAAACTGATTTCAAATTTTTCTTTAGGATTTAACATGCCGGAACTTATTTAAAAGCTAATTCTACTACCTTTATGTCCTCACAACTACTGTCTCAAGCTTTCTCCTTTAAAATGATATCAAAGAAACAAAAAGATGATGACAATTACAGTAACACACATTAAAAGAGAAACACATTACAAACTATTTCCTGGATCGTTCTTTTCAGAGCTACACCTAGTACAATCTTCAGCGCCAAACAAAAGCTATGCCAAAAACCAAAAACTTCCTTATTTACAAGTGAAATAATGTCTGGGCTTTGCTTTAAGATAGTTCAACAACAACAACAACAAAGGCATGTGTGGAGAAAAACAGAGATAATAAGAAAGCTGAAGATTGTTGAAGCTCTACGATGAGTATATTGGTGTTCCCTAAACTGTTCTATTTTGTCTGTGTTAAATTAAAAGTATTTTTTAAAGAGGAAGGAAGGAAAAAAAACACCTAAGTGACCCTAGTAATGAAAGCAACAAGAAGAAAATCAAAAAAGAATTATATTAGAAAGGGAGTAATAAAAACACCAGCTGACAAATGTGCTACGTATGTGCTGGGCCCTGTGTTGAGAGCTTGGCATGGACTGTTGCCTATGAGTCTCCCAACAACTGGATGATGTAGGTACTATTGTGATCCCCAACACAGGCAGGGGTCCAGGCTTAGAAAGAGAAATTGCTCATCATGTATCTGGTAAGCAGCTGAGTGGAGACTGAAACCCCCGCGGTTTAACTCCTGAACGGAACCATACACAATACTACCATCTGACCTGGAAAGTGATATTCTTAAACTGAAAAGAAAGCAAATTCATACTGGATATGAGTGGCCTCCTGTACCTATGCATCACTGACATTATGTTGTTATGACTCCTTCTGTAAAGAGTTATGATGCTCCACAGTGAGCCTGAGGCCACGCTACTACCTCCCCATTCCCACATTTCTAACCCAGGAAACCTCCTAGCTTTCCAGTCGTCCCTCTATTTGACAGCACTAACCCTCCTGTATACATTAGTCACACAAATGGCATGAGTTCATAAATACAGTTCGGGAGATGAATCAGGCATTGTCTACATTAAATCAGAAAATGACAAAACAAAACATTTTAGGAACCTGAAAAGAATGCGAATACCAGTAACCAGGGTCCCTCACATCCCTGGCTGTTTCCATCATCATCGTTGGTCTCAGCAATGTCACAATGGTAAGTATGGGAAGAGCTAATAAAAGAAATTACGGCCTACATTTTAAACAATGAAGCACTAAAGGGTCAATAAATTTTATTTTTAAGCATAGCTTTTCTTAAGGTTGTTTTATTTGTATGTTCTCAGATCTTATGAGAATTCTATTTTTCATTAACTTACTGTACTCTGATGCTGTAACTTATACAGCCCTCCCCAACTTTCTCATTTCTTCCTTTACAGTTCAAAAAGAAAAGAAATAGGGGGCTTCCCTGGTGGCGCAGTGGTTGAGAGTCCGCCTGCCGATGCAGGGGACATGGGTTCATGCCCCGGTCCAGGAAGATCCCACATGCCTCGGAGTGGCTGGGCCCGTGAGCCATGGCCGCTGAGCCTGCGCATCCGGAGCCTGTGCTCCGCAAAGGGAGAGGCCACAACAGTGAGAGGCCCGCGTATCGCAAAAAAAGAAAAGAAATATTATTTAAATAAACACAGATCAACTCAAACTTGGTTTTTTTTCTGCCGTCTCCCTAAAAGTATATTTGAAGCATTTTGTATTCACTATGAGGAGTTTTAAGAAAAATGATTTGAATCTTCATTTTTCGTGAATAGTAAGTTTTTCCAGTGCTAGTAAAAAGGAAAAGTGTGAGAACATGTGTTTTCTGCATCCTTGTTCCACTTTATGATACCAATGTTTTCTCAAGTAAAAGGAAAAGGAAAACTTGCTGTTTGGGTTTTTTCCCCCCCAAATATACACACAATCATATTTGAATTCCTTGGGCAAAAATGGTAAAATATACCCTTTGGTGGAGCCAAAATAATGTATTTCTAACTTCACAATCAGCTAATATTTGAAAATTACACCAACTGAAATGTAATGAATAATTCTGGAATAATGGTTAATTTTTAGAATAATGGCCAAATATTATACAGTAACCAAACGTTTACCATAGTGCTATATTGATACCTAACAAATACCGTTTCTAGTTTTGTTTCAATATTAACTAAGATTTTACTATACATAGTCTTGAATTAAGATAAACTAATTTCAGAGAGGAATTTATACCATGATTAACTTAAAATCATTAGTCCTGTATAATAAAGCACCCCAAATTGTACACCGATTGGACTTACAACTCATGTCTTGAAATACATGTCTTAGTGACACAAATAAAAACCTATAAACTCCAACATATATAACTGTATAACAAATGTTTAATATTTAATGATGGAAGATAAACTCAATAAACATACACACAACATACACACACATATCCCTTTCTTTTTTTTTTTTTTTTTTTTTTGCTGTACGCCGGACTCTCACCGTTGTGGCCTCTCCCGTTGCGGAGCACAAGCTCCGGACGAGCAGGCTCAGCGGCCATGGCTCACGGGCCCAGCCGCTCTGCGGCATGTGGGATCCTCCCAGACCGGGGCAGGAACCAGTGTTCCCTGCATCAGCAGGCGGACTCTCAACCACTGCGCCACCAGGGAAGCCCCTATCCCTTTCTTATAGGACAAATAAACAGGCATAAAAACATAAAGCTACTTTAAAATTGTGAAATTAGGATTTCAGACCTGAGTGAATCCATATTACTTGTCAATATGGTTTATTTCATTACAAAATAATCTTAAATACTAGCTTTTTCTATTCTACAAAATTAAAATTATACTGACGTAGCATGCATATTTATTGAAAAATATGGACAAGGTCAACTAAAAAGTATAATCTGCATTAAACAAACAGCAATACCAACAACTGTTTTAACAAACTACTAATATTTGCTTGCTAAAACCAGAAACATTTGCTTATCATACATGCTTTAGGACTTATCATCCAATGAAAGAAAAATATCTCTATTTTTTAATTCCTGAAAGAAAGTAAAAAATTTGTTATCACACTACAAATATTTTCCACCATTTAGTAGTACATTTAGCGCTCACTTATTAAAACCCACAGAAAAATACTTGTCCCAATAAAAATTCATTTTTATGTACATCTGTCACATCAAAGATGGATTTTTCTATGTAGAATTCTTAACGATAAGTACAATAATACAAATAGTAAGGTTTAGTGTGTAGTCAAAATTAAAAGAACTATATTTTTCTAATCCATAGGTTATTTTTCTTCATTTAAATCTAAATTGGAAGAATGATTACAAAGTTCAAGTGATAAGTCATTTCTTTCCTAAATTACATTTTAAAACGTTTTACAAGATTTAACAAATACTTTTATTCCGTTTGCCCTTTATTTGTGTTCAATAAGCAAACACTGAAAAGGAAACACTGAGTTTGTTATTATACTTCAATTAAACAACATGAACTGGAACAAAAACCCATGATCTACACTCCCCACCCTCTACAAATATTTCAGGGCTTACGTGCAGCTCTGCCTAATTTGATAAAATGATTAAAATCTTCTGCTGGTGGACAAGTTTGGAAGGCTAAAATGACTGGCTAGAAATGAGGTGACAGGGGAAATCACATAACCCTTAATCCCTTTAAAATTAAATCAACATGTTTAATTCAGCACTAATATGACAAGTATCTACTACTTTAAACCTCCAGAACTAAGGATTCCACCCACCCACCCACCACCCACCCCCACTGAAACAACTGAAATCAGGCTGAATAGACCACTTAACATTCCCAGGAAAATAAGAGTAAAGATGGCTTTGTTCCTATATGTCTCTCCTGCTAGCAGGCAAGACAGATACAACCACTTAAACAGATCAGGCTAATTGGGATGTGTATTTTCACCCTCAGAGCAAATATTTTTAAAGATTCCTTACTGAAGTAAACAAAAGCCATGTAAAACTGTTTAAACATAAATCTCATTTTTCTTTGAAAATGTAATGGTCTGCAATTGTATTTCTCAAGAATCGAACCTGTCCTGTAAATGGTTTTTAAGGGGAAATAAGAATAAACAAAACAGTGATTCACATACTACAACCCCAGCCCCTATTCCACCCAAATTTGAAATTTCTTGAACCTCAGTGGATTTAAATAGTCTCCTTAGTAAGGCACTCTTCAAGATTATTCAATCTTCTTACCTAGAGTTGGACTTTGGTCATCTCCTAAAACTCTTTAAGCCTCAGTCTTATCATAGGTAAAAATGAAAGAACATTACCAGTCTCCAAGAGCTGAAGTGAGGTTCAAGTTAGATTCAATAATGGAAGATAACACTGAGCTTGGCAAATAGAAGGTATTTACTACATACAAATTCCCTTCCTCCTTAAACACCTTCACCTGGAACAAAAGGTAAGTTTTTCATTTTCCATAAATGGAGCTCTTTTAGAAAGAAGTACCATGAACACACATTTTCAAGAAAATGAATATCACTTAAAATTTTCCGTAACTGAACACATTTTGATTATATCACCATAACTATCCCTAAGAAATAGCTGCTATAGAAGGTTGATAAGAGAGCCTTGCAATCTCCCAAGGACCTACCAAAGTGAAATCTTGGGACACTATTGAGAAAATGGAGCAATGCAAATATTCCTTCAACCTATGCACATTTGGAAAGTGAAAAATACCTTTCTTTTTTCTTCTTAACTGGAAACAGTTTGAGATAAAATGGTCAAAGAAAGGAAGGAAGGAAGGAGGGAGGGAGGAAGGGAAGGAGGAGAGGGAGGAAGGGAGGAAAGATGGAAGGAAAGAAGAAAAAAGGAAAAAACCTTAATTTTCTTTTGTCAACCAACTTACTTTGAATTATTATTTAGAAGAAGCAAACCAATGAATGTTTTCTTCTTATAACTTACCACAGTTAATTAGAATTTTTAAATTATTTGAAGGAGAAATAGAATTTAAACTGGCAAGAATGATTAGAGGCATTTTATAGCAAGAATTACATCAACTGTCACTGTCATTACAATGTGTCGCCCTCCAATATGAATGATAAGAACGTCTTTGTCTCAAGCAGTCATGTTTCTATAGTTTTGCACATCTGCTGACTGGATTTATCAGAATATGCACTTCAATCACCTGCTTGGCCTTAACTACTCAGATGCAGTGTTTATTACAGAGACTGATAATTTTTAAATCTTGTGAAATTGTCTTTCACATCCTGTGCACAGCAAAAAGCTCACACTTTTGTTATAATCTTAGAAAGAGGAGATGTCACTATTGGAAGATAACTCAGAAATCATCCTAACCAAACTCTTAATTTTTATTAACACATCTGAAAACAGATTTCATTAATAGAAAAAACAGAGGAAATGTTAAGAGATTTGCCTTTAAGAAGTCACACAGAAATTCTGGAGGAAGCCCATTCTGCCTCCCTAAGTCCCGTTTCAAGTCCTAACCTTCAAGTATGTTTATGGGGTTGATGGAGACATATATGTGGAAAGTTCCAGAAGCATATTTGGAGAAGCAGACCTTGAAAGGATCCCTGCTCAGCGCCTCACATCCACCCTCTACCTCACCAGTTTCACAGGTCCACCATGTCTAGGTGCCTGAGATGAAGTGAGCACATTAGCAATACAAATTAACTGAAAGAGAACCAACTGCATAAACTGTAGATTTAAGGTAAACTTTTTTTTTCTTATCTTTGCAGTTTCTTCTTCATTCTTCAAACACACCCAGACAGACAGTGTTACACAAAAAATATCAGCCTGCTAAGCCAACCCAAGTCACAGAAGCATGTCTAACACAAGACAAACTGACAGATTTCCCAATCCAACTCCTAATCCATTTCAGAGTGCTTGCTTCTCTACATCTCAGCTTTACTACAAACACCAAAGGTTCTAATTTCTAACCTCAAAGAGATGTATAAATGATTGAGAAATACTCATAACTTGTATGATGATAAACAGAGAAAAAATTCTTAATAAGGGGACCTTTTTAGGACTTCCATTAGAAAGTGGCATGAAAGTCAAACTATTTGGAGGTTACATTTCTTTATAAAGTATAAAGAAAATTGTCCTGAAGATGAGAGTCTGGATATTCTCCAAGTAGAAAAATCTTGGTTTTCATATGTTAACAGGTCAGACAACCACGTCAAGGTGCAACAGGTAACAACTCCCCACTCCCAGCTCATAACAAAAGTGGCTATCTCCTGATATTATTATAAACACAAAAAGAAAAAATTATTTGTAATTGGGTCAATGATGTATCTTCAGAATAATTTCAAGTACCCTATTTTAGTATAGACGTAATAACACTTTAAAAACCTACTGGTTTTTGCTCCCATGGGCCTTGGAACACATGCCTTAAAAAAAAAAAAAAAAAAAAAAACTCACCAATAGAAAAGAAAAAAAAAATAGATCCTGAAAAAAGTCTCTACCTATTTCCTCAAAACCCTTCCTCCTGCTCTCAGTTTAATTTCTAAAATGCCTGACTTGAAATTTAAACTTATATTTCCAGTATCTATATCTACAAAATTGGAAATCAGTTTTTCAAAGAACTCTCAACATGCCCTCAAAAACCAAAGGGAATATTTTTAAATTTTTGGATGTATAAGTGTTATACCAAGTTTAATCAGTTAAGTCTGAATGATTTATAGTGAAACCACAGTGAAAAAAATCAAACTTCTGGTTGATCTAGTTTTAGCTCCTCTTAATTTTACACATTGTTTTATGAGCCCCCAGGGGTTATGTAGGCATCTTACTCATCTTTCCATCCCTAGCGCCTCTCACAGCCGCCCTCAGGGATTTGCAGTAGAAGCTGTTTGGCCTGACTTACATGGAAAATTAAGCTGCTAAAAATTTTTATGCAACAACAAAGACCATCAGCCTCTTTTTTTCAAGGTGGAGATCTAGAAGCAAAGTGAGAACATTTGGAAGCATAAAATTAGTCTGCTTTAACTTTAATAAGAAATGGTGATTGAAAAAAAATACAAATTCCGCACTTGCAGGAATGGGAGGCGGTGGGGGGGGGCGGGAGTTACTAAATCTGGAGGATTTTTTCCTCCTTAAGTGCAAAACATAGCAAAACTAATAAAATTATGACCCAGAATAAAAAGGTCACATTCATTTTCAAAGCATTCATTTAAAAGTATACAGAAGCGTTCTTTAAAAATGCCCGCATATTTACACATAGCAGGAATGTGGCTACCAAATATTAATCCTGAGGGAAACGGATACACATTTACCTTCATAATGAGACACAGCAGGCCAAATGTTAAAGTAAACTGACATAAACCACAAAGACAGATTGAAAGTGACCAACAGAAAGTGCCCGTCAGTCCTGGGAGCCCCGCTTGTTCCCTGCACAGCCATTGATCAAACATCTGCAGGCAAAGAAACCTACACTCACTAGCTGGGTGACTGAGAAACCAAACTTTTACAAATAAGTTAGTTCCGTCTTGCCAATCTAAATCCAACAGGTGTCAACCCGCGTCGCCACACTAAGTCCTTCCGAACAGGTTGAAGAGAAGCAATGTAAGGTTAGCAAGGAAGCTGCAATGACCCGACAGATTTCGGGGTCTCGGAAAATATAAAGCCGAGCCCCTATTCCAACGGATCACAAGGAGATGCACGACAAGGCGGGGATGGAGATGGGGAGGCCGAGGAGGGGAGCTGTCCTGCCACAGACGCCGCAGGGGAATCTCGAAATCTCGGAAGGTGGTCCCACTGTCGGATCGGGCCCTCGACCTCTGGGCTTAGAAGAACTGGGTATTGCCGCGGCCGCAGGCAGGGAGACGGGGAGGGGATGGCGCGTGGTACCTGCTTATCCAGAGCGTCCCGGGCGCCGCCCGGCCCGGCCCCGGCCCTGGGCGGCGCGAGTGCCCGCTCGCAGCTGCAGCCCTCCAGGAGGTACATGCCCGCCGGGCGGCAGCTCTGCTCGCCCTCAAAGTAGAAGAGCACATTCTGGTAGAGGGCGAACCACTTTTCGTGCCAGCGGCTCGCCTCGGTTGCCTTCTTGCTCAGGAAGCCGCGCTTGGTGCCCTCTTTGCGGGCTAGGAAGGCCAGGTACAAGGCGTGCCCCTCGTTGTAGCGCACGCTCTTCTGCATGGTGAGGGCGCTGGGGGCTCACCCCTGCCTCGCGGCCATCTCCCGCCGGCTCGTCCGAAGGCGCGCCCGCTCGGCTCCCGACGGCGGAGGACTCCCCCTTTCCGGGCGCCGCGCACAGGGCACGCCGTCTGCCTTCCGGGCGCGGCGCGGCGCGGGTCCGAGGGGCGCTGGGCTGTGGTCGGGGCACGTTGTCTTCCGCCACCGCCGCCCTCCCGGCCGAGCGAAGCCCCCGGAGCCCCCGACGCCCGCGTGGAGAGTGGCCCCGCGAGGGCAGCCGGCCGCCGTTGCTTTGCCCAAAGTTGCGGGAGCCCGAGCCCCCGCGGCGGGCTGGGGCGGCGCGACGCGCCGCAGCCTGTGGAGGACTGTCCTCGGGCAACTCGCTCCGGGAGACAGAAGGTAAAACGTCACGTGGGAGATCAGCTGTAATCGGCTTGGAGACCGATTTAAAGGGCAAAGTCAGCGCGGCGGCGGTGACGGCGGCGCAGCCCGCTTAACCGCGGCGCGCGTCCCTCCCTCGCCCGCCGGCCAGGCCGCTGCCTCTGCTCCGGCCGCGAAGGGGCGGTTCGCGCAGAGGTGGAGGCGTGCGGCGATGGCACACACCCGCTCACACGCGCGCTCGAAAGCACGCGCGCACACACACATACACACAAGTATATAGACTCACAAACACAGGCAAATGCACACTCATAGGGTGCACACAGTCCAAACACTTGCGTTTGCACAATTACACACACGCATACAAACAGGAACACACAAATACACAGTCACAGACACCACACACTCCAAAACACACAAATATATTCGCACAAATACACAATGCAATACTTAAGCACACAGAAAATTATGCACTCACATGTATACAAATAACACCCACAACGTGCATTCCAACACACAGAAATACAAACCCATTTACAAATACACACGTAGGCAACCACACACATGCACACTCTGACACGCTCGCCCACACACATTTACACACACAAATCATACACTCATTCACACGTTCAACCAAACTCATGCACACAATATAGACACATGCACACTTTTACACTCATACCCACACCCATACAAACTGCACACAAATACACACCCATACACAACACGTTTATATTCACACATTCATGGTCATACACTCTCACAAATGATCATATACAAACACATACATGAACACACATACACGAACACACAAATGCACGAACACATTCACTCAAAAGTACACACAAATAACATTCATACACAAGCAGTCACAAACATACAAATACACATTCATGCAAATTCATACACTTCCACAAACCCACTGACACATACAACACACCTGCCACATCCACATCCTCACACTCATCCGCGACTGTGTTTCCATGGCAGTGGGTGGAGTCACAGGATGGCTTTGCATAACGGGCAACCTTGACTTTTCCACCTGTACCTGCACTGCTGTATTTAAAACTCGAGGTGAAGGTTAACAAGTGTGACTCTCCTGTTCCCAGAAAGGTATCGGATGCTGTTTGTTCCCTGTCAATGACTGTGATTTCTCAGGATTAAGATGAAAGAGACTAAATTTTAAGTACAGAGTTTTCAACCAGGAAAAAATACCCAAACCGGGAGACTTGTGGCCCCTGACAGAATCGATTCCTCAGAGGCCACGTTGTCGTAGGTTCACTAGATACCCTTGCTGGGACTGGGATTCATTGGATAAATAAATCTCACAGGTTCAGCCAGAAAACCAGGACCCCTAGTATACAATATAAGTGGAAAAGAAATGATGTGCACAGCAGCTGTGAGAGAAAGCTAGTGAACACTCCAGGGAGTACCAGTGTTTGATTCTGCTATATACATTTTTTAGTCCCCTTAGTCACTTATCATAAAAATGGTTTGTCAACGTATTTATTGTTAAAGACAAAATAATAATGATAATAATAAAATCCTTTTCTGGGCCATGAATCTGCCACAATACACCTGTCTTGTACCACTAGTTGTGAGTTCATTAACTGGTAGTCCAGGGGTTCTGCTGTAAGTTGTGTTTTTGCAGAATATTTTAACCCTGCCTCACTGAGCAGCTGAGTGTTTCCATTTTACCTCAAAAAAAAAATCACTATAAAAAACTATACAATAGGGAAATTGCCATTTGAAATTACAGTATGAGCACTGTGGTCATTTTCCTTTACATATTTTTAAATATCTAAAGGACAGTGCTTTGCAGATTTGGGTTTAACTCAGCTGGGAGCTTGCATTGTTCTTTAGAGGAGATACAAGCATAGAGACACTAAGTAAATGTGGACAAGGTTTTGAGCCAGATTCTAGATGCAGAAAAGATGGCAATTGCCTCAGGAGGCTTTTCATTGCCTTCTCTGTGATCTAAACCCCATAAGCGAGTTGACAGCAGTATAGTTGACGAGCTCCATTTTTGAGTGGAAACCATTAAGTGTGTGAATTCAGTACAAAAACAGTTTTGCAATGAGTATTCAGAACTCCTAACCACTTGTGTTTTTTCAGATGTGAAACTTTTTTTTTCCCCAATAAGCAATGTCTCTGGTGTTGAGGCTAATTTCAGTGCTTATTTATCCCTTCTGTCTTCTCAAATATCCTTTGATTTGAACCACAGGAAGTATTCTTCTCAGCCTCTGGTGTGTCATCACTTCCCACCATGGACGGTGTTGTGGCCATCATATGCCCCCCGATAGCAAGAGAAAGGAACTCTGATTTCTTCCAAAATTTGGCTGGTGACCATTATGGGTTTCAATTATGGAAATTCACTGGGAGAACTACTTATTGATCACCTGTTTATGTCCTCAACACTATATTTAAGTGATGTAGAGGATATAGGGAAAAGACTTTGCCACTGCCCCTAGGTGCTTAGTCTACTGGGAATAGGATTTAATGTTTAGGCACTTCTCACCTAACTGTTCCTCCAAGGCACAGCTGCACTACCCAGTAGGAGAGCTTATGTGCAGTAGGTATCTATGCGATTCATAAATATTTCCCAAATTAATTTAATATTCGGTCGCTGAATTATTAAAGAGGGCACACACATTAGCAAACATTAGATCATTCTGTAAGACTGTAAGAGCCGGAAACAACCAAAACTTCCTGGACATTCTAGAGAAGCTATATCCAGTGACTGCCTGATGGGCATTTGTGGACTTTTAGCTTCCTTCATCCATATGGAAACTGCACCCCTGGAATGGTGCCATCTTGAAAAACAAAGGGCCCGGAGGTTATGTAAATGAGGATGCTTTTCCTCCCAGCTGATCAAACAGGCTGGCAAAAGGGACTGTGTTCCAAGTGGGTGGAAACAAGCTCTTCTATGAATTCATTATTTTTCCTTCTTGCATTTCATGGACTCTTTCCCAAAAGGGTCCGTTTAAGTTGATTTTCGAGAACAACAGTGCATTTCTCACTGATAATGATGAGAGTGTCCTCTTTGACTTTTTCTAGGCAAGTTAAGAGAAAAAAAGTTAGCGATGAACTATCATATCTGGAAACCCTAATTACTACTTGTAGAGAGAGATGATTTCCAGATAATTTGACAAGAAAGGAAGGGAGGGAGAGAGGGAAGGAGGAAGGAAGGGAGGGAGGAAGGAAAGAAGGAAGGAAAAGAGAAATTTTCGTCTGAGTTGTCCAAAGCTATTAAGGTTGGGGAGGTGGAGTAGGGGAGCTCCTTCTACATGAATAGAACCTAATCCATAGCTTTTCCAAATCCCTAATTCACGCATGAGAAGACATCCCAGGAGAGCTCTGTGGTCAAATACTATTCAAAGGTTAGGAGGACAGCAGGCAAGAAAGTGAAGAAGCATCAGGCAGGCAGGGCCTGGAGAGCGTGGTATCCCAGAAGCTAAGTAAAGAAGGTGTTTAGAGAAAGAGGGAGTGATCAGCTGCATCACGTGCTTCTTTGATGTTAAGTTAGATGCTAACCATTGAGTTTGGACAATGAGGGGATTGTTTGTGATGTGACAACCATGGTTTCAGTGGAGTGGTAGGGCTAAAAAGACTAAATGGAATGGTTCACACACACGTTGCATATATTACACTCAAAATCCAGGATGCAAATCCAAAACTGTTTCAGAAGAACTCTGTCAGTCAACTTACCAATATGGACTTGGAAGCTCAACACTCAGATCATCTCACTCTAAGCAGAGCCAGCTGTAGGCCCCTATAGGTAAGTGCCAGGAACATTCTGACAGGTCAGGTCATCATGTGCCCCAGGACCACGTACACCTGAGTGAGAAGCACTGCTGAGTTTGGAGAAGATTCACTGCCACGGAAGAATGTGCTACAGGGAAATACACCTGGTGAAACCCTGTCACGGTCACACAGCTGATAATGATAAGATTGAATGCAACCTTATCACGGTCAACTGCTTGTCCAAATGGTCACACAGTGGGGCTATCTGGCTGCTTCAGCAAGGAGTCTCTTTATTCTTCTCTGTCCCACTAAAGACTGAGCAGATGTTCTTGGTGGCTCTGTGTCATCTTGCTGGATTCAGTTTCTCCTCATGCTGTAGGTGCAGGTGCAAATGGGGTAGGGCACAGGCTGTATGCTTTTGCTTAGACTGAACTCTGAAAGTTTTGAAACCTTGGGGATAAGAAGTAGAAAAGGAGTGGGTGAGGCTGTGGGAGTGATTTGAAAACCATAAACAATTTTCTGTCTCTTAGGATCTGGAGCCTTGGGTTCCCCTTTGGTGTAGAAACCGTTCCTTCATAAGAAGCCCTTTAATAGGCTCTTCAGTTCAGAAATATGAAGCAAATGCCCTCTCATCATTGTGGGAGAAAACTGTGAAGGGATCTAAATGTGAGTGTTTTGGCTCAAAAGCTCAGCATTCTTTTGTAATACCTGTTATTGTGTGCATAGGTACTCTAGGAAGAGATGTTTCTTTTTCTTCTGGCAGAGACTGGCTTGATACAGAAATAAAAGCACTACTGTCCTCTCCTGGCATGGAGAGGACTCTATTTCCCAGCCCTTCTTATCTTATAAATGGGTTTTGGCCTAAGGGATGTGGGCAGACGTGATGGGCACCTCCTTCTAGGTCTGGTCAGGATCATCTCTGCTCTCTCTTCTCCTTGGTAAGAGTAAAGACACATATTGAAGTCAACGGGGCCACAAGATAGAAGAAGCCACAGTCCCTGAGTCACTGCATGGCTTCGAGCTGCCAGGAACAGCCCAACCCATGTGACATTGTGACATAAGCAAAACATAAACTTTTGTTTTATCAAAACACAGAGATACTAGGTTTGTTGTTACAACTAGTGTTAATTGCCCTGACTGATACATTTCTCTGTGGATTTAAAGTTCATTATACTATACACTGTCCTTTGTACTTTTTAAAAGCAGGCTTGTGGTATAAATGACCTACAATAACTGCACATATTTAGAGAATATTATTTGATAAATGTTGACATACTTGTATATCCATGAACCCATAGCCACAATCAAAATAACAAACATTTCCATCACTCCCAATAGTCTCCTCATTCCCCTTTGAAATTCTTTCCTTCCCACCCCTCGTTCCCCTTCATCCCCATGCAAACACTGGTCTACTTTGTCACTGTTAGTTTGCATTTTTTAGAATTTTATAAAATGGACTCATACAGTATGTAGTCTTTTTGTCTGGCGTCTTTCACTCAGCATAGTGGTATTGAGATTCATCCGTTTTGATGAGCTTATCAATAGTTTATTCCTTTTCATTTCTGAGTAGTATTCTGTTGTATGAGTTCATCCATTTGCCTGTTGATGGACATTTGAGTTGTCCTTTGGATTAACCTAAGAACACTAAGATTTTCTCCTGTATTTTCTTTCAGAAGTTTTCTGTTGTTAGCTCTTATATTTAGATCCATGATCCAAAGGTATGAGGTATGAATTGAGGTTCGTATTTCCGCATATGGCTATCCAACTGTTCCAGCACCATTTGTTGAAAAGATTATTCTTCTCCTACGGAATTACCTTGGCACCCTTGTCCAAAATCAGTTGGCTACACATGTGTGGGTCTATTCCTGGACTGTATTCTGTTCCTTTGATGTGTGTCTTTATATATATACAAATTTACATTGATATATAACTTTACACCAACTTCACACTGTCTTGATGAACTTTTTAAAAAGTCTTAAAAAATCAATAGTTTAAGACATTAAACTGCATCTCCTTCTTTAAAATTGTTTTGGCTATTTTAAGTCTCGCAATTCCATACGAAGTTTAGATTCAGATCACAAATTTCTGAAAAAAAAATTGCTGGGGTTTAGATTGGGATTAGATTGAATCTATAAGTCAATTTGGAGAGAATTGACCTCTTAACAATCTTGAGCCCTCCAATCCATAAGCATGGTGTATCTTCCCATTTTAGGTCTTCTTTAATTTCTCTCAGCAGTGTTTTATAGTTTTCAGTGTACAGGTCTTACACAACTGTTGTCTAATTTATTCTAAGTATATCATATTTTTTGATGCAATAGTGTCTTAGCTCAGGCTGCTCTAACCAAATACCATAAACTGGGTGGCTTGTCAGCAACAGAAATTTCTCACGTCCCAGAAGCTAAAAGTCCAAGATCATGGTGCTAACATGGTTGGGTCCAGTGAGAGTCCTCTTCCTGGTTGCAGACAGTGGACTTCTCATATACTCATAGGGTAAAGAGAGAGAGCTTTGGTCCCTTCATTGTCTTATAAGGGCACCAATTTCATTCATGAGAGCTCTACCCTCATGGTCTACTTACCTCCCAAAGGCCCCAACTGCTATTATCATCACATTGGAGATTAGATTTCAATATATGAATGGGGGATGAGGGTGGACACAAACAGTCAACAATAAATAGTAAATGGTATGTTTTAATTTATTTTCTGGTTGCTCACTGACAGTATATAGGTATAAAATTTAGTTTGACGTTGATCTTGTACCCTGAAACCTTACTATATTCACTCATAAGTTCTTATAACCTTTTCACAGACTTGTTTAAGATTTGCTACATAGACAATCATGTCAGCTGTTAATAAAAATGCTTTTATTTCTTCCTTTCATATCAGTATGTCTTTTATTTCTACTTCTTGCCTTTTGCTATGGCTAAGACCTCTAGAAAAAAATGTTAAATAGAAGAGGTGAGAATGTACATCCTTGCTTGTTCCTTATCTCAGGAGGAAAGGATTCACCAGGTGTGATGTTATCTGTAGGTTTTTCATAGATGCCCTTAATCAGGCTGAAGAAGTTCCCAGCTATTCCTGGTTTGCAGGGTTGTTTTTTTTTCAAAAATCATGATTGGATATTGAATTTTGGCAGATGCTTTTTCTTATGTTCATATGGTTTTACTTTTTAAATCATTCAATCTGGTGAAGCAATAGTTTTAAGTAATAGTGTTAAATAGACCTTGCATTCCTAGGATAAGCTCTACTTCATCATGATGTATCATCTACTGTTAATCCCGTACAGTGCATCTTTCATCTCAAACATTAGATTTTTCTTCTCTAAAAGGTTGATTGGGTCTTTTTGTCTTCCATTTTCCTTTTCATCACACTCATGCTTTCTTTTACCTTATCAAACATATGGGGTATATTTATAATAGCTGTTTTAATGTTGTTATCCATCAATTCTGTCATTTATGTCATTTCTGGGTCTGCTCTTATTAATTACATATTCTCTTTCCTATGAGCCACATTTTCCTGAGTCTGCCATTTTGGGTTGGATGCCAGACACTGTGAACTTTACATTTTCAGTTCTGTTGTTCTCATTGTGTTTGTTTGTTTGTTGTAATATACTCTTTTAAATATTTTTGCCTTTGTTCTGGAACTCAGTTAAGTAACTTGAAAACAGTTTGATCCATAGAAGGCTTATTTTTAAGCTCCTTTAAGGAGGTTCAGAACAGCCTTTCATATAAGTTAGTTTGGCTCACCCAGTTGAGGACTCTACTTCATATTCCTTGTGTTAGGTGATATTTCTATTCTGACTACTAGGAAGTGGTGTGAACTCTGGAGACTTTTCCTCTTGCTTCTCTCTGGACTTTTTTTTCTGGCCTTAGTCATTTTCTCGCACACATGAGCTGATCTGAACTCAGCTAAAGACTGGAGGAGAACCTTCTGCGGATTTGGAGCTCTCTCTTTAGGCAGCTGTCTCCTCTCCAGCAACCTGTCCTGTGTATTCTAGCCACTGGCTTCCCTGAACTCTAAATCTTGTCTCTTCAGCTCAGTGAGGCCACCAGGCCTTCTCTGGGTTCTGCCTTTCAGGGCCGCAGCCTGGCAACTCTCGCCAGGATGGCGGGGGAGTGGGGAGGAGGTGGCACTTGTAGGGCTCATCTCGCTTGCCTCCCTCACTCAAGGATCACAGTCCCTTCCTGCCTATTGTTCTGTGTCTGGAAACCACTGCTTCATCTATTTTGTCCTAGATTGTGGTTGTTTAAGGCAGGAGGTAGAAGTTCTGTCTTCGTTCTTGAGAAGTTATTTGGCGGTTGCTCATAGGTGATGAAGAATTCATGTTGCTAGGATATCTACAAAGTAAAAGACGGGTAGGAGCTTCAACCCACATGGAGGAGAGACTGAAGAGGAGCTGCACCAAGCTCGGCAGAGCCTCACTGTGGTCCGGACCATTGATGTCCTCCCTACCCGAGCTGTGTTATTTCACACCAAAGACCACAGACGCTAGTAAGTCCCATTAGAGCCTTAAAATAAGCCCTCATGGTAGGGCATGTGTTTTTTCCAAATGAGAGTGATTCTTCTTTTCATAAAATCATCCTGAGAGGAGGTTGATTCTAGGACAAGTGAGAACTGAAGAGGAAAGGTTTGTGTCAAAGGGAGAGAGAAACTTTTTCTCCAGCAGGGAACTCCTAAGTTAGTCTCCATGTTAACATCTACATTCTCTGTTTTGTCGGAACCCTCTGTTCTCTGTTCTGAGGGAAATGAAAGAAAGGAACGATTCCGTCACTGAGACGGGGTGGTAAAGGTGAGTGGTGCTTCCCCTTGCCAATCTCATTTCCCACTGGCCTGAGGGTGGGCAGCGGCCCATAGTTGCATGGAGGTGATTCCAGCTTCAAGGAGACACTAGACAAAGGTCCCTGGGGCTGGCAACTCAATGAGGAGGCTGGTGCAGGAGACCATATGCAGATCTTTTGGTGAACCCTCAGAAGGAAGCACCCCAGTGGCCTCTTAGCAATTATTCAGATATAATTGACATATAACATTATATTAGTTGCAGGTGTACAATGTCATGATTTGATATATGTACATATTGCAAAGAAAACATTTTGAGATGGCAAGGTTTCTACAGTCAACCGATGGCGGTATGAAAGCATCATAATCAGTCTAGATATTAACAGACATGTTTCCTATTTACCCTCCATGACTGTTGGTGTCTAGACATACACAAAGAGATGTGTAGGGTTGGTGGTTTTCAACCTTAGCTGCATATTAAGATCATGGGAGCTTTTAAAAAAGACCAGTGACTCTGCCCACCCCCAGAAATTCTAATTCAAATTACTCTGGGGTATAACTCAGGCATCTGCATTTTCAAAAGTTTCCAAGTAATTTGAATGCCTAGCTAGGGTTAAGAACCACTGCCCTAGGCCTTTGAGACATATATGCCTGTACAAAACCATTCATCTCATCTGGGCCTGCACAGTAAAACCGCTTGTCTTCTTCCTCTTCATTTTCTTTCTTACTCTGCCAGGATCCACTGCAGGCTGCCTGGTGACTACTGCGCCTCTCACACCCTCTCACTACTCTTCTTTGTCTATTTTTTCCTCAATCTGTCTTATATTGGGTTATTTCACCTATATCCACAGCACTGTGCCCTTAAAAGACTAACCTCACCCAGCCATGAACAGCCAATCAGAGAGCTGCTTTCCTTCTGGGTGTCAGCCTCCATAGCCAATCAGGGAGCTACTTTTCTTCTACATAGCAGCCTGGTCAATCATAGCACATTGGCTGTGAGTTTCAGAGCCTTGCTTCTCCCCTGAAATCTGGTCTTCACAGGGTTACCACCTTGTCGCAGGTTGCCCAGGACTTCCTGGTTTTAGCATTGAAAGTTCTCCATCTTGGAAACCCCCCAGTCCCCAACAAATGAGATGACTGACCTCCCTTATCCTGGAGCCACTGCATGACTTCTTTGTTCCCAAGAACTGTTTGTTTTTTAAGGCCATTGAGAGTTCAAGTCCATCTGAGTACTTGAGGGTGGAAGTGGCAAGTTACCAATGACCTAAGACTTACTATCCTGGAGCTTATTATCAAATCTTTATGCAGTTAAATTTCCATAGTTTATTTCAAATGGTAAAATTATCATGTTCATAAATGTGTCAGAGTCAAAAACACACATAGAGTAGCATATGTTTGCCTGAGGCAAAGAAAATGAGATTCTGTAACTGCTAGTCTTAGTTCTCAAGTAGTATGGGAAGATAATTTTATAATGTGGATTATTATTATTTGTGTGGACTTTGGTAAAAATTATTTTAAAACGTATACAATGAATAACAACAGGTGTGTACTTTATATTTGAAAAAGGCATTTACTTACCAACCACTAGCAAAGCATGTGCTCTGAATTGATTTTCCAGGGCCAGAGGTGGACTTCAGTGCTCCATCCACATTCCTAGGGGCCAAGGATAGACATCTGGACCGAGGAATGCTGTGAGGGGCAGAGTGATGCTCACACAAAACCTAGAAGTGGCAGTATGCAGAGACAGCATGGGCCTCTGAAGGACACTTAAGGAAGAGAAATTCCACCATCTGTGAGTCATCACTTTGAGTTTATTATTACTATATCCCTGTGCATTTATTAAAAATGCATATACTCTCAGTAGGGGCACACACCTTTGTGTGAATGCATATGCCTTCCTAACAGGAGAAATAGAGCAGCCTGAAAGTCCTGGATCAAAAGGAGGAAAAATTGGAGGGAGGGAGGGGAAGAGAGGTGGAGTGTAACATTGAATTCTAGGCAAAATATATAGTTAAAAGAATTGGGGGGAGGGATATGGGGAGATCTTATATCATTCAGGATCCAGTAAGGAAAATTTGAATATTTTAAATAGAGAGAATTTAATTCAGGGATAGAAGACCAAAGGGGTCAAATGGGGTTCAGAGTGGAAACTCTGAGACTAAGAACTGCAGGAAGTCAGTACAACTTCTGGGCTGTGGAGACAAAGGGAGAAGATGAACTCCTGGGCACCTGGAGTCACCTGGCAGAAGCTGGAATCTTGTGGGCTTGCCTGGCAGGAGCTGAAGCCATGGAAGAGACTCAGCTATTGCTGCAGACACTAGCCAAGGCAGAGATGGGGGAGAGAGAGAAAGAACTTGTTTACTCTCTCCTGCCTTCAAACTCACCAATGTCTCTCGTTGGCTGAACTCACCCTGAGCCTGGCAGACACATGCAGAGCAGGGTGAGGGCAAGAAGTGAATGTGAGAGCCAGCAGGCCCAAGATTGGCAAACACCCCAAAAATATCTACCCCTCTGCTTCATGAGCACACCAGTGGCATGCTCTCAGCACTGGGTACTCCAGCCCTAGATTTCAAAACGTACAGCCTTGAATGCAGCTCTCCAAAACTCCCAACCCTATTCTCCCAAACTAGAAATAAGTTTATTCTGTAACCAGCTGAATGGCCTCTGTGACCCAGATCATCAGGAGGTCAACTCAATAAACATTTATCAACTTCTTACTTGTTTTGGTGGTGATGGTGGAAACAAATAGGAGTAAGACTCAAGAACCTCCAATAGCTTCCCATTTTAAACGAGAGGGCAAGCAAATACACAACTATTTATAATGCAAGACAAGACAAAAGGCCAAAATGAGTTTTCCCTGTGGCCATCAGAAAAACAAGGTGACTGAGCTGGATGATTAATAAAAAGAGAGCCAAATCATAGTTCATAGTTTGTATTTTCCAGGCTGGTGAGTTATAAGACTAAGTACAGGAGAGACTTGCTGAAACTGATTAGGTGAAATTCTTTAGCACAAGTCCACATCAGATTCCCTGACTCAAATTCCATCTCTCACTGGATAAAGCCCAAGTTTCTTCCCCTGGCACAGAGGGTCCTCTGTGACCTGGTCTTGATTCCTGGGTTGTCTCCTACCACTTCAAATATTAATCTCCAGGAACTTTAAAATTCAAATTTTAATCTCCAGGCACTTCAAATATTAATCTCCAGTATCTCCGTATTTCTGGTAGATCTCAGCTTTTACGACGTTCAGCAGTGCTTGTCGAGTAAGTGACTGTTTCATGCCTCTAGCTCTTTATTTGCTTCTGTAAGAGCAGCCTTCTGTCTTCACCTGACAAGTGTCTGCTTATCCTGCAAGACATGGCTTGTTTATTTTTCTCCGGTGGAGGCTTCGCTGAACCTCCAGCTGGATATAGTTTTCTTTCCATGTGCTCTAGTTGCATTATCTCTCTTTTAGCATTTACTGCAGTTTGGGAATTATCTGTTTACATGTCTGTCTCTGATATTGGACGTTAAGATCCTTGAGGCCAGAGACCCTGTCTTACTCATTTCTGAGCCTCAACAGAGGTCCCAATCCTGGGCGTTGTAAAGGCTCATCTGCACGAACCTAGCTATGACCAACATTAGTAATTGCTACCCAAATCCCTCTCCACTTCTCTTCCCTAACAGTACCCTAAAAGTAAGAGTATTTCCAGGAGTGGGCTCTAATCTGCTCAAGCCACCAGCATGTTCCACCTCTCCCACTCAGAGTGATCGATCTAAGCCAGTCCAACCAGAGTGAGTTGAAATTCTAGGGCAAAGACTAAGGCTTTCTCTTTGCTTAGATGTGGATGAGAGCCAAGGAGCCTCTGGAACATCAGCCGTCATCTTGCAACCATGAGGAGAGCCAGCCATAGGGTGGGATCAGTGCTGCGGAAGACAAAATGGAAAGACATGTTTGAAAAGGGTTCAGGGAGTGGGAGGATCGGTGACATTGCTGAACCTCTGGATTAAACCAGCACTGAAGTCTGCATTCTCAGTTCGGTTCTCTGTCATGTGCAGTATAACGAGGTTGGTGTGATACACTAGGAAAAGATTAGTATCTCTAGCGTTAAGCACACAATCAGGAAACAGTAAAGGGCAGCGTCGAAGAAACTACATGATTCTCCAATCACTAGTCTAGCCCTTTATAGGTACTTCATTCTGTTTTTTTCTTCATACTGCAGTTGTTTGTGTTCTTGTCCAGTTCTTTCCTCATAGTGCAAATTTCCCCAGGACAGGGCCTCAGCTGTTCTCAACTTTGACACCCCTGGACCCAGTACAGCTGGTCCCATGGTCTCAGGCTGAGTGGCTCAATACAGCTGAAGGAGCATCTGGACTTATATGGATAAGACCTGCTGGTACGCTGGCAGTGGGAACCACCCCTGTGCTTTCTCCAACCATGTGCCCTACCCCTTCTATTCTACAGAATTCAGTGCAGCTCACACCCCAGATTAGGCTCAGGGGAGGACCACCTTCCCTCTTTTCTGCCCTCTCAGACTGATAACTCCCACCTGTGCTGAACACATTTTTTGAAGTGGAAATCAGGCCACTCAAACTGAGAAACTGGAGTTTGCTAGTAGGGAAAACAGGGGGGAATGTGTGAAGGAGGGACAGTCCTGGTCCCCCAAGAGGGTTATACTCACTGCTCAATTGCTACCCCATCTGAGTCAGGGCAGTTGGACTACTTCCAAGGGAAGAACTCAGAGAAGGGAGTGTACACTTCTGCCCCACATCCCAGACCCAGACCCTTGTTCAGATTTGTCACATGGTAGGACTTGCCCTGACAGTGGCAATCCCTGCTGTGGGGCACCCTGGCTCTTAGGAAGGAGTCTCTGATGCTTTCTCTGGCTTACCATACTGCAACCCCACCTACCCCACAAAATGAGGGCATCCCTGCCCAAGAGGTGAAAATCTACTGAGCAAGCCTCTGCGTCCCACAAAGGAGGTCTCCTCTCTAGATTTAGAAATTACTAAAAAACAATGAGGCTTCAATGGAAAAGTACGGACTCTAGATGGTAATGTAAGACCCAGAGCCTGGCGGGGACACACGCATGCACACACACACACACACACACACACTTGATTTCATGTAGAGAAAACAGGTACTGGAGTTTGAGGAGGGCAGAAATAAAGAGAAGAGAGTGATGACGAGCAGGGTGAGCCTTTAGCACTCTGGAAGTGAGACTTGCAAGCCTCAGTCAAGGGCATCTCTACCCAGCTGCTTTGACCACTGTGGCTACCTCTCTCCATTATTTTGAACTGAACATACTGGATTCCTTTGGGTAGTAGAGTCATTTTCACAATGTTGATTCTTCCAATCCAAGAACATGGTATATCTCTCCATCTGTTGGTATCATCTTTAATTTCTTTCATCAGTGTCTTATAGTTTTCTGCATACAGGTCTTTTGTCTCCCTAGGTAGGTTTATTCCTGGGTATTTTATTCTTTTTGTTGCAGTGGTAAATGGGAGTGTTTCCTTAATTTCTCTTTCAGATTTTTCATCATTAGTGTATAGGAATGCAAGAGATTTCTGTGCATTAATTTTGTATCCTGCAACTTTACCAAATTCATTGATTAGCTCTAGTAGTTTTCTAGTAGCATCTTTAGGATTCTCTATGTATAGTATCATGTCATCTGCAAACAGTGACAGTTTTACTTCTTTTCTGATTTGGATTCCTTTTATTTCTTTTTCTTCTCTGATTGCTGTGGCTAAAACTTCCAAAACTATGTTGAATAATAGTGGTGAGAGTGGGCGACCTTGTCTTGTTCCTGATCTTAGGGGAAATCGTTTCAGTTTTTCACCATTGAGAATGATGCTGGCTGTGGGTTTGTCATATATGGCCGTTATTATGTTGAGGTAAGTTCCCTCTATGCCTACTTTCTGCAGGGTTTTTATCATAAATGGGTGTTGAATTTTGTCAAAAGCTTTTTCTGCATCTATTGAGATTATCAACTGACAAAGGATTAAGCTCCAAAATATACAAGCAGCTCATGCAGCTCAATATCAAAAACACAAACAACCCAATCCAAAAATGGGCAGAAGACCGAAAGAGACATTTCTCCAAAGAAGACATACAGATTGCCAACAAACACATGAAAGGATACTCAACACTAATAATTAGAGAAATGCAAATCAAAACCACAATGAGGTATCACCTCACACTGGTCAGAATGGCCATCATCAAAAAATCTACAAACAGTAAATGCTGGAGAGGGTATGGAGAAAAGGGAACCCTCTTGTACTGTTGGTGGGAATATAAATTGATACAGCCACTATGGAGAACAGTATGGAGGTTCCTTAAAAAACTAAAAATAGAACTACTATATGACCCAGCAATCCCACTACTGGGCATATACCCTGAGAAAAACATAATTCAAAAAGAGCCATGTACCACAATGTTCACTGCAGCTCTATTTACAATAGCCAGGACATGGAAGCAACATAAGTGTCCATGGACAGATGAATGCATAAAGAAGATGTGGCACATATATACAATGGAATATTACTCGCCATAAAAAGAAACGAAATTGAGTTATTTGTAGTGAGGTGGATGGACCTAGAGTCTGTCATACAGAGTGAAGTAAGTCAGAAAGAGAAAAACAAATACCGTATGCTAACGCATATATATGGAATCTAAAAAAAAAAAAAAAAAAGGTTCTGAAGAACCTAGGGGCAGACAGGAATAAAGATGCAGATGTAGAGAATGGACTTGAGGACACGGGGAGGGGGAAGGGTAAGCTGAGACGAAGTGAGAGAGTGGCGTGGACATATATACACTACCAAATGTAAGATAGCTAGTGGGAAGCAGCCGCATAGCACAGGGAGATCAGCTCGGTGCTTTGTGACCACCTAGAGGGGTGGGATAGGGAGGGTGGGAGGGAGACGCAAGATGGAGGAGAAATGGGGATATATGTATCTGTATAGCTGATTCACTTTGTTATACAGCAGAAACTAACACACCATTGTAAAGCAAATATACTCCAATAAAGATGTTTAAAAATAAATAAATAAAATAAACATACTGGAGATTCCTGCTGTGCAGATAACCCTGCTCAGGTGAGTCATTTAGTCCTAGCTGGCATTTTCCTACAAAGTAAGTTTTCATCTGAAAAAGCCCAGGGGCATGGTAATGTCACAAGTAATAGTAATAGCAGCAAACACACTTACTATGTGCTCGGTGTCAGTCCATGTCTTTTTCATAAATTAACTCACTTAATCCTCACCACAACATTTTGACCTGCATTTTATTATTGCCACTATTTTACAATGAAGAACTTTAGGCACAGAGAGGTTGAGTAACTTACCCAAGGACACAGAGCTCATGAATCATATAGAATTTGAACTCAGGCAGTCTGACTCTATGGACTTGTCCATATTTGTAAAAGGGACATTACATCTCCTGTTCCCATACTAGTCAAATGAGGCTTATCTAGTCTTGTTCTAATAGTACTTCTCTTCATGAGTAATAGAACACACTCTAGGTTCTTTAAGCAAAATAGGATTTTTTTTTTTTTTTTTTTTTTGCAGTACGCGGGCCTCTCACTGCTGTGGCCTCTCCCGTTGCAGAGCACAGGCTCCGGACGTGCAGGCTCAGCGGCCATGGCTCACGGGCCCAGCCGCTCCGCGGCATGTGGGATCTTCCCGGTCCGGGGCACGAACCCATGTCCCCTGCATCGGCAGGCGAACTCTCAACCACTGCGCCACCAGGGAAGCCCGCAAAATAGGATTTTAATAAAGAGGTTCAGAGAATCCTGGTAAGAGAACGAGGCTTCAAAGTTTGGGGCATGGAGCCAGGAACAATAGCTGGGGACCTCCCAGGACTGCCTCAAGGTGAGACATGCCACATCTGGTGCTGGCCTCGCAGGTGTCGTCCACAGGGCATCACCACTGCCACTCTGTCCCTGGAAGGGCAGAGTCTCTTGGTCACTCTCCACCACTCTTGCCAGCTGCTTCCTCATGGTTTTCTCCTTACCTGAAGTCATGGGTAGGTATGTCTGACTGGCGGAGCCGAGGTCACATGCCAGTGCTGCCAGGGAAGTGGATAATTGAGTTCTGATTTCTACTTTGGGGAGACGAAACTCATAACCTGGGTTTGAAAAAGATGCTGGGTATACGAATGTTCGTGCCAGCATCATTCGTGATAGCCCGACACTGGAAACAACCCAACTGCCCTTCGCTATCAGAAATACAAACTGAGGTATATTCATACGGTGGAATAATATACAGCAGTGAAATGAATGAAGTATGGCTACAAGAAACAGGATGGATAGTTCTCACAAAATTTCCCCTTATGTTGAGAAAAAAGTCTAACACTAAAGAGTATGTCGTATATTATCCCATTTTATGTATTAATTAAAGAGCAGGCAAAACTAAGGCATGGTGATAGAAATCAGAATAGTGGTGACCTTTGGGAAATTATTAACTGGGTGGGTATAGGAGGGAGCCTTCTGGGTGATGGCTGTTTTCTAAATTGTGATGTAGTTGCCGGTTACACAGGTTTTTCATGTTACAAAAATTTAAAGAGCTGTATGCTTTGATGTGTGCACTTTTCTGTATGTGCATTATATTTCAACAAAAATGTTTACTTAAAAATACATGGTTGGGGGCTTCCCTGGTGGCGCAGTGGTTGAGAATCTGCCTGCCAATGCAGGGGACACGGGTTCGAGCCCTGGTCTGGAAAGATCCCACATGCCACGGAGCAACTAAGCCCGTGAGCCACAACTACGGAGCCTGAGCGTCTGGAGCTTGTGCTCCGCAACAAGAGAGGCCGCGACAGTGAGAGGTCTGCGTACCGCGATGAAGAGTGGCCCCCACTCGCCACAACTAGAGGAAGCCCTCGCACAGAAGTGAAGACCCAACACAGCCAAAAATTAATTAATTAATTAATTTAAAAAAAAAAACATGTTGGGCAGCTACACGCATGATAAATATCAGCAATTGTCCTGTTCCACCCTCTGTTAAGTGATTGAGCAAATGAATCATTTTGTTTGCATCCATCTCCTGATCAGAACCTTCAGTGGTTCCTTGTAGGCTGGAGAATAATATCTAAGTTCCTTAAACTGCCCTGCGAGGGTCTTTCTAGTCCAATCTGTGTCCAGCACACTGTGCTCACCTGCCCTAACCCTTAGGGTTGGCCCTGCTCTCACCTGGAAAAGTCCACCATCTGGGAAAACTGGGAAATCTGATCTTTTCCACAGGCCAACTAAGCCCCACCTCTGCCCTGAGGCCCCTACTCTAACCCTATACTCCCTTAGCCTCCTCTGAACTCCCATGGCAATTAGAATTGGTAAGATGTAGTTGACGACCAATATGTATTGCAGGCAACATCTCTTGAAATATTACTTTTTTGGAGGTCAGTAACTCCCATTTTATATTTTATCTTACTAGTCATATTGTGGATGTTTTGAAGAGCGATCATAGCTGATAATAGATCTAATTTCCCTGCAAGGTATTGCACAGGGACCCGCCCAGACAGACAGTGTTCGGTAACTTGTAGACACACGGATTCTGATGGAAAAAAACCCCTCGTGTTCAAGGTTCAATGTTCAAATCCCAAATCTGCCACTTGCTGGCTAAGTGAATAACCCAAGGGAATTAACCACTCAGGACCCTAGGACGTCCTTTAAAGGGTAGTTAATGATCACTTACATCGCTTAGCCTGGCATACTAAGTACATTATGCATATTAGCTGTAGTTAATCTTTTCATTCTTATTTTTAACTCTAGGGCACCTTTAAAAGTTCACCTGGGGGCTTCCCTGGTGGCGCAGTGGTTGAGAGTCCGCCTGTCGATGCAGGGGACACGGGTTTGTGCCCCGGTCCGGGAAGATCCCACATGCCGCAGAGCAGCTAGGCCCGTGAGCCATGGCCTCTGAGCCTGCGCGTCCAGAGCCTGTGCCCCGCAACTGGAGAGGCCACAACAGTGAGAGGCCCGCGTACCGGAAAAAAAAAAAAAAAAAAGTTCACCTGAAGCCATAGGTCTCAGAACATAAAGAAGGTGAGGCACCTGACTTTGGCCATCGGAGAGGAGTTTTGCTAGGGAAAGGTTCAAACGAGAAGAAAGGTGGCTTGAAGGAGCTCACGGTCACATCTCTCCTGTGGGTTCCAGGCTGTATATTGAACAATAGTATAAATATGACCCTGCCTTTCACCTTTCAGAATTTATATAAGAACTCAATCGTCCAAATAGTCCTAGCCTGTAAAGGCTGCTTTATTTTTTATTTTTTTTTGGCCGCATGTCACAGCATGCGGACCAACCAGGGATTGAAGCCACACCCCCTACATTGGAAGCATGGAGTCTTAACCACTGGACTGCCAGGGAAGTCCCCAGTTGTCCAAATAACAACAGAATTTATAGGGTTCGGTTTACTTTAGGTTTTACTTTTTTCCAGGCTTAGCTGTGGCCGATCCACAGCAGCATGAAACTTAAAAGGCTCTTTTAACAGAAGATAAATGTCACCACTGAAGCCATTTCTTTAAATGATCAATGGACATAATCTGACTTTTATCAGAAACCAGAGCATATGTAATTTGAACTAAGGAAGACAGACCTGGATGAGACACAACAGTAAGGATCTGGGGGGCAAGAAGCAAGCTAGAGAAGCTCCCTGACAATGTTATCTGAGAAAGGCAAAGCACGATGGAGCCTCCTAACCCTCAAAAGATAGCACGTCTGAGGCAGTATTGTTTCATGTAAATGCTGGGGCACGTCATGATACTGTAATGCATAGTATCAGACTCTAAGTCGAACACATCAGAATTCAAATCCTGGCTCTGCTATTCATCAAAAGTAAGACTTTGGGGAACTCTATGAGCTGGTACTTCAGAATCCAGTGGAAATGTGTCTACTGATTTCCACATCTGTAAGCAGGGATGATGATGATAATGAACTAACCTCATAGGGTTGTTGTAAAGACTAATGTATGCATATTTTTAATACAGTGCTAGGGACAGAGTATGTATTCATTAGTTAGCTATTATTATTCTTACCCACGTAATCATTCTACCCTATTGTCTTAAGACCACAATCCCCGGTCTTTGCCAACATGCCAAGAAATCAGCAGAAGCCTGAATTATTTAACAGCTTCCTTCCTTTGATCAATCTTTAGCTATTGCCACCCTCATTCTTTTATTTCTCACAAAGTTTATGGTAATGGACAATAAAGCATTTCCTGTGGGAAAGAGTCATCTGGATTTCCTATGCTGGGGATAAGCTCAATTTCCTGGGAAGGACCATCTGGCATTGCCCCCAGCTAGCCCTTGGAGCCAGGAATATTGCCTGGCAGTGAGCACAGGAGAACATTTCATTTTCTCTTGTAGGATTCAGATTTCGTACAAATTATAGCTCTGTTCTCCTTTAGAGCTAGAATCAAATGTGAAAATTAGGCGTGAAATGCACATTCATCTTCTAAAATTGTACAGTTCTATGTAGCAGCAGCCTCTAGGTCTTCACTAGGTCTATAAATTCTGCGATATTTCTATTAAGAAGGCAATGTGAACCATAGAGATTAGAAAGGAAAGCTCAGAAATCCATATACCCTAGGCTGGCAAGAGGAAACTTCAGAAGATTCAAGCCTGAGAGTTTTTACACTGTGTTATATGTGCATTTTCATTTGCTTTCATTTGCCTTTGTTTGCATGAGTTGTGTGAAGTTAACTGTCAATGGGTTTATTTATTTATATGACTCTCATGGTATTATAGTTGCTGATATCTACTGCTGTAATTATTATTTATGACAAAATTAGCTCCTGTTGGTAAGCGTCGTAAATTTTCATTCACAGAGTACGTCTATTTTGTGTTATTTTAATCTCAAATACAAATTGGCAACCACTGTAATTGTGGAAGAGAACAAGGAAGTGGGATTATAAATTGCCTTTATGGGGCTTCCCTGGTGGCGCAGCGGTTGAGAGTCCACTTGCCGATGCAGGGGACATGGGTTCGTGCCCTGGTCTGGGAAGATCCCACATGCCGCGGAGCGGCTGGGCCCGTGAGCCATGGCCGCTGAGCCTGCGCGTCCAGAGCCTGTGCTCTGCAACGGGAAAGGCCACAACAGTGAGAGGCCCATGTACCGCAAAAAAAAAAAAAAAAAAAAAAAAATTAAAATAAATTGCCTTTAGAAGACAAAATATCCTTGGGATACTTAAAACCTTATTTTTAAATAGCATCTGATGCAAACTATTATACATAGAATGGGTAGACAACAAAGTCCTACTGTATAGCATAGGGAACTATATTCAATATCCTCTGATAAACCATAACGGAAAAGATTATGAAAAAGTATGTGTGTGTGTGTGTGTGTGTATATATATATATATTACTGAATCACTTTGCTGTAGAGTAGAAAGTAATACAACATTGTAAATCAACTATACTTCAATAAAATAAATTTAAAAAAAATAAATAGCATCTGAGGAAGAGATAAACCTATGGTCACCTAATCTATTACAAAGGAGGCAAAAATATACAATGGAGAAAAGACAGCCTCTTCAATAAGTGGTGCTGGGAAAACTGGACAGCTACATGCAAAAGAATGAAATTAGAACACTCCCTAACACCATACACAAACATAATCTCAAAATGGATTAAAGACCTAAATGTAAGACCAGACACTATAAAACTCTTAGAGGAAAACAGGCAGAACACGCTTTGACATAAATCACAGCAACATCTTTTTTGACCTGCCTTCTAAAGTAATGAAAATTAAAACAAAAATAAACAAATGAGACCTAATTAAACTTAAAAGCTTTTGCACAGCAAAGGAAACCATAAACAAGATGAAAAGACAACCCTCAGAATGGGAGAAAATATTTGCAAATGAAGAAACTGACAAAGGATTAATCTCCAAAATATACAAGCAGCTCATACAGCTCAATATCATAAACACAAACAACCCAGTCAAAAAATGGGTGGAAGACCTAAATAGACATTTCCCCAAAGAAGACATACAGATGGCCAACAAACACATGTAAAGATGCTCAACATCACTAATTCTCAGAGAAATGCAAATCAAAAATGTAGTGAGGTATCACCTCACACTGGTCAGAATGGCCATCATCAAAAAATCTACAAACAATAAATGCTGGAGAGGGTGTGGAGAAAAGGGAACCCTCATACACTGTTGGTGGGAATGTAAATTGATACAGCCACTATGGAAAACAGTATGGAGGTTCCTTAAAAAACTAAAAACAGGGCTTCCCCGGTGGCGCAGTGGTTGAGAGTCCGCCTGCCGATGCAGGGGACACGGGTTCATGCCCCGGTCTGGGAAGATCCCACATGCCGCAGAACGGCTGGACCCGTGAGCCATGGCCCCTGAGCCTGTGCATCCGGAGCCTGTGCTCTGCAACGGGAGAGGCCACAACAGTGAGAGGCCCACATACCGCAAAAAAACAAAAACAAAAACTAAAAACAGAACTACTATATCACCCAGCAATCCCACTACTAGGCATATACCCTGAGAAAACCATAATTCAAAAAGACACATGCACCCCAGTGTTCACTGAAGCACTATTTACAATAGCCAGGACATGGAAGCAACCTAAGTGTCCATCGACAGAGGAATAGATAAAGAAGCTATGGTACATATATACAATGGAATATTACTCAGCCATAAAAAGAAACAAAATTGAGTTATTTGTAGTGAGGTGGATGGACCTAGAGACTGTCATACAGAGTGAAGTAAGTCAGAAAGAGAAAAGCAAATATCATATAATAACGCATATATGTGGAATCTAGAAAAATGGTATAGATGATCTTAGTTGCAAAGCAGAAATAGAGACACAGACGTAGAGAACAAATGTATGGATACCAAGGGGGAAAGGGGTGGGGTGGGAGGAATTGGGAGACTGGGATTGACACATATACATTATTGATATTATGTATAAAATAGAGAACTGATGGGAACATACTGTGTAGCACAGGGAACTCTACCTAATGCACTGTGGTGACCTAAATGGGAGGGCAGTCTGAAAGGGAGGGGATATCTGTATGTGTATGGCTGATTCATTTTGTTGTGCAGTGGAGGCTAACACAACATTGTAAAGCAACCATACTCCAATCAAAATTAAATAAATACATAGCATCTGAGGAAAAATGAGAAATTGCCGCAACTCTGATGACTTTGACGATGACATTTTTGGAGTTAAGAGGCTGAATTTTAGCTCATGATCTCCTGGTTTTATTTCCTATGCCATTACTGTAGCTTGTCAGATCACTGCAGGAATAAACTTGAAAGATCATGGCAACTTTTAAAATATATTCAATTGTCTTAATGGCAAGGAATATTGCTATACATACATATATATATATATACACACACACATATATATATATATATATATATTTATTTATTTATTTATTTGGCTGCACGGGGTCTTAGTTGTGGCACACAGGATCTTTGTTGCCTTGTGTGGGCTCTTTAGTTGAGGCATGTGGGATCTAGTTCCCTGACCAGGGATCAAACCCGGGCCCCCTACATTGGGAGCAGGAAGTCTTAACCACTGGCCACCAGGGAAGTCCCTGCTATATTTTTAAGAACAAAAATTAATATTGAAATTGCTTTGAATTGAAGATGTGAAAAAAACTAGACTTGTACAGGGTCAGATGGGTGGACTTCGGTGCATTTGGAAAGAGAGTTTTGCTGATTAGGACTAGCACAGATGAACAGTTGCTGAGACGTTGGGAAATTCTTTGGTTTCCAGTCACTGAAACCCCCTTGGGAACTTTATTGCTAACTTTGCTATATGACCACAGTAACATTATCCCTTGAGCATTTTCGACTCTAAATTGTCAAAATGGTCAAGAAACAGAAAAAATGTTATTTTTCAAAGTCCTTTATCAAAGGCACTTCTCTGGTTAACTTTGGACTGAGGCCACAGGAAGCTGCTAAACCTCTCCTGGGCCACATCTGGTTCCAGCAGTGGCACCATTCTAAGTTCATCCTAAAGAGCCATTGCCCACTGAGGCCAGGATCACTGGAATATTCCCATTAGGGCAACGGGCGGGACACTGCTTGGGCAACAAAATAAAACAACAGTACTTCCTCATATTTTTTGCAGGCTTTCATTTCAAAAAATATCAAAGTGTGCCTATATGTCATCTTGCAGAAAAGACATTTAGGAAGTCATCTAGACCATGTTTCTCTAAACATTGGTTTACAAAGTCTCACTGTTCTCTGTGAAATGAGAAAAGTAAGAACAATGTAGTAAGTTTGTAGTACAACTACATTTATTAAAATTTAAAGGCCTGTCTTTTATTCTGAAAATTTTGCCCTTCCTATTTTAGAAATTAAAATACTACTTTTATATAAATGATAGTTATTGTTGACAGTATGTTTAAAAAAGATATATCCTTAGCAAAATAAGAAACTGACAACAAAAGTTGTCCTCTACCCTCCAACCTCCAGTTTAAAAAATAAATAAATAAATAACTTTGGATCCACTGATCTGTTCTTTTCAAAAGCTACACTGTATTCAAGTTTCAGGGGTGCTGTCTTCTCCACTGTATTTAAAAATCCTGCACGCACAGCGGCCATGTTTCACTCATCTTTGTGCTTTGACTTCCCTGAGAGCGCTTGGCACTCTGCATGCAGTAGCGCTCCATAAATATATGTTGTGTTGACTGTGAGGCAACCTCCATTCATAGTGAAAACATCTCCAGGGGAAACGGAAGGCAGCCTTTATTTTATGGTAATAGAGTAGTTTGAGATTTGGTTATAACAGTGAAATAGAGCAAAAAGAGATGTGGAGTGACAGGCTTGGGTGGATTCTTGGCTGCATCACTTTCCCATGAACCTCTTCAGTTTTTGGTACCTTGGTGTCCTCACCCAAAACTGTAGAATGTGTGCTTTGCTCCTCTGTGAAGTTAGTCGTGAGATCAGATGTGTGGGTAGCAGACCACAATTTGTCTACCTAGAACTCTATTCTGACGCACCCCAGGCTTCTCTCTGGGTCCCCTCATATGATTCTAGGGCAGCCAATCACAGCGTCCCTACCTCTCAGCTGTAAGGCTGGATCAAAAAGATGGGGTATGGAACCAGCAGCCACTGCCCCCTCTGTATAGAAGATGCCTCTATGTAGCTGGAACCTGAGGGAGTCAGCCAAAGAGATAAAGCTAATGGGTCACATTTATTAAGTCCTCATTATTCACCAGCACCATCCTAAGCACTGTCACACAAGAAGCCTGGGAGGTAGGTGCTGTTATTTTCATCCTCATTTGTCAGAGGAAAAAGCTGAGGCACAGGGTTTCTCTGGTGGCGCAGTGGTTGAGAGTCCGCCTGCCGATGCGGGGGACGCGGGTTCGTGTCCCGGTCCGGGAGGATCCCACATGCCGCGGGGCGGCTGGGCCGGTGAGCCATGGCCGCTGAGGCTGCGCTTCCGGAGCCTGTGCTCCGCAACGGGAGAGGCCACAACAGTGAGAGGCCCGTGTACCGCAAAAAAAAAAAAAAAAAAGCTGAGGCACAGCTAGTAACAGGGAGAGCTGAGTGAACCCAGGCCGTCTGAGAGGCGCCCAGAATCTCAGCCGCTGCATCATACCTGCTCCAAGGTGGAGGGACAGGAGGCAGAGTAAGTCCTAACAGAGCCTCCCTAGGTCCACTCTCATCCTCCTCAGTTACTAGAGCCAATAGATCCCCTTTTTTCAAGCAAGTTGTTTTCCTCAGCTCAGCGCTCAGGATCGTAGAGGGTCGGAACTGTAAGGAGTGTAAGAAGCAAACGCTCCATCCTCTCAGGAAGATGAGCAAACTGAGGTCCCAAGATTTATACAAACAAAGCCATGCACTCCGAACATCCCTGTTGACTCATACCCCACTGCTTCCTCTCACAAAATATCTGACATCCCTACGCAAACACTCTCTGACCCTCCGGCTCTCATGCCATGGCTCTCCTCTGGCTGTTTAATTTCTACTATCCGTCCAATTCCAACCTTTCTGTGCAGCCTTTGTACATCCCTCCAGCCCACAGTACCCTTCCCTCTGGATCACCCTAGCAGTGTAACTGTATTCACAGGCTGCCTTCCGGGATCTTTAATGTTAATATTAACTCTGATTAATTCATGTACCTGACCCCTAATGTCCATCTTGACTAAGTTCCTTGAAGGGTGGGACATTGTCTTTTGTGGTTCCCTAAGCAGCTAGTACCAGGACCTTACATATAATTAATATGTGTGGGTTGACCCTTTACTTGGCTGTTATTCATCTTCCTCTCACATGTTGCTGCCTATCACCTCTTTCCAAGAAAGTCAATAGCCTCCTCACCTTCTGGCAGAATGGCCCAAGCACTCCGCCCATGCCTGCTCTAGTTCTGGGTCTGGTGATGCTCAAACGTTCCAGCCTCAGGCAGGAGTCAGAAGAACCAGGCACTGGGCAGCCCCATGACAGACAAGCCACCATTTGGGAGCTGGATATTCCCTCCATGCAAACTGGACCAATGTACAACTTAGATATGTCACTGTAAATCTGTGCTGAATGAACACCTCAATGGCATTAAAGTTACATCTTAACTTCTTTTCTTTATAAAACAGTGGTCAAGAACCTCTGAAGAAAAGAAATGTCTAGGAAACCTGAAGGCTCTGACCATGTGGAAACATTAAATATAGGAAGATATACTGTCCAGAATTCAAAGTGTTGGAAGAAATTCTACATGGGATCATATAAGTATATGAAATCTATGTTAGACCATATAAGTAAATAAACAAAACATTTGGTTTTGCCCAGTCAGAATAAAGTAGCTCCATTTTTTTTTTTAGTATCTTCTATATGTCACTACTACCAAGAGCTGTAACCCTCATGACAAAGTAAGGATTGTTCCATTTTGTAGACTAGGATGCTGACATCCTTCAAGGTTGAGTGACGAGCCCAGGATGACATAAGTGGGGAGTGAGAGAGCATATGGCCATTTAGCAAGGGCTCAAAACACTATTTCATACACATATTTTTAAAAGCATAGCAACTAAATCATTTCTTCAGTAGAATGTGTATGTTTACTCCATTATAACTCACATGAACTTGTCTTCATGCAAATCACAGCAAAGATTCTTCCATCGATCTTCGTTTCAATTATTCTAAAATGGAAACAGTTCAATTTTTATAATTATAAATGTACATGTTCAGTATATTTTACCACAATAAAAAATCACCAAAAAGGTAGATTCATTATAAAAACAAACAAAAATAGATATTACCACAAATATAATGCACAGAATAGAAATCACTAGTAATCTTCTCTTATCTAGGAATAACTAATTAATAATAAAGAGTTCCTGAACAAATTTAAATTCCTCTGCATTGCTATAGTTCTACAGTGATCCCTTAGAAATGTTAATCATGAATGGCTGGCTTTTCTTTTAGCCAGTTTGTTGCTATATTTTTATTTTAGTTTCATTAATATTTGAGAGGAAAGAAGAATTAAAGTCAAAGTACTGGCAAAGTTACACAAATCCATTGTAATCTTCAGTCTGACTGCACCTAAACTGACAGTTTCTCCTTTTGTACCCAGAAGACTCACTGTTCAAAACAATATTGTATTGATCAAGAGACTGAAAGAAACAAGACACTTCAGAGCAAAGAGGACAATTTTACATATCAGTACAGGTGGAAAGTGCTGTCCTTCTAAACCCAGTAAAGTCATCCTGTTCTCCATACAAACAGGTTTTATTTTTTATAGAGACAACTGATTGTTGTTGAAATATTAACTATCTAAGAAGCTAACAAAAGGTCAAGTATACATGCTTTCTACTTATGCTACTGGCTAACTGCACCTATAACCCAAACAATGTATTACTTATGTGAAAAAGGGGCATATTTTACCTCTCATAACATACTATACTAAGGAATTACTACATAACATGAATTTAGAGCCCATTTTTATAATTTAACAGGATGTGATCATCTGAGCACTGGGAAAAAAGTACAAGAGAATTATTAAAGAAATTGAAAGCCTTTAGAATTTGAGTTATTTTGCCTGGATTGAGAAGGTTAAGAGGTGACCAAAACTGCCTTTGAGATATAAAGGGGGACTGTTAAAAATAAACTGAGGTAGGGACTTCCCTGGTGGTGCAGTGGTTAAGAATCCACCTGCCAATGCAGGGGACACGGGTTTGATCCCTGGTCTGGGAAGATCCCTCATGCCGCGGAGCAACTAAGCCTGTGCGCCACAACTACTGAGCCTGTGCTCTAGAGCCCGCAAGCCACAACTACTGAAGCCCATGTGCCACAAATACTGAGCCCACATGCCACAACTACTGAAGCCCACGTGCCTAGAACCCATGCTCCGCAACAAGAGAAGCCACAGCAATGAGAAGCCCGCGCACCGCAGTGAAGAGTAGCCCCCGCTTGCGGCAACTAGAGAAAGCCCACACACAGCAACGAAGACCCAATGCAGCCAAAAATAAATAAATAAATAAAATTTAAAATAAAATAAATAAATACACTGAGGCATATCAAAATTTTTAAAGTTTACTTGAGCAAAAAATTATTTTAATCGGCAGGGCCAAACTGGAAGTGGTTGGCAGTGCTCCATCAACAGGAGCCAGGGGAAAGACTTTTATACAGAAGAAGAGGAAGCAAAGCAAGGGGATTATTTGATTGGCAATGACTTAAGCATTTGTATTTGGGAAAGCCTAGTTGGGGATGTGTGATTGGTTGTCCTTAGGTCTCAATTTCTTAATCTTGAAGAATTTACATGCTTATGTTTTGGTTTGCTTATGTGGGCTACTATGGTTTTAGAACCAACTCAGTCTAATGGTCTCCTTGTTTATTTAACATTACTTTGAGGGACTGTGTTGAACCTACAGTATTTACTGATCACAAACCATTGTCATTTAAATATGATTTATAATATCTCTAAACTTGAATGTGTAACTGGTATGGTCTGAGGGGCCCACCATGAATAATAAAGACACTGCTATCGCTGGGAAACTCTAAGGGTTTAGAGGTTACCTCCCAGGAACCGGGGACAAAGGCTAGCCCAATTCTTTATTATATAAAATTGTATATCTGATAAGGAGCTAGTGTCCAGAATATATAAAGAACACTTACAACTGAACAATAAAAGGACAACTCAATTAAAAAGTGAGCAAAGGATTTGAACAGACTTTTTTTCCAAAGAAGTTATACAAATGGCTAATAAGCACATAAAAATATACTCGGCATCATTCCTTCATTACCCATCTTGGTCATGAAATATTTTCCTTCTTACATATTATTGAATTTATTTTTCCAATATTTTGTTGAGGATTTTTTAGTAGCAAAGGTATTTCTTATTGAATATTGATATCTTGTATCCAGAAACTAACCTGAAATCTCAACTCTTTTTTGACTGAGGGACAGGAAAGCAAAAGCAGCACGGCTTATCTCTCATTCTCTCTGTTCTGTCTGTATTTTCCAGACCTCCACCAGGAAGTCCTGTACTTTGGAAGGAATTAGGTAAGGCTCATCCTTTGGTGCTCGTTTAGGTCCTTTATCCACCATTTAGAATCTGAGGAATGGAGGGGACAGTTGATGTCTCCTTACACCCCTAATAGGCCTGGTCCTATGAGATAAGCTGTGCCTTCTGCTTCATGTCATTCTCCATGACTGATTTCTCCTCGTTCTTCAGTTGGATGCCACGTCTGCTAGATGACTTCCCTGAATTTCTCCGTGTTCCCAACCCCATTTTTAAAAAATATATTTATTTAGGGACTTCCCTGGTGGTACAGTGGTTAAGAATCCGCCTGCCAATGCAGGGGATACGGGTTCCATCCCTAGTTCAGGAAGATCCCACATGCCACAGAGCAACTAAGCCCATGTGCCACAACTACTGAGCCCGCGTGCCACAACTACTGAAGCCCACGTGCCTAGAGCCTGTGCTCCGTAACAAGAGAAGCCACCTCAATGAGAAGCCTGTGCACTGCAATGAAGAGTAGCTCCCCTTGCTGCGACTAGAGAAAGCCCATACTCAGCAACAAAGACCCAACACAGCCAAAAATAAATAGGTAAAATAAATAAAATTTAAAATAAAATAAAATATTTATTTATTTGGCTGTGCCAGGTCTTGGTTGTGGCACACAGGATCTTTGTTGTGGCACACGGGATCTTTAGTTGTGGCATGCGGTGTCTTAGTTGCAGTATGCGGGATCTAGTTCCCTGACCAAGGATTGAACCCATGCCCCCTGCATTGGGATCGTGGAGTCTTAACCACTGGACCACCAGGGAAGTCCCCCAACCCCAGTTTTGGTTCAAGTGCATCTCCCATATGTTCCTCCTGTACTTTATGTATATCTCTGCCATAGGTGGCATTATTACATGGTATTCCTGTGACATGTAGACAGTGTAGTGTGGTAATTAAAAGTAGGGACACTGAAGTCAGAATGTCTGGGTTTAAATTCTGGCTTTGTTTAGTATAGACAATGTGACGTAAAGCTTCTTAAATTCTTTGTGCCTCAGATTCCTCATCTATAACATAATGATAATAATGCCTCTTGCATAAGGTTGCTGAGAAGCAAAATGAACCCTAGATATTTGTAGATAGACTGAAGTTTATTTTTTTAGCTTTTATTATTTAGATAAATAATGTATCTATAGAAATTAGTATTATGTTTGGCACATAGTAATTGATCCATAAAAATTACCTATCATTATTGTTGTTTTTTAAAATTTCTAATTTATCCAGGGGATAGTAAGCTTCTTGAGGGCAGAGAGCTTTATCTTATTCCTTTGTCATTCTCCAGCACTAGCAAGTATGCCTGGCAAAGAGTAGGTACTCAACAAATGTTCTGTTGTTTTTTTTAACATAGACAGACAAGAAGGCTTTGGTCTTAGGGGCAAAGCTAAAAAAATAAACTTCAGTCTATCTCCAAATACCTAGGGTTCATTTTGCTTCTTTCCAGAGTCCATGCAGGAATCATCCTTTGGGACTATCCATGGTGCTGACCTTTGCCCAATTGGCTTAAGTGGCCAGAGCCTGCCCCAACAATTTGGATTGTATTCTCTATTGACTTAATACCTCTGCTGCACCCCCAGTCTGACTGAGCATGCTGTCACCTCAGTGTGCTGATGACTAAGGCTTTTCAGTAACCCTCCCTACCTGACTTCCTAAATCGGCCAGTAGGTGCTTCTTTCCTAAATCCTATTCAACTTGCTTCTCATGACTCCAGTCACTAATGTAGCTAACTCTCTTCTTTATTCCCAATCAGTCCCTTTCTCTCTCTCATGCCTTTTCTGCTTTGGTTCCCCCACTATTTTGTTGTGCTTGTTTTTTTTCTACCTTTTCCTCTTTCCCCAACTATGATGAAAAGAAATTTTATTTGGTATCCGCTTCATTAATGGTGACTCTCCCTCAAAAATCCCTCTGGAATCAGTGGCATATTTTATGTCAGTGCAGAAAGAGAGGAAGTAGGGCAGGCCCTCCATGGGAGACAAGCAAGAAACAGGCAGGTTTTTCAGAGGTAGCGAGCTGTGTGTTTGGCCTCTAACATTCACCTGTTTAAAATAAGTTCAAATATAGATTTTTCTTAAGACAGAGTTTAGGATGACGGTGGTTATGGAGCGTGTGTGGCAACAGGGCTCTAACTGGGGGTTAAAACAGGTGGGAAATGCCCCACGGATGAACTTTGGTTACATCACTGGCTTGTGTGGGGCCTTATCTGGCTAGAGAGACATTTTTTTGGTCCAGATAAACTCTGCTAGAGGGAAGGCATCCAAAGAAGAAAGGGAAAATTCTATGATCCACTTAAAAGAAAATTCCATGACCCACTTAAAAGAAATTTAGCTACATCCACAAACAGATAAAAATCATCACCATCTTTGAGTAGGAAGACTGAGAGCATGTATGTTTGCAGTTCCTAACGTTGCTATACCAAAGTGTAACCAACAAGTTTAGCCTGGTTAAGGACCTCAAGTGAACCAGATTCAGATGTGACAGACTTAGAGCTCCTCAGATAGGTGGGTGCTGGGGGTGGTCTGAGCCCAAGGAGCTAAGCCAGCTTCTAACTATTTCCATGATCCCAGGCATTTACTAGAATGTTTCTTTTTCTTTTTTTTTTTTTTTTTTTAGCTGTACGTGGGCCTCTCACCGTTGTGGCCTCTCCCGTTGCGGAGCACAGGCTCCGGACGCACAGGCTCAGTGACCATGGCTCATGGGCCCAGCCGCTCCGCGGCATGTGGGATCTTCCCGGACCGGGGCATGAACCTGTGTCCCCTGTATCAACAGGCAGACTCTCAACCACTGCGCCACCAGGGAAGCCCTACTAGAATGTTTCTGAAGGCAAATGAATATGTCCTCAGAAACATCTGCTATTATTTTTGGTAACTATAAGTAACTGGGGCAGGAATTTTTTAAAGTTGTATTTTGTTTTGTTTTGCTTTTTAAAGCTAACACTGCTTAGAGGCAGGCATTTTTCAAAGAGCTTCACACATTACCCACTCAATTTTTAAAGTAACCCAGTGACCTATGTGCTATTATTATGCCATTTTACATATAAAGAATTAGGGCCCAGAGAAGTTAAGTAACTTGCCCAAAGTCACACAACACAGCTAGGAAATGACTGTGTCCTTTGAGTCAGGATTCAAATCCAGATGTTCTGACTCCAGAGTCTATGCTGTTAACCCCTCTGCTCCTCTGGTCCTTTAAGGGAACTATGTGTGGTGGGGCTATCTTTCCAGGGTGTAGGGACTGGGTGGATGTGCATTACTTTAAATACTTTTACAACAAATGTCAAGAACACCTTGAAATAAGGATAATAAGTGAAAATAAGGCTATCTCAACAAAAATAAATGCAATTCAAGGAAGCTGAGAAAGGGGTGAGCAAGCTGTCAGTTTGTGTCAGTTTCCCTACCCACCCTGCATGGGGAGCCACTTTGTTCTTCATTCCTGGGGATCCAGTTACTTAGCTAGCTCTCTCCAACTCTGTCCCTCCAAATATACTAGACAGTTCGTAATCACACATTATCACATTATAACAAATATAAAATAGCTTTTTTATTGTGAAAAAATAGATCTGAATTGAAACTTCTGGACATTTCTCAAATTATCCCTTATGATTTACTCTTTGAAACCATGGAATTTATCTGAGCGAAATTGTTGCCAAATCATCTACCCTTTCCCTTTGCTTCACTTCCTATAGTTTCTAACATCCACCTTGCAAAACAGCCCCTTCCCTCCAGGCTGTGCTGAAATGGACTCCTCGCCAATTTCATATCCCCACTGCCCTCCTAACACCCCTGCCAATTATATTCCCATCTAGTTAAATCTGTTTTACCTTGACAATCAGCATTCAACATATGTTTTGAAAGCTTCTTTCTTATTCAACTGTATCGCTTTTCTGGCTATGTAAGACTTACCAATATTACAACAATATTCTGCTCTTACTTATTGTAATCTATAGGATTTTAGTTATATTTTGGGTGAAATAGGCTTTTATGAACTAACCTAGAAACTTAAGTGCCCCTCTTAACCTTGTTTCCATGGGGAAATGCATTTCAAATAACAAGCTGATATACAGACGATTAGAAAACAAGCCATTTGTACACCATTGGCTGTCTGGAATGTCAAGGGCCTATGACTTTTAATTTGCCACACGATATGCAGCAACAAAGCAGCTAAATGTGTTTTTCATTTCTATGTGACCACTGTTCTCCCAAGCACAGATGTTTCAAGGTTTCTGTGAGCTGATGGAAGAATGGAAATTCTCCAGAAACAAAAAAAAAAAACCCACAATAAATCAACAAGGTGAAATAGTCATTAAACTCCTTGAGAACTGGGTGCGTTAGTCTATCCAAAGAAAATTTTATGCGACAATGTATACAAACAGATTTTTTAATGAAGCTTTTCTGATTAAGGGCATAAATCTAAGAAAGAATGCTAAGAATTCACAGGTGCCAAGTAGCAACAAAACGACCTAAGGGCAATCAACCTATCTATAAAATGGAGGGCATAAAAAGTGGAGAAAAATTGCAAATATAGTCAATTACTATCTATACTAAGCAAATTAAAATAGGAAAATACAAACTAAAAGAGATAGTTATTGTGATGATTATGAACTTGGACCATTCAGGAAAAAAAAAACAAAAACTATTGGTTTAATAGCAATTTAACTGCTCTTAGTGGAATTTTTCAAAATAGCTACCAGGATTGATTTAAATAACTGTACGAGACAAATTTTGTATATTTCTCTCTTATTTACAAGGAGAAAAGAATTACATGGTAGCATAGGCAATAAAGAGAGACACCAAATATTAAAACAACATTTTTGGCAAAGATGAAATACGTATAAAACAGAGATAAAAGGAAAGTAGCACGAGAACAATTGAGATATTTGTTATGTGTTTCCAGAAACCTGAAATTAAAGTAACGCTCCTACATCATGTCCAGAAGCCACACTCAGCTATGACAACAAAGAAAACGATACCTAGAAAAATTAATGAATGATCAGATTTCTGAGACCTTTTCGAGGATCTACAAACACAGACATAAGGATTAAAAATAATAAAACATGGTTTGCGAAATAGAAAACTAGAATAAAAACAAGAAACATCTGGAAATACTGCATGATAACAGAATGCCAAAATGGAGGTTGTTCCAAGAAACTATAAAAAGACAAAGCTTACGTTGAGCATCGAAAGGCAGGCCTGCTTGCCTAAACCCATGATCTACCCTGTGGTGGTTGCAGTCACTTGAGACAGCGGCTGGCAGTGGGGGAATAGTCTTGCTTCAGAGGAATGACCCACAGAGTACTCTTTGAGGCTGAAGCCATGGGTCCCTCCTCACACATTTACTTGCAGCTTTAGGATACAATATAACAGAGAGAGATCAAGACAATGGCATTGGCAGCTTTTCTGGCTTGACTATCTTTCATTGGAGAAACCTCATATTGGGGTTTGGTGGTTGAAAAACTTGTTGTCCCCATTGGGGAAATAACCAAGGCCCAGGTAGCTTCTGGGACTACCTAGAGATACAGGACTCCACACCAAAGGTCCACAGGGAGCTGAGAGCTTCGTTCAGTGCCTATACCAAACAGGACTTCATGAAGGCTAGAGCTGCGCTAGGATGGCCAAATTAAGTAAAATCCCCAAATACCTTTAACTTCCATTGTACTTTTTAAAAAAGAACTGGTAAACCTAAGGCCTATCTAGGGTAGTCATAAAGAAGATGAATTGTGAAACGGACCAAGTGAACAATGCTTTGTCCACATGTGTTGCATCAGTTAGGATGCTTTTGGCAGCAAGGAACAGAAAAATCAGACTTATAGCTTAAACTATAAGGATGAATAGTTCACTAAGAAGTCTAGGCAGGCAGTCCTAAAGTTGATTTGATGGTTCAATTGTGTCACTGAAGACTCCAGCTCTTTCTATCTTTGATTTCACTGCTCTCATGGTCATAGTTCCAGGCATCGCATTCTTACATTACAGCTTGCAAAGCTAGAAGTGGAGAAAAGTGGACAAAAAAACTTTCTCTTTGCATGCTCCTTTTATCAGAAAGGAAAAGAATCTCCTGAATTCTCTGGCAGATTCCCCTTAAATCTCATCGTTCAGAACTAGATCAGATGCTCATCCCTAGACCACTTACTCTCAAGGAGGAACAGAGTTGCTATGATTGGCTTAGACTAATCAAACTATTAGTTGGGTACATTGCAGCTAGAATGAAGTTGGGATTCTGCTATCAAAGAAGGAAGAAGAAATTATACAAACTTGTCCTTTAGGAAAGGATAAATAGGTAAATAAAAAGCGTAAGCAAAATGTTATACAGACTACATAAACGTTTATGCTGCTGCTGTGGTGTGGATGGAAACATGCAAAGATCAGGATAGGCTAAGTAATGCTGCAGGAACAAACAACCCCAAGTAAACAGAAGTTGATTTCTCACTCACGTTACATGTCTATCATGGGTCTGCTCCACTCATAGACCAAGGCTCACAGAGCAGCTCTTATCTGGAATGCTGCTGGCTTTACAGCAGAGGAATAAAAGACATGGCGAACAAGATGCTCGTTCTTAATGTTTCTGCTCCAAAGTGACACATGTCATTTCTGCTCATAATTTATTACCTAAAGGAAATCATTTGGTCATGCCTGAGTTCAACAGCCAGAGAGTATTATCCTCCTGCAGGAAGGTGATCTCAGGGAAGGGCAACAAGTATTTTGAATGATAATGCAATCTACCAAAAGGGTGGATGTGTCATTTACCCGTTATCCACTTCAATGTGGTCATGCACATTTGTGACTCAGCATTAAGCTTTTTTTAAACAACAATCTAGTTTGAATGTTTCTGTTACCATTAAAGACAGTCCTTGCCATTTATCCTATGATAAGCCACCTGAAGAACCAAGTAAATGTACAACAGCATTTGTTGTTTAATTTTTTTCAATAGAATAATGCAACCATATAAAAAATAATTTAAAACACCCATAAACAGTTCCGTTTCCTGAGCTCCATCTCCCCTTTTCCCCTTAGCTTTAATTCATCCTGAGTGCAGAAAAGATTTTTAACTGTCCTCCTAACACCTCATGTTCTCTCTCTCTCTCTTTTAAATCTAGAATTAGGTTGGCTCAAGAAATAGTTCTGACACAACCACAATAGCCTAATCTTTCACAGTTCAGATATGGCCGAGTTGGAAAAAGCATATTTTATTGTTGAGAAGTTTGTTGATACTGAGGACAAATCCCACACTCTCTAAAGTTCTATTCTAGTCCTCCCAGGACATAGCCTGATAAAGTTCTTGCAAAGCAACTCTCTTCCAGAGAGAGTTTCCTTCTCATTCCGCTCCTGTATCCGCAGGATGAGAATCAGGGCAATTATGTAACTATCTGTGATTTCTCTGCACTTAATTATGGGGAGAAACATTGCTTTTCTTGTTGCCTAGGGTTTTGCAGAAGCAGTTAAAGCAAGTTTTTGCCCTGAGAGCTTATTTTAACTTATTTTGCGATTAACAAAGTTCTACGGCAACATATTATACAGAAATCATATATGATTTTTTGGAAACAGTTAATAGATTAACTTCTTTGTTCTCTAAAGAACTCAAAATTAACGTGAATTGGGCATACGTAAGGCATTTTCCCCTAGTATTTCTCAGTCAAGACCTACAGAAAAGCGATATTATGTGATCTATTAACTTTGTGTGTGTGTCTAAAATATACATAAAATTTACCATTTTAAGTGAATAATTTAGTGGCATTAAGTACAGTCATATTTTTCTGCAAATATCACCACCATCCTTCTCCAGAACTTTTTATCACCCCAAACAGAAGCTCTGTACCCATTTAACAGTAACTCTCCATTACTCCATCCTCTAAACCACCACTCTATTTTCAGTTTCTATGAATTTGACTACTCTAGGTGCTTCATATAAGTAGAATCATACAGTATTTGTCATCTTATAACTAGCTTATTTAATTTAGCATAGTGTCCTTAAGGTTCAACCATGTTGCAGCATGTGTCAGAATTTCCTTCATTTATAAGACTATTAATTTTTAAACTGACATAGATGATAATGTACTTTAAAATGATCTGCATTGTTCTTAAATATTGTTTTGTCTTACTTTTAATTTACACACAGTTAGATGTACTCTTGAGGTACAGTTCTATGTGCTTCAGTATATGCACAGGTTTGTGTAATCACAAACACAATAAGGATACAGAACTCCCCGAAATTTCTCTTGTTACATTCTACCCTCCTCCAATGCTAATCCCAAGCAATCATTAATCTGTTCTTCCTCCCTATAGTTTGCCTTTTCCAGAATGTCACATAAGTAAAATCATGAGTATGTAACCTTTTGGAACTGGCTTCTTTCAGTCAGAATAATACATGAGAGATTTACCCATGTTGTTTGTATCAATCATTTGTTCCTTTTCCTTCCTGCAAAGTATTCCATTGTATGGAACTGTCATAGTTTGTTTATCCAGCTGCCAGCTGTAAGACATTTGGATTGTTCCCAGTAATGGGCCATAATGAATAATGCTGTTATAAACATTCATGTCTAAGTTTTTGTGTGGATACAAGTTTTTGTTTCTCTAGGGTAAATAACTAAGAGTAGGAATGTTAAATCACATGGCAAATGCATATTTAACTTTAATAGAATTGCCAAACTGTTTTCTAAAGTGGCCTCCTACTAGCAAAGTATAAGAAATCCAGTTGCTCCATATTCTCACCAGCATTTGGTTTTGTGTGTGTGTTTTAAGACACTCTAATAGGTGTGCAGTGGTATCTTACTGTGGCTTTAATTTACATTTCTATAATAACTAATGGTGTTGCACATCATTTTATGTGCTTATTTCCCATTCAGTTTTTGGTGACCAGTCTGTTAAAATCTGTTGGCAATTCAGGTACTGAATTGTTTCCTTATTGCTGTTTTGAGAGTCCTTTATATATTATGGTTATGAGTCCTTTGTTTGATATGGAATTTGCAAATATTTTTCCCAGTATATAGCTGACATTTCATTCTCTTAACAGTGTATTTTGCAGGTCAAAAGTTATGTTTTATACGTTACTAAATAACCAAGAGATCACTAGAAGAAATCAAAGAGGAAATAAAAAAATACCTACAAACAAATGAAAATGAAAACACGATGACCCAAAACCTATGAGATGCAGCAAAAGCAGTTCTAAGAGGGAAGTTTATAGCAATACAAGCCTACCTCAAGAAATAAGAAAAAATCTCAAATAAACAACCTAAACTTACACCTAAAGCAATAGAGAAAGAAGAACAAAAAACCCCCCAAAATTAGCAGAAGGAAAGAAACTATAAAGATCAGATCAGAAATAAATGAAAAAGAAATGAAGGAAACGATAGCAAAGATCAATAAAACTAAAAGCTGGTTCCTTGAGAAGATAAACGAAATTGATAAACCATTAGCCAGACTCATCAAGAAAAAAGAGAGAAGACTCAAATCAACAGAATTAGAAATGAAGAAGGAGAAGTAACAACTGACACTACAGAAATACAAAGGATCCTGAGAGATTACTATAAACAACACTATGCCAGTAAAATGGACAACCTGGAAGAAATGGACAAATTCTTAGGAAAGCACAAGCTTCCGAGACTGAGCCAGGAAGAAATAGAAAATATAAACAGACCAATCACAAGCACTGAAATTAAACTGTGTTTAAAAATCTTCCAACAAACAAAAGCCCAGGACCAGAGGGCTTCACAGGCGAATTCTATCAAATATTTAGAGAAGAGCTAACACCTACCCTACTCAAACTCTTCCAAAATATAGCAGAGGGAGGAACACTCCCAAACACATTCTACGAGGCCACCATCACCCTGATACCAAAACCAGACAAAGATGTCACAAAAAAAGAAAACTACAGGCCAATATCACTGATGAACATAGATGCAAAAATCCTCAACAAAATACTAGCAAACAGAATCCAACAGCACATTAAAAGGATCACACACCCTGATCAAGTGGGGTTTATCCCAGGAATGCAAGGATTCTTTTTTTTTTTTTCTTTTGCGGTACGCGGGCCTCTCACTGCTGCGTATCTTTGCTCACCTTATCTTTGACAAAGGAGGCAAGAATACACAATGGAGAAAAGACAGCCCCTGCAACAAGTGGTGCTGGGAAAACTGGACAGCTACATGTAAAAGAATGAAATTAGAACACTCCTTAACACCATACACAAAAATAAACTCAAAATGGATTAAAGACCTAAATGTAAGACCAGACACTATAAAACTCTTAGAGGAAAACATAGGCAGAACATTCTATGACATAAATCACAGCAAGATCCTTTTTGACACACCTCCTAGAGAAATGGAAATAAAAATAAACAAATGGGACCTAATGAAACTTAAAAGTTTTGCACAGCAAATGAAACCATAAACAAGAGGAAAAGACAACCCTCAGAATGGGAGAAAATATTTGCAAAGGAAACAACTGACAAAGGATTAATTGCCAAAATATACAAGCAGCTCATGCAGCTCAATATCAAATAAAAAACCCAACCCAATCCAAAAATGGGCAGAAGACTTGAATAGACATTTATCCAAAGAAGATATACAGATTGCCAACAAATACATGAAAGGATGCTCAATGTCACTAATCATTAGAGAAATGCAAATCAAAACTACAATGAGGTATTACCTCACACCAGTCAGAATGGCCATCACCAAAAAAATCTACAAACAATAAATGCTGTAGAGGGTGTGGAGAAAAGGGAACCCTCTTGCACTGTTGGTGGGAATGTAAATTGATACAGCCACTATGGAGGACAGTATGGAGGTTCCTTAAAAAACTACAAATAGAACTACCATATGACCCAGCAATCCCACTACTGGGCATATACCCTGAGAAAACCATAACTCAAAAAGAGTCATGTACCACAATGTTCATTGCAGCACTATTTGCAATAGCCAGGACATGGAAGCAACCTAAGTGTCCATCGACAGATGAATGGATAAAGATGTGGCACATATAAACAATGGAATGTTACTCAGCCATAAAAAGAAACAAAATTGAGTTATTTGTAGTGAGGTGGGTGGAACTAGAGTCTGTCACACAGACTGAAGTAAGTCAGAAAGAGAAAAACAAATACAGTATGCTAACACATATATATGGAATCTAAAAAAAAAAAAAGGATATGAAGAACTTAGGGGCAGGACAAGAATAAACATGCAGATGTATAGAGTGGTCTTGAGGACCTGGGAGGGGGAAGGGTAAGCTGGGATGAAGTGAGAGAGTGGCATTGACATATATACAATACCAAATGTAAAACAGATTGCTACTGGGGAGAAGCTGCAAAGCACAGGGATATGAGCTTGGTGCTTTATGGCCACCTAGAGGGGTGGGATAGGGAGGGTGGGAGGGAGATGCAAGAGGGAGGGGATATGGGGATATATGTATACATATAGCTGATTCAACTTGTTATACAGCAGAAACTAACACAACAGTGTAAAGCAATTATACTTCAATAAAGATGTTAAAAAAAAGTGTTTTTTAAAAAATTTTGATGAAGGTCCATTTTTAAATTGTATTGTATTTGATGTCATATCTAAAAACTCTTTGCCTAATCCAAAGTCATGAAGATTTTTCTCCTATGTTTTCTTCTAGTAATTGTATAGTTTTACATTTACATTTAGGTCTACAGTAAATTTTGAGTTAATTTTTGTACAAGGAGTATAGTAGAGGTCAGGGTCATTTTTTTTTTTTGCACATGGATGTCCAGTAGTTCTAACATCTAAGATTATATTTTCTCCAGGGAACTGCCTTTCTTCTTTGTCAAAAATCAATTGACCATTTTGTGTGGGTTTATTTCTGGACTTAGTCTATTCTATTCCTCTGATCTATGCAGTTATCCTTTTGCAAATGTCACTGTTTTGATTACTGTACTTTTTGAGTCTTAAAATCAAGTAAGATGAGCCTTTCACCTTGTTTTTTCTTTTTCAAAGTTGTTTTGCCTTTTCATACAAATATTAAAACAAGCTTGTCTATATCTACAAAAAAAATCTGCTGAGATTTGGGTTAGAATTCATTAATTATAGATCAATTTGGGAGAACTGACATCTTAATTATACTGAATGTCCAAATCCATGAGTAGTATCTCTTCATTTATTTAGGTCTTCTTTGATTTATTTAATCAATGTTTCTAATTTTCGACATACAGATTCTGCAGATATCTTGTTAGACTTAAAAGTATTTTATTTGGGGGGAACTATGTAAATGGTACTTCTTTTTAAATTTCATCTTTCAATTGCTAATGGCTAGTATACAGCAATGTGCTTGATTTTTATGTCAACTGTGTATCCTGCAGCTAAACTGACTAATTAGTTCTAGGAGCTTTTTTATACACTCCTGTGGATTTTCTACATAGACAATCATATTGTTTCTGAATTAACTTTTGTTTTCTCCTTTCCAACTTGCATGCTTCTTATTTCTGTCTCTTGTCTTATTAAACTGGCCAGAACTTATGATGCTAAATAGAAATGCTGAGAACAGATATTCTTGCCTTTTTCCCAATCTTAGGGAAAAGTATTTGGTCCTTCACCATTAGGAATGATGTTAGCAGTAAGTTGTTTGTTTTTTTTTTCCCCTGCATCAACTTAAGGATCTTGTATTCCCAGTTTGTTTTCTTTTGTTTTTTTAAATAAAGAATGGATGTTGAATATTTTCAAGTGCATTTTCTACATCGATTGATATGATCATATGGTTTTTATGCTTTAGTCTGTTAATATGGTGGATTACATCAATTGATTTTGTAATAATAAATTTTTAAATTATTAATGTATTTATTCATTTATTTATTTAATGTGTATACATATTTTATTGGATCTCATTTTTTTTTACATCTTTATTGGAGGAAAATTGCTTTACAATGGTGTGTTAGTTTCTGCTGTATAACAAAGTGAATCAGCTATATATATACATATATCCCCATATCCCCTCCCTCTTGCATCTCCCTCTCACCCTCCCTATCCCACCTATCTAGGTGGTCACAAAGCACCGAGCTGATCTCCCTGTGCTATGCAGCTGCTTCCCACTAGCTATCTGTTTTACATTTAGTAGTGTATATATGTCAATGCTACTCTCTCACTTCGTCCCAGCTTCTCCTTCCCACCCCCACTGTCCTCAAGTCCATTCTCTACATCTGCATGTTTATTCCTGTCCTGTCCCTAGGTTCATCAGAACCTTTTTTAAAAAATTCCATATATATGTGTTAGTATATGGTATTTGTTTTTCTCTTTCTGACTTCACTCTGTATGACAGATTCTAAGTCCATCCACTTCACTACAAATAACTCAATTTCATTCCTTTTTATGGCTGAGTAATATTCCATTGTATATATGTGCCACATCTTCTTTATCCATTCATCTGTCGATGGACACTTAGGTTGCTTCCATATCTTGGTTATTGTAAGTAGTGCTGCAATGAACATTGTGGTACATGACTCTTTTTTTTCTTTGTGGTTTTTTTGTTTTTACTTTTTATTTTTTTTAACATCTTTATTGGAGTATAATTGCTTTACAATGGTGTGTTAGTTTCTGCTTTATAACAAAGTGAATCAGTTATACATATACATACGTTCCCATATCTCTTCCCTCTTGCGTCTCCCTCCCTCCCACCCTTCCTATCCCACCCCTCTAGGTGGTCACAAAGCACCGAGCTGATCTCCTTGTGCTATGCGGCTGCTTCCAACTAGCTATCTATTTTACATTTGGTAGTGTATATATGTCCATGCCACCCTCTCACTTTGTCACAGCTTCCCCTTCCCCTTCCCCATATCCTCAAGTCCATGCCCTAGTAGGTCTGTGTCTTTATTCCCGTCTTACCACTAGGTACTTCATGACCTTTTTTTTTTTCTTAGATTCCATATATTAGCATACAGTATTTGTCTTTCTCTTTCTGACTTACTTCACTCTGTATGACAGACTCTAGGTCCATCCACCTCACTACAAATAACTCAATTTTGTTTCTTTTTATGGCTGAGTAATATTCCATTGTATATATGTGCCACATCTTCTTTAACCATTCATCTGTTGATGGACACTTAGGTTGCTTCCATGTCCTGGCTACTGTAAATAGAGCTGCAATGAACATTTTTGTACATGACTCTTTTTGAATTATGGTTTTCTCAGGGTATATGCCCAGTAGTGGGATTGCTGGGTCACATGGTAGTTCTATTTGTAGTTTTTTAAGGAACCTCCATACTGTCCTCCATAGTGGCTGTATCAATTTACATTCCCACCAACAGTGCAAGTGTTCCCTTTTCTCCACACCCTCTCCAGCATTTATTGTTTCTAGATTTTTTGATGATGGCCATTCTGACCAGTGTGAGATGATATCTCATTGTAGTTTTGATTTGCATTTCTCTAATGATTAATGATATTAAGCATTCTTTCATGTGTTTGTTGGCAATCTGTATATCTTCTTTGGATAAATGTCTATTCAAGTCTTCTGCCCATTTTTGGATTTGTTTGTTTGTTTTTTTGATATTGAACTACATGAGCTGCTTGTATATTTTAGCGATTAATCCTTTGTCAGTTGTTTCCTTTGCAAATATTTTCTCCCATTCTGAGGGTTGTCTTTTCTTGTTTATGATTTCCTTTGCTATGCAAAACTTTTAAGTTTCATTAGGCCCCACTTTTTAATTTTGTTTTTATCTCCATTTCTCTAGGAGGTGGGTCAAAAAGGATCTTGCTGTGATTTATGTCATAGAATGTTCTGTCTATGTTTTCCTCTAAGAGTTTGATAGTGTCTGGTCTTACATTTAGGTCTTTAACCCATTTTGAGTTTATTTTTGTGTATGGTGTTAGGGAGTGTTCTAATTTCATTCTTTTACATGTAGCTGTCCAGTTTTCCCAGCACCACTTATTGCAGGGGCTGTATATTCTTGCCTCCTTTGTCAAAGATAAGGTGACTATATGTGCATGGGTTTATCCCTGGGCTTTCTATCCTGTTCTACTGATCTATATTTCTGTTTTTGTGTCAGTACCATACTGTCTCGATTACTGTAGTTCTGTAGTATAGTCTGAAGTCAGGAAGCCTGGTTCATCCTGCTCCGTTTTTCTTTCTCAATATTGCTTTGGCTATTCAGGGTCTTTTGTGATTCCATACAAATTGTGAAACTTATTGTTCCAGTTCTGTGAAAAATGTGTTGGTAGTTTGATAGGGATTGCATTGAATCTGTAGGTTGCTTTGGGTAGTATAGTCATTTTCATAATGTTGACTCTTCCAATCCAGGAACATGGTGTATCTCTCCATCTGTTTGTATCATCTTTGACTTTTTTCATCAGTGTCTTATAGTTTTCTGCATACAGGTCTTTGGTCTCCTTAGGTAGGTTTATATCTAGGTATTTTTAACTTTTTGTTGTAATGGTAAAAGGGATTGTTGCCTTAATTTCTCATGCAGATTCTTCGCTGTTAGTGTATAGGAATGCAAGAGATTTCTGTGCATTGATTTTGTATCCTGCTACTTTACCAAATTCATTGATTAGCTCTAGTAGTTTTCTGGTAGCATCTTTAGGATTCTCTATGTATAGTATCATGTCATTTGCAAACAGTGACAATTTTACTGCTTTTCTGATTTGGATTGCTTTTATTTCTTTTTCTTCCCTGACTGCTGTGGCTAAAACTTCCAAAGCTATGTTGAATAATAGTGGTGACAGTGGACAGCCTTGTCTTGTTCCTGATCTTAGAGGAAATGGTTTCAATTTTTCACCATTGAGAATGATGTTGGCTGTGAGTTTGTCATATATGGCCTTTATTATGTTGAGGTAGGTTCACTCTATGCCCACTTTCTGGAGAGTTTTTATCATAAATGGGTGTTGAATTTTGTCAAAAGCTTTTTCTGCATCTATTATCATATTGTTTTTATCTTTCAATTTGTTAAGATGGTGTATCACATTGAATGACTTGTGTATACTGGAGAATCCTTGCATTCCTGGGATAAACCCCACTTGATCATGGTGTATGATCCTTTTAATGTGCTGTTGGATTCTGTTTGCTAGTATTTTGTTGAGGATTTTTGCATCTATGTTCATCAGTGATATTGGCCTGTAGTTTTCTTTTTTTGTGACATCTTTGTCTGGTTTTGGTATCAGGGTGATGGTGGCCTTGTAGAATGAGTTTGGGAGTGTTCCTCCCTCTGCTATATTCTGGAAGAGTTTGAGAAGGATAGGTGTTAGCTCTTCTCTAAATATTTGATAGAATTTGCCTGCGAAGCCCTCTGGTCCTGGGCTTTTGTTTGTTGGAAGATTTTTAATCACAGTTTAATTTCAGTGCTTGTGATTGGTCTGTTTATATTTTCTATTTCTTCCTGGCTCAGTCTCGGAAGCTTGTGCTTTCCTAAGAATTTGTCCATTTCTTCCAGGTTGTCCATTTTACTGGCATAGTGTTGTTTATAGTAATCTCTCAGGATCCTTTGTATTTCTGTAGTGTCAGTTGTTACTTCTCCTTCTTCATTTCTAATTCTGTTGATTTGAGACTTTTCCATTTTTTTCTTGATGAGTCTGGCTTATGGTTTATCAATTTTGTTTATCTTGTCAAAGAAACAGCTTTTAGTTTTATTGATCTTTGCTATTGTTTCCTTCATTTCTTTTTCATTTATATCTCATCTGATCTTTATATTTCTTTCCTTGTGCTAACTAAGATTTTGTTTGTTTGTTTTTGTTTTGTTCTTCTTTCTCTATTGCTTTAGGTGTAAGTTTAGGTTGTTTATTTGATATGTTTCTTGTTTCTTGAGGTAGGATTGTATTATTATAATCTTCCCTCTTAGAACTGCTTTTCCTGCATCCCATAGGTCTTGGGTCATTGTGTTTTTACTGTCATTTGTTTCTAGGTATTTTTTGATTTCCTTTGATTTCTTGAGTGATCTCTTGCTTATTTAGTAGCATATTGTTTAGCCTCCATGTGTTTGTATTTGTTACAGTTTTTTTCCTGTGATTGATATCTAGTCTCATTGCGTTGTGGTTGGAAAAGATACTTGATACAATTTCAATTTTCTTAAATTTACCAAGGCTTCATGGGTAAATTGACCCAAGATATGATCTATCCTGCAGAGTTGTCCATGTGTACTTGAGAAGAAAGTGCATTCTGTTGTTGTTGGATGGAATGGCCTTAAATATCAATTAATTCCACCTGGTCTAATGTGTTATTTAAAGCTTGTGTTTATTTATTTTCATTTTGGATGATCTGTCCATTGGTGAAAGTGGGGTGTTAAAGTCCCCTACTATTATTGTTACTGTTGATTTCCCCTTTTATGGCTGTTAGCATTTGCCTTATGTATTGAGGTGCTCCTATGTAGGCTGCATAAATATTTACAATTGTCATGTCTTCTTCTTGGATAGATCCCTTGATCATTATGTAGTGTCCTTCTTTGTCTCTTGTAATAGTCTTTATTTTAACATCTATTTTGTCTGATATGAGTATTGCTACTCCAGCTTTCGATTTCCATTTGCATGGAATATCTTTTTCCATCCCCTCACTTTCAGTCTGTATGTGTCCCTAGGTCTGAAATGGGTCTCTTGTAGACAGCATATATATGAGTCTTGTTTTTTTATCCATACAACCAGTCTGTATCCTTTGTTTGGAGCATTTAATCCATTTACATGTAAGGTAATGATCAATAGGTATGTTCTTATTACTATTTTCTTGTTTTTGGTTTGTTTTTGTAGGCCTTTTCCTTCTCTTGTGTTTCCTGCCTAGAGAAGTTCCTTTAGCATTTGTTTGTAAAGCTGGTTTGGTGGTGCTGAATTCTCTTAAGTTCTGCTTGTCTGTAAAGGTTTTACTTTCTTTGTTGAATCTGAATAAGATCCTTGTTGGGTAGAGTAATCTTGGTTATCGGATTTTCCCTTTCATCACTTTAAATATGTCCTGCCACTCCCTTCTGGCTTGCAGAGTTTCTGCTGAAAGATCAGCTGTTAACCTTATGGGGATTCCATTGTAAGTTATTTGTTGCTTTTCCCTTGCTGCTTTTAATATTTTTCTTTGTATTCAGTTTTTGATAGTTTAATATGTGTCTTGTCATGTTTTTCCTTAGATTTATCCTGTATGGTACTCTCTGTGCTTCCTGGACTTGATTGACTATTTTTTTCCCATGTTAGGGAAGTTTTTGACTATAATCTCTTCAAATATTTTGTCAGACCCTTTCTTTTTCTCTTCTTCTTCTGAGACCACTATAATTTGAATGTTGGTGCATTTAATGTTGTCTCAAAAGTCTCTGAGGCTATCCTAAATTCTGTTCATTCTTTTTTTTTTTTTATTCTGTTCTGCAGCAGTTATTTCCACTATTCTATCTTCCAGGTCGCTTATCTGTTCTTCTGCCTCAGTTATTCTGCTAATCACAGGTAAGACAAAAAGGAGTGTGCTTACTGCACCTTAAGTGGAAATTAAAGTCTGCACTCATTTTTATTTTTTAAGGGACTTGATGTTATTCCTTAATCAGGGAAATGGAATATTTGGGGAAATAAGCATGAGAGTAGTCAGATGTTTTATCATCTATCTTACAACTGTTGATATGAATATTATAAGTTGTGTCTAATATTATTAATTATAAATATTAGACATTGTTAAAATATTACCAATAGAGCACAAAAAAAATCAATCACAACCCAAACAGAGTATGAGCTTCAAAGACAGATTTTCTCATCCTTGAGTTTTCTTCTTTGCTTTGGTCATTGGAAACTACTATACCTCTACTTCATTTTGACTCAACCTTCACAACAAGTATACCTCAGAGCTTGAGTACAAAGCACAACAATCGTTAAAATGCATAAGACTACAGTAATTAGTGGCATGTTTTACACAAAGAAACAGTTCTATGTGCTGCTCCACCAGGGCAAGATGCAGCTACAAAGAGGCAGCAGAGAACTAACAAGGAATTCTTAAGCAAAGTTCTTCTCAGAACACAACTAATAGCCTCAGAAACCATGTGCATTAGATATATATTTAAAGGATTCTTCAGAAGGAATAGTGATTTACTTTTTGTTTTTAAAAAATGAGCTGATCCCAAGCAGGACGTCTATGATTTGGTTTAGGGTCAAAATTGTGCCAATATTCATCATTTTAAAAAGAGGAAAGATTAAAGTTCCAGGAAACATGAGAGGAACATAAAATGCATAAATCTATTTTTTCCCCTCTGATACCCAGAAATAACAAACAGGGCCAAACGTGAAGAAGGAAATATCTATAATGAAATCAGTGCAGCCATAATCCCATTGAATAGACTCTGAAGAATGTTTGTCAAATACAGTAAAATTGGGATAAAAAAACTGAAGGAGGATGCAGAAATTTGACATACATCTAGTCTTATCTCAAGGATACAGGTGTAGGGAGGGAGGGGAAAATATGGTGAGCCCTCTCAACAATGCTTACATTGGATATAGCTAGATTGAGGGTGTGGATAAACACAGCAGGGGTAGTAAGCACACACCTTCACACCAGCCTACAGTGAAGCATTTGAAGAATGACCTTTCAGCATATTATTAAAAACAAAACCTTCTTACTGAAGTATACTACACACACAAAATGAATTAAATAAACACACCCATGTAACTAGCATCATCTCAAGAAAGAATATTATCATCACTACAGAAGCCCCTATTGTCCTTTTCCATGGGAGCCCTTCTAACAACATATATTGGTTTTGTTTCTTTCTGTACTTGATATATATGTGTGTGTGTGTGTGTGTGTGTATATATATATATATATATATATATATATATATATATATATATATGATTTTGTCTGTCAGCCATGTCATTTTTATTTCCCCCTATCTGGTTTCCTAACCAGGGAGGAAGGTGAGGAGATGATGAAACTAGCTCTACCAGAACAAAGATGACTGTACAGAAATAGGTAAGACCAGACTTTCCAAACAAAGGGCTTGCGAGAGGCAGGACCTCACACTGTCCTGCACTCTGAAGTGAGATGGACATGAGAAATCTGGGATTGTTAGAATCCTCTCCCCGTTATGCCAAACTAGATAGACCCCAAACTAGATAGTGATGGAAGATGCAATAACTATGTGATTATATATTTGGAGACAGCATACCTGAAGTGGGTTGGCTGATTTCTTGCTGCCTAATGTCACTCCTCCCTGCCTGCCTGCCCGGAACATAATTGAATGATTGCATAAAGATTATAAGATGAAAACATAAAGAAAAAGGCAGAAGCATTATTACTTTTACTATATTGGGCAAAGAGCAGTTCTACATAGAATTGCCTCAATTCGAAGATAAAAAAAAATTGTATATGATCCATGCAAAAATAATTTTTATAATTAAGAAAAGGGTTATAACACAAAAAGATAAAAGCAGAATATACATCTGAAGAATTCCTCCAGATAATTTGATAAACTTTTAGGGGAAAATGTGTCCTATGCTGTCTTAGCATCTGAAAAAACAAAAGTAAAGAGAAGGGGATAGTAATGGAGGATAAGAAATAATAGATGAGGATACAGATTTGAACGTTATTATTAAATGAGTAACCATACAGAAAATGATAAAGAGTCAACATATGGTAACTGAGTTTTCTAAAGAAGATAACAGGGCATGAAACAAAAAAAAATATGCTCAAATATATAGAAGAAAAATTTTCCATGTGAAAGGAAAGCTAGAACATGCAGAATGAAAGGGATCAACATGTTTAAAAAAATAATAGAATATGGTCATTAATGAAACAAATTCTGGTTATACTGATGAACTTCAAGGATAAAGAAAAAATCATACAAGTATCTATGCACAGGAAAAATGTCATCCTAAAGGAAAATAAGACTGACTGCATATTCTTCTTCAGCAACATTAGATACCAAAAGGCAAGGATGCAAAGTCTATGGTGCTTGAATGAAACAATGAGATCCTAAAAAGCCAAGCTTCCATTCATTTATACGTGCAAAATAAACTATGTCCATATATGCAAGAATTCAGGAAATACAATAACCAATGAAACCTTTGTAAAAAATATTGTTAAACTATAATCTAACTAAGCTGCTGCATTACAATAAAGAACTCATAGAAAAGTTTTGGTATGAAAAAGCTGGAGATAAGCATTATTTTCACTTAAAGAAAGAGATAAATACAAACATACGTGGCAAGTGTAGATACCAAATAGACTATAATTTTTTTTTTTTTTTTTTGCGGTACGCAGGCCTCTCACTGTTGTGGCCTCTCCTGTTGCGGAGCACAGGCTCCGGACACGCAGGCTCAGGGTCCAGCCACTCCGCGGCATGTGGGATCTTCCCGGACCGGGGCACGAATCCGTGTCCCCTGCATCGGCAGGCGGACTCTCAACCACTGTGCCACGAGGGAAGCCCCTAGACTATGATTTTTATAATTCTTTGAAGAAAAGCTAAATACAATTGACCCTTGAACAATGCAAGGGTTATGGGCACTGTCACCCCAGGCAGTTGAAAATTCACATATAACTTTTGACTTCCCCAAAACTAAACTCCTCATAGCCTACTGTTGACTGGAAACCGTACTGATAAAATAAACAGCCAATTAGCACATATTCTGCATGGTATATGTATTATATACTGCATTCTTACAATAAAGTGAGCTACAGAAAAGAAAATGTTACTAAGAAAATCATAAGGAAGAGAAAATACATTTACAGTACTGTATTGTATTTATTGATACTATAAGTTTACATCTGCTTACAAGATGAGTCATCTGTCAGTACCTATATCAATATTGTCTTATATGATACAAAACACTATAGATGCTATATGTATTACTAACACTAGACATGAAAAATGAAAAGAAAATGTTAAAGAGAAATTCACATTTATTTACAGATGTAACAATCATGCATTGATAATGAGGAAGCAGCAATGTGATTATTTTATGGTAGCCTAGTGTAACTGATACAATTGCTTCACAGTAGCCTAGCCTATACACTAATGAATGATCATAAAATTTTTATGGCATACAGCTTACAATCATATTCATAATACAGTACTGGAAACACTGCTATATTAAAACAAACAAAAAAACAAACCACACACATACACTTCCTGTTTTTTTTTTTTCGGTACACGGGCCTCTCACTGTTGTGGCCTCTCCCGTTGTGGAGCACAGTCTCTGGACGCACAGGCTCAGCGGCCATGGCTCACGGGCCTAGCCACTCCGTGGCATGTGGGATCCTCCTGGAGCGGGGCACGAACCTGTGTCCCTGCATCGGCAGGCGGACTCTCAACCACTGCACCACCAGGGAAGCCCCACACTTACTTTTTTAAAGACCTAAACGTAAGACCTGAAGCCATACAAGTCCTAAAAGAGAACATAGGCAGAACACTCTTTGACATAAATAGTAGCAATATCTTTTTTTAGATCTGTCTCCTAACGCAAAAGAAACAAAAGCAAAAATAAACAAATGGGACCTAATTAAACTTAAAAACTTTTGCACAGCATAGGACACCATCGACAAAACGAAAAGACAACCTACTGATTGGAAGAAAATATTTGCAAATGATGCAGCCAATAAGGGGTTAATATCCAAAATACATAAACAGCTCATACAACTCAATATAAAAAAAAAAAACTAAAAAATGGGAAGAGGATCTGAATAGACATTTTTCCAAAGAAGATATACATATGGCCAACAGGGACATGAAAAGATGCTCAACATCGCTAATCATCAGAGAAATGCAAATCAAAACCACAATGAATGTCACTTCAAACCTAGTCAGAATTGCTATCATCAAAGTCTGCAAATAACAAGTGTTGGAAAGGAAGTGGAAAAAAGGGGGCCCTATATACTTTTGGTGGGAATGTAAATTGGTACAGCCACTATGGAAAACAGTAAGGCGTCTTCTCAAGAAACTAAAAATAGAACTACCATATGACCCAGTAACTCCACTCCTGGGAATATATCCAAAGAAAACGAAAACACTAATTCAAAAAGATACATGCACTCCAATGTTCATAACAGCATTATTTATAATAGCCAAGATATGGAAGCAAACTAAGTGTCCACCAACAGATGAATGGATAAAGAAGATGTGATATATATAAAAAATGGAATACTACGCAGCCATTAGAAAAAGAATGATATCCTGCCATTTGCAACAATGTGCATGGACCTAGAGGGTATTATGCTTAGTAAAATAAGTCACAGGAAGACAAATACTCTATGTTATCACTTGTATGTGGAATCTAAAAAATAAAACGAATGAATATAACAAAACAGACTCACAGATACAGGAACAAACTAGTGGCTACCAGTGGGGACAGGGAAGCGGGGAGGAACAAGATACGGGTAGGGGATTAAGTGATACAAACTACTATGTAAAAAACAAATAAGCAACAGGGATATATTGTACAGTACAGGGAAATAAAGCCATTATTCTGTAGTAACTTTACTTTTTGGCCACACCATGCAGCATGTGGGATCCTAGTTCCCTGACCACAGATCCAACCAATGTCCCCTACGTTGGAAGCACAGAAGCTCAACAACTGGACTGCCTGGGAAGTCCCTGTAATAACTTTAAATGGAGTATAATCTACAAAAACAACAAACCACTATGTTATATGCCTGAAACTAATACTGTAAATCAACTATAATTTTTTTAAAAAACCACTTACTTGTGATGATAGTCTGATATGCGGTTTCTTCAGTTACAAAAGAGAGGAATACTGTATGGTAATTTTTTTTGACAGCAAAGTTATAAAACAGTAAGAAAGCTAACACATTATTAATTTTATATTAAATATCACTCACCTTATGCCTATGGAAAGATAGGCTATCCGCTTCAATGCAAGTCTTGCACACGGTGTTCTACAACATGAATATTTAGGCAGTGAAGATGATCATGATGACACAAAAACATCTCATATAATTCTTGCCGTAGTTACTAGATTTCCACACAAAGATACACAAACATACACAACAGATAAGTTTATTAACTGCATGGCACAATGATTCCTTACTATTCATTAAGTGGAGGTGAGTCATCATAAAGGTCTTCATCCTTGTCATCTTCACATTGAGTAGGCTGAGGAGAGGAAGAAGAGGAGGGCTTTGTCTTGCTGTCTGAGGGGTGGCAGAGGTGGAAAAGGAGGCAGGAGAGGCAAGCGCATTCAGTGTAACTTCATGGAAACACACAGTAATCTGTCTGACTTTTTTGCTTTCTCATGCATCTAAAGAATGTTTCTATACAACACCAATCCTTTTTCCACCATTTGCTTTTGTTTCCGTGTCCATATCATAGAAGGGTCTGTGTCGTGAAAGAAGTCAAAAGCAGTCTTGTATAATCAAAACTCTTCTGCCAGATTGTCTAATGTCAATATGTTTTGTGGCGCTGCTTCCTCTACATCTTCTTCCTCATCATCTGGCACTGGTTTGGAAGCACCCATCTCCATCAGGTTGTCTTCTGTTCATTTCTCTAGTTTGCTGTCTACCAGCTCTTGAATTTTTCCAAGGTTCATATCTTGAAACACTTCACCCTCCATCTTTTTTTTTTTTTTTTTTTTTGCCATATCCACAATCTCTTTCATGATTTCCTTGACTGTCTTTGTTGTAAAACCTGTGAGGTCATGCAAACATCTGGACAGTTTTCTCCAGCAGGAATTTATTGCTTTGGGCTTCATGGCTTTCACAGCTTTTTCTATAACTATGATGGCATCTTCAATGGTGTAATCACTTCAGACTTTCATGATGTTTTCTGTATCTGGGTTCTCTTCCATAGCACTGACAATTCTTTCCATAGAGGACCATGCATAATGAGTCTTAAAGGTCCTTATGACCCCCTAATCTAGAGGCTGAGTTAGAGATGTGTTTGGGGGCAAGCAGATCACTTTGATGTCTTCAGTATTGAACTCATGGGGTTCTGGGTGGCCAAGGACATTTTCCAATATGAAAAGAACTTTAAAAGGCAGTCCTTTACTGGCAAGGTATTTCCTGACTTCAGGGACAGAGCATTGTTGGAATCAATCCAGAAAAAGTGTTCTGTTGTCCAGGTCTTCTTGTTGCACAACCAAAAGACTGACAGCTCTTGTTTGTCTTTGCCCATTAAGGTCCAGGGGTCAGCAGCTTTATAGGTAAGGGCAGTCTTGGTCATAAACCTGACTGTATTTTCACAAAACAGTAGTTAGCCTATCTCTTCCTGCCTTAAATCCTGCCGCACGCTCCTCTTCCTTACTAATAAGTGCTCTTGGTGGAATTTTTTTCCCCCAGAATAAGGCACTTTCATCTGCATTAAACACCTGTTCAGGCAGATATCATTTCTCCTTAATAATTTTCATAATGGCATCTGGGAACTTGTCTTCTGCCTCTTGGTCAACAGAAGCTGCTTCTCCTGTTACTTGACATTTTTTAAGCCAAACCTCTGTAACTACCAAATCAGCCCTTGCTGGTATTAAATTCTCCAGTTTTAGATCCTTTACATTCCTTTTGCTTTAACTTGGCATATAATGACTCCACTTTTTCTCAAATCATATTAGTCTATAGATATGCCTTTTTTGTAGCAATCCTGCACCCACATAAAAGCTGCATTTTCAATACGAGCTAAAAATGTATTTTGCAAAAAGTGCAAGGTTTTTGTGTCTTCTGGTGTAGCTGCACTAACGGCTTCATGAATTTCCTTTTCTTTTTTTTACAGTGTGTCTTACCCTGAACTCATTTATCTTGAAATGGCAGGTAACCACAGCTGCAGACCTCAATCTATAATATATACCAAGCAATTCAACTTTTTCTTGTAATGTCATGACTTTTCTCTGCTTCTTGTGAGCACTTCCAGTGTCACTAACAGCACTTTGTATGGTCCCATGGTGTTTTTCAAAGTTTGTGGTATTGCATTAAACAAGGTAAAAAACATGCAAGAACCACAAGAGATCACTTTTTACTGTGACACACAATTTACTGGAGAAACAAACTGCTCACACAGAGACGACTAGTGTCACACAGCATTTTAAGTGGATACTCACAACTCTTGAGCTCACTGCAACAGCTACAGGAGGTGGCTACAAAATTATTATAGTAGTATGTACTACAGTTAATTTTATGCAATTATGACTTAATACTGCATCTTTATGTTTGCTTACATTTCTCTCATCTGCAGATGGTGCCATATGGCCTGTGTTTGCATGTCTAAATTTTGGTAAATTTTAACTTTTTATAGTAGATTTGTGTACATTTTATGGTAATAAATGATAAAATAGACTAGTGTCTGCATATATTTTATACATGGATAACATCCCTTTTTCTTACTTTTTCAAATCTCTAGGCTACTTGATTTATAAGTTTTTTCAAATTGCCACAAATCTCCAAAAATTTTCCAATATATTTATTTAAAAACATCCTCATATAAATAGACCCACTCAGTTCAAACTGATATTTTCAGACCATGATGATAAAAACCCCTCAGAATTAATAACAAAAGCAGATGCTGCAGGTTGGCTCAATCAATATAACTTCAACTCATCTGTAGTATTTCCTCCTCTAGAAAAGAGCTGGAAGGCCAAAGACCAAAGGGATTTCTCCCATTCCCTTGAAGCTAAAGTTATGTATGGACTACCTTTCGCCAACAAGACATAGTTGTGTGAGACTTAGCAGAATTGACTTTGTAAAGTGAAGATCATATGCCTCCTCAGGCAGGTTTTGTCTTGGAATGTGGTTTCTCTGCAGCAGTTATAGTAGAACATCTGGTGTCTAGTAATTATCTTTTGTGAACTGCAAAGGAAAGGTATTGTCTGCAACTAAGAACTTGGCCAAAACAACCCCAACTACTTGATGATTTTAAAACTGTCTCAACTTTAGACCAAAGAAGAAATAAAAACTGCACTTATATCATGTTTGGAAATTAACTACAATGAAAATATCAAAATTTATGGGATTATACCTAAAGCTGTATTTAGAGGAAAATTCATAGCTGTAAAATGTTAACATACAAGTATCATTATTAAATATGAGGACTTTGGGGTCAACTGCCTTTGTTTGAATATTGACTCTTTAACTCAGTGCTCAGAACTCAGTTATGTATGATTACAGGCAAGTTACTTAGTTCCCCTCCAAGCCTGTATTTCCTTATTTGAAAAATGGAGATATTACCTCAGAGGTTGTTACAAAGGTTAAATAGGAAATATCTAAAGCACTCAGCTCAGTGCTTAGCATAATCACTCAAACAATATTAATTATCATCATAAGGAGTTAGAAAATGGATAAACCAGTCTCTTGCTAGAGGAAAACAAAGGGAGGGGAGAGTAAAAGGGGAGTTAGAAAACTTAAGAATTTTCTCAATGAAGGAAATTCCATATCTACCCTTCATTTGCTTTCAGTAGGCTCTAGGACTGTCACAACCCTATTCAAAGCAATGAAAGAATTCGGAACCTTGCCCCAGGAAAAAATCCTTGAGGATTTCTCATAGAAACAATTTGTGTTTGAATCTCCTGATTCTGGGTGAGAGAAGTTTTAAAACTATTTTAGAGGCTATCCAAAATTAGACTGAATTAAGTCTCCCCACGTATGTTCATAATACATTCAATGCCAGTATTGTGGGATTTCTAACTTGGGCCATTTAGTCATCTCTATCAGTCATACTCAAAACAACAAGCATGTCATTTGTAACAGTATTTGATATTTATCAGGCATGTTATAATTATAGAGCTCTTCCTTATGCATTTCTACTTGACCCTTAGAACAATCCTACGAATAAGCTAAGTGAGTCACTTGTTACTATACTGATTAAAATTTTACAGAGGAGAAAATCAAGTTCCAGAGATATTTTATATGACTTGTTTGAAGATACTAAATGGCAGGGCACAGAAATTTAGAACTCAGTTAGGAACCAAAAAGTACTAGACTCACTGTCATATTTTCCTTATATTTTTATCCAGAAGTATCTTTAGGCTGCCTGCTAGAGTCATGGGATTTGAGAGGGTTTTTATTTACTAAGGAGAGAACACACTCCTATTTGTATTTCATCAGGATTTCTTTCTATAACCCATTCAACAGAGATTTAATCCTAAATACCTTAAGAGTATAAGGATCTGCCATTATCATTAGTACATGTATTCCCACCAGTATCTAGTTTTATTCCGTTCCCGAAGAAATGTAAAAAGCTTTTCCATGTCATGCTATATACATTTCAACATTAACTCTGGATTCATCATTTAAAGATCTTAACTCTTCATGAACACACTAACATTTCATCAAGTTTATTGTGTAGTAATGAAAACACTTATGTTTCTCCATACCTACCAGATATTTTTAGTTATACATTTATTTATTTTAAATTTTATTTAATTTATTTTTTATACAGCAGGTTCTTATTAGTCATCTATTTTATACATATGTATTTGTTTATTTTTATTGAAGTATAGTTGATTTGCAATGTGGGATTAGTTTCTGATGTACAGCAAAGTGATTCAGTTCTATATATATATATAAAAAACACATATACATATGCATATATATATTCTTTTTCATATTCTTTTCCATTATGGTTTATTATAGGATATTATAGTTCCCTGTGCTATACAGTAGGACCTTGTTGTTTATTTTATATACAGTAGCTTATATCTGCTAATTCCAAACTCCTAATTTATCCCTCCCCCACCCCCTTTCCCCTTTGGTAACCATAAGTTTGTTTTCTATGTCTGTGAGTCTGTTTCTGTTTCTTAAATAAGTTCATTAGTATATTTTAGATTCCACATATAAATGATACCATATGGTATTTCTGATCAGATATTTTTATCTTTCCTTTAGTTATAGTCTCCTTTTCAATTTTAAGATGTTACTGAATCTATAAACAGATAGTGCAAAATGTTCTGTACTTCAGGTATTTCACTAATTCAGATGAGTCTGTCGGAATACTCCTCCAACCAGGCTGAACCAGTGAGGTTTTTTGTTTCTAGAAGGCTGATTTCCAGTGTATTCACATATTGCACAAACCTCCAGCACTTTCATGAAATCAGATCAATCACTTGTACTGGTGCCCAAAGTTGCTGCCAAGCTCATAGTAAAGTGAAGCTGGGTAAAGTGAAGCTGCCACTCTGGACAGAACTGACTAAGCAGAGTAGATGCTTGATCTTGGGGTTGCTACTCTCCAGGCCAACCAGCTGCTCATGTGGTGGCCCAAGACAAGCTACCCAACAGGAACAACCATGATAAACTGAACCAATCAAGTCTGCCTTCTTAGGGCATCTGAAGAAAAAAGGAAGTAAGAAAATGGTAGTGGGGGCAGAAACAGAGACCCCTGGAGAGAAGGTAGTAAGCATAAGTGACGGAAATGCAGAGGCCAGAAAACAGAGAGAAACAGAGTACAAAGTCAGTAATGGCAGAGGCAGCAAAAACAGAGAAAAGCTGATTCACTACAATGGTGGAACAGCTGCCATATAGGGAGAAAACAAACCCTGTTGCTGATGAAATAACTAAACAACAGAAATAGAACTGTATATGCTATATTCTGAAAATCATTCAAATTTCTCCTCTTCCATAAGCCCAAGTTAGGCTGCTGTTTCTCTTTTCCTTACTTTCAATGTATCCTCTAGTGTCTTTCTGTTCTTGCAACTTAAAATAGAATCTATCACTATTAACTAAGTTTGCAGTTATTCACTTAAACACAGATCAATGAATTTATGATAAATTGCTGTTCTGAAGGAATCATTTTAGTCGAAAAAATATCTTAACTGTGGTTAGACATTTACGTAACATTTTATTTCTTCTGTTTTGAGGCCAGTAGCTAAATTGAATATAGTAAGATGTCTTGCAATTGGCTACCTACACTCACCTGCTACTAATAAATGTAGTTTTTACATTTAAATAAGATGCCTTGAAGTCTCTGGTACTTTCCTCCGTAGAAAAGTTACATTTTCAACTTGCTCCTTCCTATAAATAAGGAATTGCATTTTCTCACTGCAAGAGAACACTAACTCAATAACTTTTTTATTCAAACCTCACTCAAGGTTTCTATCTGACATAGGAGTGATTGTTCTGGAGCTTCTAATACTGAAGGTTTGTTAAACCACTGCTGACCAGCATTAATTTACACAGGGACCTGTAAGCCTGTTGCTTACAAAGTGAGAGTTTATTTTTGGTTCCATCAACAACTCTTTTCTAAGGTCATCTTGTTTTTGTGCATACAGTGAAAGAATATTTTAGAACTTAGCTTGTGTACTAATAATATCAAAGCTACTGTTCACTAGAAAATTATAGTGCTCAAGGTCATGAAGCAGAGCTGATGCTTGGAAAGATTTTCATTATCTCCTTTCCTGATTATGCTCTACATTGGCTGGAATGTTACTTAGAATATAAAGTACCATTATATCAGAGAGCTTACGAACAGTTTGAGGCATCATGCATGCTCTTTATGGACACTCCTTTAAGTTTCATAACACAAAAATGCAACTTTATGTGTTTCTTTTGCCTAATATTCTGTTACAAAGAAATGCAAGGAGTTTGGAGAAATTAAAGGCCCACCGTTATTTGCAGAACTGACTTCTTATGAATAAGAATTTGAAGGCATTATGACCATGCTTCTCATAACTCAATTCTTTAACTATCTGCATCAAGATCACTTATGAGACTCATTTCAAAAATAAACTTTCCTCTTGGTACTTTCCACTCAATTTTGCTGTGAACCAAAAACTCCTCTAAAAATAAAGTCTATTTTAAAAAATGAATCTGGATACAGACCTTACACTTGTCACAAAAATTAACTCAGAATGGATCACAGACCTACATGTAAAATGCAAAACTATAAATCTCTTAAAGGATAACAGAGAAGATCTAGATGACCTTGGGTATGGCAATGACTGTTTAGGTATAACACCAAAGGCACGATCCATGAAAGAAATAGTTGATAAGCTGGATTTCATCAAAATTAAAAAAACTTCTCTCTGCAAAAGACACTGTCAAGAGAATGAGAAAACAAGCCATAGACTGGGAGAAAATACCCGCAAAAGACACATCTGATAAAGGACTGTTATTTAAAAAATACAAAGAATTCTTAAAATGCAACAATAAGAAAATGAACCTTGCAATTAAAAAAACAGGCAGAAGGCCTATACAGACAGCTTACCAAAGATATATTGATACATATGGCAAATAAGCATATGAAAAGATGCTTAGCATCGTATGTCACTAGGGAATTGCAAATTAAAATCACAATAAACCTACACACCTATTAGAATGGCCTAAGTCCAAAATACTGAGAACACCAAATGCTGGTGAGGATGTGGAACACCAGGAACTCTCCTTCATTGCTGGTGGGAATGCAAAACGGCACAGTCATTTCGGAAGAGAGTTTGGCAACTTTTTACAAAACTAAACTTACTCTTACCATACAACCCAGCAATCACACTCCTTGGTATTTACCCAAAACTGTGTCCGCACAAAAACTTGCACACAGATATTTATAGCAGCTTTATTCGTAATTACCAAAACTTGGAAGCAATTACAAGGTCCTTTGTAAGTTGAATGGATAAACTGTAATAAAAACAGACAATGAAATATTATTCAGTGCTAAAAATATGAGCTATCAAGCCATGAAAAGACATGGAGGAAACAAGCACATATTACTAGGTGAAAGGAGCCAATCTGAAAAGGCTACATACTGCATGATCCCAACTAAATGACAGAGGCAATGGAAAAGACAAAACTGTAAAACAAAGGTGGTAAAAAGAGCAGTGGTTACCAGGGGTTAGAGAAGAAAAAGGGATGAATAAGCAGTTAGAGGATTTTTAGGGCAGTGAAACTATTTTATATGATACTATAATGGTGGCTACATGCCACTAAACACTTGTCCAAATCCATATAATGTACAATGCCAAGAATGAACCCTAGTATATATACCACGGGCTTTGAGTGATAATGATGTGACAATGAAGGGTCATCGATTGTGACAAATGTACTGCTCTAGTGGGGGATGCTGACAGTGGTGGAGGCTGTGCTTGTGTGGGCAGAGGGTACACGGGAAGTCTCTGTAGTTTCTCCTCAATTCTGCTGTGAACCTAAAACTGCTCTAAAAAATAAAGTCTATCCAAAAAAAAAAAAGTTCCCTGGGTTCCATACCAGAGTTACTGAACCAGACAGAATCCTGGAGAAGTGTTATGATCCGAGGAATATGAGTTTTAGCAAATCTCTTTGGAGATAAGACGACTAATCATGTAGGGAGAAGTGAGAAAAGGAAAGGAGAGAGAAAATGGGAAAGAAGAGATGAGGACAAAAAGTAACATTGACTGATATTCTTGTGTACCAACCTCAAAGATTCAGATTCAGCAGAGCTAAAGTGAGGCCTAGAAATCTGTACTTAAAACCTCCTTAGGTGATTCTGAAACTACAATGAGGTACCACCTCACACCAGTCAGAATGGCCATCATCAAAATGTCTACAAATAATAAATGCTGGAGGAAGTGTGGAGAAATGGGAACCCTCCTACACTGTTGGTGGGAGTGTAAACTGGTACAGGCACTATTGGAAAATAGTATCGAAGTTCCTCAGAAAACTAAAAATAGAGTTACCATATGATCCAGCAATCCCACTCCTGGGCATATATCCAGACAAAACTATAATTTAAAAAGATACATACACCCCTATGTTCACAACAGTACTATTTAAAATAGCCAAGACATGGAAACAACCTGAATGTCCATCGACGAATGGACAAAGAAGATGTGGTGTGTATGTGTATGTGTGTATGTGTGTGTGTGTGTGTGTGTGTGTGTGTGTAATTATGTATATATATATGTGTCTGTCTGTATATATATATATGTATATATACACAACGGAATATTACTCAGCCTTAAAAAAGAATGAAACAATGTCATTTGCAGCAACATGGATGGACCTAGAGATTATCATACCAAGCGAAGTTAAGTCAGAAAGAGACAGACAGATACCATATGATATCACTTATATGTGGAATCTAAAATACAACACAAATGAACATATCTATGAAACAGAAATAGACTCACAGATAAAGAGAACAGACTTGAGGTTGCCAAGGGGGAGGGAGGGATAGGGGAGGGAAGGATGGGAGTTTGGGATTAGCAGATGCAAACTATTATATATAGGATGGAAAAACAACAAGGTCCTACTGTGTAGCACAGGGAACTATATTCAATATCCTGTGATAAACCATAATGGAAAAGAATATGAAAAAGAATATAAATATGTATAACTGAATCGTTTTGCTGTACAGCAGAAATTAACATAACATTGTAAATCAACTATACTTCAATAAAATTTTAAAAAATAAAATAGAATAAAACCTCCTTAGGTGATTCTGATAGAGGGCGGGACATCCCTACATCCTTACTTCATGGAAGTAAGGTTTTAAAAAAAAGGAGCATGAGGCTGAAAAGGAGGTTAAAATGGCACATAATATTTCTGATGTAGAAAATAAAACGACTGTTCTGAATGTTAAAAAGAAAAAGGATACAGTCAAAGGCAATGAAAAGATGATTTGAGCAAAGGATAAAACAACTAGAGAAAAGGGTTCTTCGTCCTGAGATCAATAATTATTTCTGCCAGACGACAGCCCTGCTATGTGTCTCATGATCATATAGGTGCACACTCTTCACCATCTTCATGGAGACGAGGCCGATGACAAAGTTATCTCTGGGGATTTAGTCTCAAAAACAGATTAGGTAGTAAAGCCCTAACATGCCAATTACCAGAGTGGTAGTTTCTTAATGCCACAATGTAAAGCATTTATTATAAACAAGCAAAAAACAACTGGCAGATCGTTCAGATAAAAAGCAGTTCATACAGTGGGTTAAAAAAATCAATTTTTAAAGACGACATTAAAAATCCGTCAAGTCGGTAAGTGTGTCCATGAATTAGCACCTAAAACTAGGGTAACCACGTAATTTATTATTCAGAACAGGACACTTTTGAGGGAAAGAGGCTCTTAACAAGTACACCAGGAAAACAGGTGTAGACCAGAATGTCCCAGATTCATCCCAGGCAAACCAGAATGGATATCTCGCTAATGGTAGTACCTCTTTGAACATTAATAAACCTAACGATAATAATCTATACTAACCACAATGTTCCAAAGAGGAACTGATGGTAATTACAAAGTTAAAAACCGCAGATGGTATTAATCCAATTTCTTTTTGCTCTCCACCCATGTTCTTAGTGTGAAACATCAAATGACACTTTTATAATTACTTGGCACAGCAGTAATTAATACTGATCTTGGAACTTAGTAAAGCTCTACAATAATTTGTAGACCACATTGGATTCAATCTAGTCTTTACTCTGGAATTCATGCAGTGAGCACTATTTCACCAGCTACCTTACCACTACCACCAAGACAACAGGCTCTAACTTGGACAAATTGGCAGAAGAAATTTTAATTTTTTTGTTTTAAGATATAGTATACTTCTACATGGATCTTGAATCCCTAGTGAAATAGTATCTTGATTATGAAACGAAGAGTCATTTCGTTGGATTTCTAATATGAAAGGGTTTGGTTTTTCTTTTCTATTTCAACAAATATTTATTGGGGTTCTACAGTATGCCATGCTTTGTCTAAATGATAGATTAAGCAGAGGAGACAAACCAAATGACTGTCAATCCAATGAAAAGTATTGTTTAGTCACTTGTAATCTATGAGACTAGTGGTTCACAAACCAGACTGCACTTTAGAATTATCGGGGGGAGCTCTAAAAAAAAATCTTGTGGGGGCTTCCCTGGTGGCGCAGTGGTTGAGAATCTGCCTGCCAATGCAGGGGACACTGGTTCGAGCCTTGGTCTGGGAAGATCCCACATGCCGCTGAGCAACTCGGCCCGTGAGCCACAATTACTGATCCTGCGCGTCTGGAGCCTGTGCTCCTCCGCAACAAGAGAGGCCGCGATAGTGAGAGGCCCCGTGCACCGCGTTGAAGAGTGGCCCCCACTTGCCGCAACTAGAGAAAGCCCTCGCACAGAAATGAAGACCCAACACAGCCATAAATAAATAAATAAAATTAAAAAAAAAAATCTTGTGGCTTGCCACATAAAAATCTGTACATAAATGTTCACAGTAGAACTATTCATAATAGCCAAAAAATGGAGAGACCAAATGTGTATCAGCTGATGAACGGATCAACAAAATGTGGTATACACATATAATGGAATAGTTTTCAGTAATGAAAAAGAATGAAGTACTGCTACCTGCTACAACATGGATGAACCTTGAAAACAGTAAGCTAAATGAAAGAAGCCAGACACCAAAGACCACATATTGTATAATTCCATTCATATGAAATGTCCAAAATAGCAAATCTATAGAGACAGAAAGCAGGTTAGTGACTGTCTAGGACTGGGGATTTGGGGGAGGAATGGAGATTAACTGCTAATGAGAACAGATTTTAGGGTGATAAAAACGTTATAAAACTGACTACAATCATCAGAGAAATGCAAATAAAACCACAACGAGATATCAGCTCACACCCCTTTGGATGGCTATTATCAAAAAGACAAGCAGTAACAAGTGTTGGTGAATGTGTGGAGAAAAGGGAACCCTTGTACCCTGTTGGTGAGACTGTAAATTGGTACAGCCATTATGGAAAACAGTATGGAGGTTGCTCAAGAAATAAAAAATAGAACTACCATATCATCCAGCAATCCCACTTCCAGGTATATAACTAAAGGAAATCAAATCAGGATCTCAAAGACATTATATCTAATATTAGAATTGCAGCACTCCTTAAGTGTGATACCTGGAGTACATACCCAATCAATGGCATCTTTCCTGCCAATCTCCATGGCATGTGTGCAATCTTCATGTCTAGGACTCTGACACAACTTTCCCTTCAACACCTCAGCACCCTGGCTGGGAAGGAGCCTCACTTAGAATTGCAGTTTGGCAATGCTGATCTTCTTCCAAACTTGGAGCAGGCCTGACCTCCTGCAAATTGGCTGGCTGGCTGATATCCTGCTTTATGTTAGAGAATCTACCTTGTAATATTCCACATTGTCACTTGCCAGACACTGTGGACCGTCACTCCCTGGACACACTGCTCCTGAAACTCTTACCTGCTTGAATGTTGACACTGGCCTGGGCAAGCCAGAGATAGCCCCAACTATCCACTTGGATATGACCTGTGATTGCTGGTCCCTGCAGCTCCCTCAGGCATGAGCGTGACATTCCTGGATTCATCTCCGTTTTCTGCTGGCCTGCCAGTAAGGTTACAGCACTACCTCTGTTAATATAAAACATTTATGGTCTTATGGAGTATTGAAACATTGCTTAAAAAGTGTTATTTTTAAAATTTAAAGAGTAAATCCCAACTAATTCTATTTGGAGATATGTTTGAGAATTTCACTGTATGTTAATATTTCTGGAAGGATGGAGGAATCAGACTACATCATATTCTAACTCCATAAAGGTGGGGAATCACAGGGCTAAAGCGTGAGTGACCCAAAAGTATAGCAACCAACCGCTCGTCATCAACTTGGGGAGACTTAATTGACTGTGTCCAGGGCTCACTGTTAGGGCCATTGTAAGAAATGATCTAAAGGGACCTTCCCTGGCGGTCCAGTGGTTAAGACTCCACACTTCCACTGCAAGGGGCGCAGGTTCCATCCCTGGTCGGGGAACTAAGATCCCGCAAGCTGCGCAGTGCAGCTAAAAAAAAAAAAAAAAAAGAAAGAAAGAATCTAAAGAAGAAATTAGAAATGTGGCCATCAAGTGAAGGCATTTCACTGAGTAGGAATGAAAACCGAGTGGGAAACAGGATGGAAAGCCTTTGTGCAAGATCATATATTTAGAAACAAAAAGAATAGATATGAGAAGCCAGGTTGTAAGTGCTATAAAAAGCTCAGGGACAAAGCTGAGCACTGTCACCCTAAACATGCAGGGAGGTAGCATTGTTATGAATCAACATGGCTATAAGGTTCAATACCGGGAAGACCATACATTTGCTACATCAATTAGCAGAAAGGTCCAAAATGGGAAAGCTCAGTTCTGTGTACTTGGGAGAAGCAGCAACCTTGGTTCCACAATTAAACCTAAAAAGTAACAAATGTCCCAAATAGTTGAGAACCCCCAAATTCAACATGAAAAAAAATCATATATTATATCAAGTATTCATCACATGTTTATTACTTGAATGAATGACAAATAATTTAATCCAACAACCTTCAAATTGCTTAAAACTATGACAATATTTAGCTTTTCAAATTTCATATGACCTTACTCTTTCTGTGCTCTAGTTTCTAAAAGCCTGATAATACCTTCTATTTCTCTTCAAAAATTCTTATGCTTACAGTGAATAAACTGGCGGCATTATAAAATTATTTTAGTTCGAATGAAAATGTATATTCCTGCAAGACATTTCAACCAGCTGCAAATTATCTGAACTGAAACAAATAAAATTATGCATTAAATTTTTATATCACTCTAAAAGTTCATGAACTATATATTCTACCACTCCAGGTTTTACTTAGAAGTTTCTGATTTTATTTGAATCTTACCGTCCATGAGATTTTCTAATGACATGATAGAAATCTTAATATTCAAAAGTGTTTATACTTTTAAAAGGATGGCAGGAACCTGAAACAGACTTTCTACACAAAAGGCCTCCCTGTTTCTAAAAGGAATATACCACGGTCAGGTTTTATGCTCAGGTCACACAAAGATGGGTTGTTACTAGAGAGTTGTTTTATACAGTTGGTATTTTTAATTCTTTATTTTTTGGTTCCAAAACGTAGTCTTCATTTTCATCAGGAAGAGAAGTCTGTAATTTCTTCCAGTTTGAACTCATCCATCCACTTTTGCAAATCATTTGCATCATTTATCGTCCATAACTTCGCAAAACACTTTAGCCTTTTCCTGGAGAGAAAATAAAATACTATTTCTTTTATAAATGAAATTGTTAGAGGCCAGTACATTTCATGGAAAGCTATGAAAAGTCTGCAACATTAGACTCACAGGCAAGGTGATTGGGAAGCTGTGGTTGGGAAGCTATGTCAGGAAGCATCAGCCTTCCTGAGAAACAAGTTTTTCAGTGCTGCTATTATAATCAAGAGACCAAAGCTGTGGATCAGCTCTCTGACTCCGGGGAGGGGAAAGCCCAGCTTCCTCCCTCTTCTAACTCAGCCAGAGGCTATGTGTGCTCACAGGATGAAAAGTAAAATTGATTTAATAATATAATGCAGGTTATGGAAAGAGTAAAATGCCAACATAACAGAGACCTACTTAGGGTCTGAAGAGGGAGTATATGAGTTCCAATCACTGCTCCAGCACCAACTAGCTGCGTGACCCTGGTTTCCTGGTCAGCTTCCTACCCCCACCTGGCCTCATTTTCCCCAACTATAACATGGGGATGACAGCAGTACCTATCTCACAAGGCTGTCGTAAGGAATGAGTTAATGTATGTAAAGCAATAAGAACAGTAACTGGCACAGTGTCTAGGCTGCTGCAAAGGACTGACTGCCCAGACTTGCTGGTGCACACAGCAAGCATTCAATAAATATTAGCTATTACCAAACCCACATGAATGCACTGGATTCAGTTTGCTTTCTTTGATCTCGCCAATGGAATCGATGTGACAGGCACTTTTAGTGAAAAGGAAAAACAATAAATGCAGTGTATCCTGATAAATCATCAGATTCCATCCCAATGCAGCCTCTTTCTATAATTCTGTCTTTTTAAGATAACTTTCTAGATTTCAAAATGTCATATATTAGTCGGAAGAGTTAAAATATTTATAAATAACCTGTGAATTTCACTGCTCTTGCTTTATAGGCTATATAGCAGCAACATGTATAAACTCTCATATTTTATCACCATCGTGCTTATGTATCTTTTGTAGTAAAGTTTTATTCTAGTTTCTTTAGGGAAAAAGAAAAATAAGAAGACAACAAGAGAGGATTTAAATCAGCCCAAAGAACTACGGGCTAAGCTTATTTTTAAACTCTCACAGATGATGACTTTTCTCTCTAGAAAAATTTTATGTTAATCTATTATGTTACAAATAACTAGAAACAAGCGGTCACTGATTATAACATTTGTTTCTAACTTGGCATTGAGGAAAGGATCCAGAAGAGAAAGTCAACAGAGGAAACGACATGTCTTTTATAGTATTCCAGCACTTTGGACCTGGTTCACCACCATTTACCACTGCAAAGTGTGGAGTGCAAGGCAGAACCACAGAGGCAGGAAGAGGAGAAAGAGAAGTTGGTTGCACAACTGTACGTCAGTATACAAGTTGGCAAGTGCTTAACTAATATTAGGTGTTAAGATCTCAATATTTAAATAGGGGATGATTTCCAGAACTAAAACATATTCTTACAGTATAGTGGTCAGCCAAGATGTTCTATTGGACTAACAGCCTGTTCACTCCTGGTCATATGGTTATGGACCAGGGCAATCATGTCCTGCCCCAGGCCGATCAGACTCTCCAAGCAGAGAAGGAGTGGGGTAGGAGGTAGGTGAGGAGCTTATGTTGTTTTATAATATAATCTTATATTTGGGGAAAAAAGGCTATAATTTATTATTTATTAGTATGGTATTTTCCTAGGAATATCTTCCTTCCAAAGTATGTCTCAAGTTTATATGAAGATTAGTATATATACTGACTATATACTTGCTGGCTATCCAGGGTAAAAAGTGAGTGCATTCACAAAAGCGTTCCTAGATGATGGAGAAGTCGGTTAGAATGAAAACTTGTCACAAACAAATCCACAAAGTAAGTGACGTGTGGATACTGACTCTAATCACCTAGTTATGTGATATTATTATTTTCATTCCTGTCCTGACAGAATTCTTCATTTCTGAATGCAACTACTGCATATCTGAATGCAATATATGAATAAAAGAAGTACTCTAAACATTTTATATATTGAGGTTTCCATTAGTAATTTTTTGCATAAACGAATATTTTAGGCAACGAATGTGTTGGTACATATTAAGGAGTTAATTCTTTAGAAAAATGATTAAAAGGACCAATTTATCAACTTAATAAAGACCTGACTAGAGAGGCATGAGTGAATTCACGTGAGCTTTGGTAAGAGCTGTTTTCATTTTATTGTAATTAAATGTTTCACAATACTTGAAGAGACACTTGAAGGAAGTTCTGATGTTCATTTACAGGACAATCCTCTTCCTGGGACAGAAATCTTCCTGGAAGATTTCATTATAAATCAAAAAATGCAGCACAATCATTCTGACCTTTTCATATTTACTAATCCTTCCAGCTCTTTTGATTTGCTAGCTGCTTTCTTTAAAATTTCTCCAGGAACATCTGCTAGTTTAGCCACATTGAGTCCATAACTCCTTGCTGCAACTCCTCTGGTTATTTGATAAAGAAAGGTGACAAAATCAGGAACCTGGTCTTCTTCACCTAAAAAATAGAGTTAAAAGAGAGAGAGAGAGAGAGAGAAAGAAAATCATGCTTGAAAGTTGAAAGAAATTAGAGGATTAAAGACAACATACAATTCTTATAACTTTATTCAATTAAAATTTATAATCTGAAAAAGAAATCCATTGTTCCTAATCCCTTGTTAGCTCCTTTTATCAATACTACATATCTAGAAAAGGGTAAATACTGCTTTGAAAATGCTTTTGCATTTAGAATCTATCTTTTAGCTCAGTTAAAATGGTTTCTAACAATTACTCATTGTAAGCTAAGAAGTATTTACTTTTATGCTGTTTGCTGAAAAATTTCCACTGACCTTCTATATCAAAAAAAGAGTGATTCTCATACATGGTACAATACAATTTCTCCTTTAAAAATAGATTTAAAAAAAAAAAGTGTTTTCCAGTGGAAGAATATATGCACCAGTCTTGTAATACACTCTGTAAATTAACATATATAAAAGATGTTTCTAAGAGTGCTAGAAACAAAACCACAAAAACAGATAAGGAAATATTACATGTTGCACAGTTTAAATAACAAGACCGAGAAATTCTGGCTTATTAAACATCCTAGTTAACTAAGAGCTATACATATTGAAGTGGATGCTGTCTGGTACCACCCAAATCCCACTCAGGACTGAAGGGTTTACTGCCCCAACTGTCAGGAAGGCTGTTAAGCCTGCAACGCTCAGCGGTGTGCTCTCTTTGGGAACGTCCTCAGCTGAAGAGAACTGCTTCACCCAAGGTCGCGTCCCATCTTGGGAAACCTGCGTCCAGTGACTGGTTGCTATGGGGGTTTGCAGGCAGCCTCTAAGATGGCCACCAAAGTTCCCTGCCTCCTAGTGTTCAAGCCCTTGTGTCACTCCCTCTCCTTGAGTGTGTGCTGGTTCAAAGGACTTGCTTCTAATGAATAGAATATGACAAAAATTATGGCATGTCACTTTTGAGATTACATCATGAAAGACTGTGGCCTGTCTTGGGCACTCTCACTTTCTTTCTGGCTTGTCTGCTCTGAGGGAAGCCAGTGGTCATATTGTGGGCTGCCCTATGGAGGTCCCATGGAAAGAAACTGATGTCTCTGGCCAACAAGTCAGTGAGGGCCTGGAAGCCTACCAACAGCCACGTGAGTGAACTTGGAAGTGGCTATTCTGAGGTCTGCCAACAGCATGTGAGTGGGCTGGGAAGTGGATTGCCCCAGTCAAACCCTGAAGCGACTGCTGCCCTGGCCGATACCATGATGTAGCCTGTGAGAGACTGTGAGGCAGAGGTGTTCAGCTGAGCTGCCCCTGGATTCCTGCTCCACAGAAATTATGAGATAATAAATATTTGCTGTGCTAAGCTGCTATGTTTTGGGGGGTAATTTATTACGCAACAGTAGATAACTAATAAAAGGTATAAGGCCTGGCTCTCTCACCCGAAGTTGAGGTAACTCTGAAGGACCAACCCTCGTCAGAGCTCTCTGCAGCGTGGGCTGAAGCCTTATAACTGTAACCCAGCGTTGATCGTGAGAGCACTCCCCAATAAACTCCGGCATGTAAACCTCAGAATCTGCTTCCTGGGGAACAGTCTACCACACAGTACATATACATGAAGTTAAAACTTCTAAAGAATTGGGATATGATGAAGTACAATAAGACAAAGACAAGACTGTGAAGGGATTCAGAACAAGCCTTCCCAAGATGTGCCACTCTGGCGTGCAGAGTGTCTGGGGCTGAAGACAGAGGAGGCCCCACAGGCTCAGGAAAGGCTTTTTAGCTCCCCCTTCAACGGCCTGAAAGAATTTAGATGGAGGTAGGGGGGGCCCTGGCTCAGAGACAGACTGTTACCACAGATAACGTTTATCTGAATGACCTATGTATAGGGCAAGACAAACATCTAATTACCAAATATCTGTTTTTCTTATTTCCCTGTGAATTACCGTCCTCCCCTTTGATGCCCAGTCTCCTATCCCATTCCTTAGCTCAGGATGGCACAGAAGCCTCAACTGCCTGACTTGCCCTCATATTCTTATGAGGCCCCCGTAGACACATAATTAAATTTGGTTTTCTCCTGTTAATCTGTCTTATGTTAATTTGATTATTAGACCAGCCAAAGAACCAAGAAGGGTAGAGAACAAATTCTTCCCCAACAGCTGCATACAGTTTAATCTTTGATAAACCTAAAGCAGCTCGGGATTATGCAGCTTGTATTACAAAATTCAATATAATTGCACGGTATTGCAAAAATGTCCAAGATGAACCAGATTCACAATGACTTCTGAGACCCTAGTATACTTATTATAAGTTTATCAGGAGCTTTTCTCATATATTATTTCATTGGATAAATGTGTATGCTTTATTCTTTTATCCAGCTAAAAGCTAAAAAGCCAAAAGACTGAACACAACGGAGAAAAAGGATAATGGAATTTTCTTTAATCTCCTCTAAGAATTCAGCAACAGACAAATAATACCTTTCTAAGGGTGGGTGCTAGAGGTGGGAGGTGAAAAGAAGGCTGACACTCTCAGAAATACGTAGACTAAAACTCACATTACAAAGCACTAAGAATACCTTTTGCCTCCAAATAAAACTTAAGGAACACAAAGAACAGGTGACAAAGTGGGTGGGAAAAGACTAGGAAAGAAGCAGGTAGAAACCAGTACCTGCTAACCTGGATAGTTTTTTGTTACCTTTCAATGCTCACAAGACCCAAACTGAAGTGAACAGCAGTGGGGTATCAAAAAAGCCAATTCTTTTCATCTCAAAGACAAGTATTGCCTTTATCACTTCAACTGGGTTAGTCCTAACTGATTTCTCCACCTCCAGCCTCTCCTCTATAATCTAGCCTCCACACTGACCTTTCTAAAAAAGAGATTAATTCATCTGTCAGTCCATCTATCCATTCATTATCCACCTATCCATCTACCCATCCATCCACCCATCCATCCATCCATCCACCCATCCATCCATCCATCCACCCATCCATCCATCCATCCATCCATCCATCCATCCATCCATCCTTTTCTGAAAGCCTACTAAATGCCACAAAACCCCCTCATTTAAACACTGCTTTGCTGACGGCTTTTTCCTTTTTTTTTGCTTTATATACATATAAGATGTAGTATATATAATATAGCTGGCTAAGAAATGTTTCTTAAATATAGTTAAATTATATAAAATATGATATTCCTCCCAAAAAACTCATTAACATAACTCAGTACAAACAACTGCTGAATTTGTCATCATATGCTGGTCTCTACTTTAGTACTAATTATGGTAGTTCTTACAGCATCAAGGTAAATAATGTAACCACTCTTCCATAATCACCTGAAGGAGCTATTTTTATAGTTACGTTCTACTTCAAGACTATCTTTCACCACTCTTCCATGGGAGAGAGAGGGAAGAAGAGGGAGAAGAGAGAGAGAAAGAGAGAGGGAGGCGTGTGTGCGTGTACAAAGGAAACATGGAGGTGGAGAGAGCCAGGTCGCAGAGCAGATGGTAAAATGACTCATTTCTTTACAGCTTCAAATAAAAGTTCTTAGTGAGGACCCTACTTGTAAGCTATGACCAATTTCTTAAACAGGTATTACTGAAAAGCTTATCTGACACTGCTTAGAGTCAGTGAAAGTAATCATTCAAGTTTCTGTTTGTTACAGGGAAACTTAGCAAAACTGTTTTAAAGCAAAACTCCTCTAGACAGGTAATTAAAGAGATGTGTGCTGATCAAACAGTTTCTGAAGTCACTTTTAGGATAGATTCATAAAAATTTAGAGATGGATGAGGTTAGGAGACTTTTCCAACATCTTATGGACTGGAAGAGACTAAAACGCAGGTTTCTTACTGCTGGTCCATTGCTTTACCTACCACACCAAAGGAAATAGATAAGCATAGTATCTTGGAAGTCACCCAGAAGGTCACTGGGGCATTTTACTGATGACCAATGGCCTCTAATCTAGACAGAAGAGGAATTAGGTCAGAGGTAAAGGATGAAGCACAGATACAGTCAGGGATAATATTGGAAGTAAGCAGGCAATGGAGGAATGCTTCAAGTTTCTGAGTGAAAATTATTTTCAACCTAAAATTCTAGCCCTAGCTAAATTATAAATCAAGTGTGAAGGTATGGAGACATTTTCATTCATGCAAAATCTTAAAAACTTTACCTTCTTTAGTTGATATTATTAGTAGCCTATCCAAAATCTATTCCACCTCTAAGAAAACCCTAATTTATAAAGGAATTAACTCCCTGACCATTTATCTCAGGGAGCAGTGTCCTCATATCCAGCTCCTAATGTTGACCCCAATTAGTCTAGGCTGATCAAAGTTATCCCTTCCATTCTTACTTCTAGGAATTGGTTTAAGAATGATCATGTGATTCAATCCTGAAAATAAGATAGGACACTGAGGAGAAGCTAGTGGGTATCTAAGAAAAGTTCCCTTGCTCCTAAGAAAGAGTCACAGGAAAAGCTGGTCCCTCTTCTTCCTTCCGACATCGTCAATTCTGGATGCGATGCCCAAAAGAGCTGCAGCCATCTTGCTGCTAGTCTGATGATGAAACCAGAAGGGCAGGAAGACAAAGCCTGGAGAACTGCATAGAAGACGAGCTGAAGCCCACCCTTCCTGAGGTTCCTGTAATACGAGATTATATGTATCCTCATCGTCTGAGCTGGTGTGAGCCCAAGTGTTCTGTTACGTGCAATCCAATGCACAGAGGAGAGGTTAAGAGACTTCCTAGGATGACAGCAACATCTGGGCAGATGGCCTAGGAAACAACCAGTTCAGATGAGCAGGAGGACAAAGGGCTCCAGGAAGAATGACACCAGTGGGGAAAACTGGAACCAACAGGTTCAGTCATGTGGAAAACTGTCTAGAGAGGTGTTTTGCAAAGCTATTGGAGGATGCAGGAATTTTCAACAATAGACTCAAATAAAACAATGAAAGAATGAAAACAATTATTACCTTCAAGAAAAATGTTGTACAAGAAAGAAAACATACTTGGCTCATGAGTAAGCAATACCTACTGGCAGTAATAGTGAAAACAATGAATGTGAATGAAACGGAAAAAATGTGAAACTATTATACCAGGAGGAAGGGGAAGGGAGGGCGGAAGACCCTCATTTAACAGAAGTCAGTAAATATTGTGTCAGGTTGATGAACCAAGAGATAGGAAAATAAGCACAGTATTTAGAACTATGGAAGAAATGGATGAAAGAGTCAAAAGCAGTTGCCTTGGGACTGGGATGGGGAGGGGCCGTGGAGTAATAAAAGGATGGAAGCAGGGGACCACTGCCTGTTAGCATGAGTCTTTAGCTTTATTTAGTTTTTAAAAATTATGTTCATGAATAAAAATCTAAATCAATAAAATAAAATGCCAAAACACTTAAGATGTAAGGGTCTGGGTTAGTAGTCAGTTCACATCAAACACTTACCACTGACCCTTCCCTGCTAGTGAACTCTGTTTTGTTTATCCCATTGGATTTTAGCTTATAAGCTCCTCCTGTCACTTTGGATGCAGATGAATAGATACAAAACTGCTTCCATGAGAGAATTTATGATGTGTTTTTCAAGACCGCATGGTGGTGAAAGGCCAGGACTGCCTAACATTACATTTATCTTAGGTCCAGTGCTTTGTTTTATTTGGGCCAGTTGCCTGATATCTTTTTCAGGTCCATCCTTACTTATTACTTTTCCAAAATAAAATTTGGACTCTGGAGTATCTTTGATAATGGATTTTCCATTGTAGCACACCAACTGCATAAGCCATCACTGGCCCACAGCTTAAAAATATTATTATTGGGCTTCCCTGGTGGCACAGTGGTTGAGAGTCCGCCTGCCGATGCAGGGGACACAGGTTCGTGCCCCGGTCCAGGAAGATCCCACATGCCGCAGAGCAGCTGGGCCTGTGAGCCATGGCCGCTGAGCCTGCGCGTCCGGAGCCTGTGCTCCGCAACGGGAGAGGCCACAACAGTGAGAGGCCCGTGTACCGCAAAAAAAAAAAAAAAATTATTATTGAACAGGGGGAAAAAAAAAAGCTAAAATCTACTATATTACTTACAGCACTTGAATTTTTTCTATTGGCTAATGATGTACTTTTTCACGAAATGTTTCATTTCTGTGACATGAGTAGTAAGCAGAAGGCTAGGAAAAATACTGTAGCTCCCATATACCATTTCTAGCAGAGCAGAAGAGAACCTGCAGGCAGAGGACATGGATTCTAGGCTCAGTTCAGCCCCCACCCAGGTGGCTGACATGGGGAACCCACTTTACCTGAGATTCACTTTCCTTGTCAAATTAAGATAACATGTATGGCCAGTATAGAGTATTGCTCTTAGTAAGTTATTAATGCTAAATGATATTTGGGGAAATGTACTGAGTATTTTTAAAGATAACTAATACACTTGACTGTTAGGGCATCTTTTCTGAGATGGATCTAAGAATAAAACCTAAATGACCCCCTCACCCCACTTTCTTCTTGTAGAAAAATGAGATAAGGAGGGCCAGAGAAGGATTCAGACATGGTGAGGATAAATGCAAATTCTATCTGACCCTAAGCTTAGAGAAAATGAATTTGGACAAATGTCAATTACAATCAACATTCACAGCTTTCATGATTAATAAGCAATAAGTTCATGCTCCTATGAACTTCAAGTTATAAATTATGAAAACCAACAGAATTCTAGTTGTACTTACTGCAAGAACAATTCATACCTGGGTCCTGTTTGCTTTCATCCTCGTTGACCAAGAATCCCATGTGATAATTCCCCACCTGTTGTGAGTAACTTTTTTCTAATTCACAGACTGGTGGATAATGGGTAACAAAGAGGGTTAAGGATTTCACCTAAAGCAGTGAGACACATTGAAAGTTATTTTATTTTTAAATTTTAATTTAAACTTTTCTCCAACTTTATTTTGAAAAATTTCAAACCTTCATAAAAGCTTCAAGACAAGTACAATGAACACTCATGTATTCTTTATCTAAACAACCATTTGTTAATATTTTGCCATATTTCCCCTTTCTTCCTCCCTCCCCCTCTACACACACACACACACACACACACACACACACACACACACACACACACACACACTTTTTTTCCTGAACCATTTGAGAATTGTAGACATCATGACACTTGGTCCCTAAATACTTAAGATTCTATCTTCTGAGAACAAAAACATTCTCCTATATAACCAGAATAAAATTATTACACTCAAGAAGCTTAACAATGATATAGCACTATTTACTAATATATAGTCCATGAATTTCCCTTACTGTCCCAATAATGTTCTTCAGAAATTTCTTTATATTAAAAAAAAAATCAAGACTCATGTGGTACACTTAGTCATGCCTCTTTAGTTCCCATTAATCTAGAACAGTTCCCAGACTTCTCTTTTTTCACTTCTATGTCTTTAAAATTTTTGAAGTATCCAGGAGGGCTGTTTTGCATAATCTCCCTCAATTTGGATTTGCCTCATTCAATTCAAATTAGAACTTATTACCAGCAATATTACATATATAGGTAGGTAACATACCCTTTTCAGCATATCACATCAGGAGGTACATGATGTCAGTCTGATCTATTATTGGGAATGCTAAAGCTGATTATTTGGTTTAAGTGTGTGCCCAGAAGATTCCTTCACTGTACTGACACCTCTCTCCTTTGTAATTAATAAATAACTTGGGGGGTGATACTTTGAAACTGTGTGAATATCATTTTCTCCAACAATCTTGCATCCAAAGGTTTTACTATCTGTTGATCATCATTGCCTGAATCAGTTATTATTCTGGTAGTTAATAAATGCCGATTACTGGGCATATACCCTGAGAAAACCAAAATTCAAAGAGAGTCATGTACCAAAATGTTCATTTCAGCTCTATTTACAATAGCCCGTAGATGGAAACAACCTAAGTGCCCATCATCGGATGAATGGATAAAGAAGATGTGGCACATATATACAATGGAATATTACTCAGCCATAAAAAGAAACGAAATTGAGCTATTTGTAATGAGGTGGATAGACCTAGAGTCTGTCATACAGAGTGAAGTAAGTCAGAAAGAAAAAGACAAATACCGTATGCTAACACATATATATGGAATTTAAGAAGAGAAAAAAATGTCATGAAGAACCTAGGGGTAAGACAGGAATAAAGACACAGACCTACTGGAGAACGGACTTGAGGATATGGGGAGGGGGAAGGGTGAGCTGTGACAGGGCGAGAGAGAGTCATGGACATGTACACACTAACAAACGTAAGGTAGATAGCTAGTGGGAAGCAGCCGCATGGCACAGGGACATCGGCCCGGTGCTTTGTGACTGCCTGGAGGGTTGGGATAGGGAGGGTGGCAGGGAGGGAGACTCAAGAGGGAAGAGATATGGGAACATATGTATATGTATAACTGATTCACTTTGTTATAAAGCAGAAACTAACACACCATTGTAAAGCAATTATACCCCAATAAAGATGTTAAAAAACAAAACAAAACAAAGCTTTCTCTATTAGCTGGAATTTTGTAAAGTAGAGCTTTCCCTTCTTCCTCCCTACCCTCACCATTTTAAAATTTATTTTTGTGTTGTTAGTATCAATACAGACTTGTGGATTACTTAATTAGCAATGTTTTAAAGCACAGTTATATGTGTTCTAGAAATCCCTATCTTAAGGGAAGTTAACACCAAATCTTGGTCTAAACATTAGCAGCAGAGGGTAATCAAATTGAAGAACTCCAGTTTTGATTCATCTGCTATTCGCCTTATTAAAAGTCAGAACATATGTCTTTTCTCTAAAAACAATTACAAATAAACCTATTAAGGCAGAATTTCTTTGACAAGTTGCTCTTAAAATCTGCCCTGAAATATCTTAGGACCAGCTGTCTCCCCAGTGTCCCTTCCCTGAGCTGACGGGCATTTCTAGCTGGAAGACCTAAGGGTTTGGGTTACACCACTGTCCCCCTCAAGGCCATTTTCACCCTGCAGCAGCAACACGTAGCCTCCCTGACTCCTCCTTTTCCTCTCTTCCCCATCCCAGCAATCAAAAGACATCATGAAAAATAAAGATTTTCATCCATAAAAAAGTTAGGGACTCTTGTTCCTGAAGAATCCTCTTCAATGACTTAACTCCAAAGTAAACTTTATCTAAAACTAACACTTTCTTCATCAACATTTAAAATATCCAAAAACTGCTACAGAAGCAATGAAAACATAAGTGACAAATTCAATTCTGTCCTAATTTGTTCCTGAAGGTTCTTAAATGACTCTTTGAAATTGCGACAAACTGCTTTTGGCAGCCAGCCTCCAACATGGCCCCAGAGATCTTCGCTTCCCAATGCTCATGCTCTTGAGTGGCCTCTTCCACACTGATCAGGGCTGGCCCTGTGTACTCAACAACATGATGGCAAAATAAAATGCACTGCTGCTTCTACCTTGGCCTCTTGGAATGCCTCCTCTGGGGGAAGCCAGATGCCACTCTGTAAGGATACTCAAGCAGCCCATGGAGAGGCCCACAGCGAAAGAAACTGAGGGCCCTGGCCAATCGCCAGCACCAACTTGCCAGCCACGTGCGTGAGCCACGTTGGAAGAGGATCCTGTAGCCCTGGGTGATAACTTGACTGCAACCTCAGAAGAGGCCCTGGGCCAAAACCACCCAGCCAGGCTGCTCCCAAATTTCTCACCTCCAGATACTCTGAGAGACAATAAATGATTATTGTTGTTTTAAGCCACCAAGTTTCAGGGTATTTTGTTATGCAGTCATAGTAACTGATACACTGCTATAGAGTAGATACAATTAAAGGAAACTTGAAGTTGACAAATTCAGCTCTGTCGTAATTTGTTCCTGAAGGCTCAAAACAAAGGAATGTCTTAATTAATCTAGTTTTTATTAAATGAAAGATTCTTTAAATTCTGTAGTGCTTTACAATTTTCCGAAGTGTCACGCACATGATTTCATATATCCCCATAATAACCCTTTCTCCCCTTACCCCTAAAAAGCCCCTCCCTGCTTCCTTCTCCCCACTAGTTTGCTCTCTGTATATGTGAGTCTGCTTCTTTTTTGTTATATTCACTACTTTGTTGTATTTTTTGATTCCACATAAGTGGTATCATACAGTATTTGTCTTTCTCTGTCTGACCTATTTCACTTAGCATAATGCCCATCCATGTTGCTGCAAATGGCAAAATTCCATTTTTTTTTACAGCTGAGTAGTATCCTTTTTTTTTTTAACATCTTTATTGGAGTATAATTTCTTTACAATGGTGTGTTAGTTTCTGCTTTATAACAAAGTGAATCAGCTATACATATACATATATTCCCATATCTCCTCCCTCTTGCATAAGTAGTATTCTTAAATGAATGTTTAAAAAGTGTGTTTTGGAGGCAGATATAGAACTATACTGAACCTGTAGTTTCTACAATGATTAAAGAAAAGTTCCTGAGCTATATCTTTTTGAAAATACAGAATTGCTTTAAAAGTAAAAAGTATTTATTTTAAAACAGAAAATATGTCATCATTAACTATGTAATCTAACTAAACGTTTAAACAAAAAACTGAGGGCCACAAAACTTTAAAGAAAAGGGGATTTTATTTTTGCAAAGAAATACGAGCAAAAATGTGCTTGTATTGGCTATTTAAGGAAGAAAGAAAGAAATGAAAATGGAAGGAAGACACAGAGACAAAGAAAAGTTAAAAAGTAGAGAACAAAATAGAAAAAGAAAAACCAAAGAAGAGACAAGGTTCAGGGGTAGGTGCTAAGGTGAGAGAAAAAAAGGAGAGATCAAAATGAACAAAACCAGAGACAGTTAATAAAGGGGACAGTTTGATGGAGATGACGGAGGTGCAAAGTTTGACATAAACAAAAGTTAACATTCAGATGCTTAGAAACGAACTCTGGGACTTCCCTGGTGGCGCAGTGGTTAAGAATCAACCTGCCAATGCAGGGGACATGGGTTTGATCCCTGGTCGGGAAGATCCCACGTGCCGTGGAGCAACCAAGCCCGTGCACCTCAACTACTGGCCTGCGCTCCAGAGTCCGCGAGCCACAACTACTGAAGCCCGCGCACCTAAAGCCTGTGCTCCGCAACAAGAGAAGCCACCGCAATGAGAAGCCCACGCACTGCAAGAGAGTAGCCCCCGCTCGCCACAACTAGAGAAAGCCCATGCACAGCAACAAAGACCCAATGCAGCCAAAAAAAAAAAGAAATGAACTCTAAAAAAAAAGACACATGCACTGAAGGTGTTACTAAGATAGAGACACCGAAAGATCAGATCAAAGGTCTTATAAGGAGACCTTCTAGGATATTGTTGAAAAAAGTATTTCACAGGGCAAAAATGGCACTATCTCTTATTTGGTTCTTTTCTCAAGGATTGGGTTGCAGGTGATGGGCCCTGCTCTTGATTTAGTTTGCCAAGGAGAGTAAGATACAGTTCTAGGTGGAAATATTGCCAAGGAGGCCTTTCTCCTACTGACCAGGTTTATTCTGCCTCAGCAAAAGAAAGCAAGACACATCAAAGAACTACAAACGTTACTTAGGGCCAATCTACCTGAGTTCCATATATAGCATTTGAATGATCAATTGCAGGAACAGGATCAACTGCAGGATAATACTGAATATTTTGAAACTGAGGTCAGGAAAACAATCTGTATAGTATGCACCATTCCTGTACAAAAAGGTATGCAAGATACTTACATCTCTAATAAAATGCTCAAGTGTAGCATAAGCAATGGCGATTCCATCATGGGTGCTTGTCCCTCTTCCCAATTCATCCAAGATAACCAAAGACTGTGATGTTGCTTTTCTTATTATTTCTGCTGTGTCAGCCAGTTCTTCCATAAATGTACTCTGTCCTTTACATATGTTATCTGCAGCCCCCATCCTACAAACAAGATGACAAAATCCTGATTTTCCTCTGAACTTCATTATTAGGAAGCCAGACATTATTTTCTGAGCAATAACTATAAAAGATCCCTACAGGGGTCTATGTACTTTGAGCCAATAACAGCTGAAATTGTATTAAACAAAAGAAAATATGTTGGATATAAAGAGTGTCTAACATCAAATGGCACCTTATAGAAACATTCTGGGTAGAACCTGAGGTACTGGACAGAGCTCTTGAAAAGCAGGGAAACCTCTGACTCAGCCTCTTTCTGACCAATCATTTCAAATCAAGGTTTTAGTACTCACAGGGGAAAACAATGCTTCTCTGTATCACTGTGTGCAAAATCCTTGAGTACTAGGATGCTGTACAATCAAAGGCTTTTTCCAGTGTTTCCTGAAGAAGATTCCACACCGATATTACAAATTAAAGTACCATGTTGAAATAAAACTTTTCTTTTTTTTTTTTACTAGAACTAGAATTATGGAGGTTTAAATAACCTCAGACACCTAATACAGGTTCCTAAAGTGGACTTCATGGAACAGTGTTCTTAGAGATGTCAAGAAACAGGTTCAAAAGTTGTAAGGGCTCTTTCCTGTAAGACTTCTTAGAGCCTTTAATATTCTACTACATATTGTGCATTTCTTACACCTGATCTAGTACACAGCATTTCTAACTCATTTAACCATGGACCCTTGAAACTTCTGGAGCACCTTCTGACAATAATGGTTTACAGAACACATTTGGGAGAATGTAAAAAAAAATCTGGGGGGAAAAATTAGGTATTTGCACTCCAGGTCATGTAGTTTGCAGCAAAACCTAGAATTCAGACTCTGACCCACTAGCCAGCTTTGTGGACGCTGGTGACTATTTTCTCAGCAAAATACCTTCATCAATTTAGTTTTTCTACAACAGTTCACATGTGACCTACAGCAGCATAATATGTCTCTTATTTCTGGAAAAACTCATGGTAAAACCGAGCCTTAACTATCCTGTGGCTGGAGCCACGTACTGGGCAGGAGCAATGGAGTATAATGCCCACCTCCTCAACTTCCAAAGACTGGTGGCACCTTAGGAGAACTGCTCCACTAATCAGTGGCATTTAGAAACTGTAATTAACTACATCTATGATGGAGGTGATAGTGCTGTCGATTCCGTCTCCTTTAAAATCGATAACTACAAAACATAATTTCTGAAATGTTGCTAACCCAGGAGCATTCTGGTTACTTTTTCAAAGTTTAAATCCTGTTATTTACCTCAATTTTCAATGTTTACTTTACTAATATGTTCCCTACCACAAAGCAAGAATATTAAACTTTCCTATCTCTGCAACCACTCTGAATTCTTCAGAACCATAATGTTTGATTCTCACTTAACAATGTTTGATTTTATTCCTGACAGGTTGTGAACTGACAAAAAGAACATATCTTTCGCTGATAATAAAATAGCTCTGATAAGGCAGATATCTGGGGGGGGGGTATCTTTGATTCAAGCGTTAGAAAAACAAGCAAGCACTGGCTAAGATTTTAATGAAACAGTTTACGTATACTTAAGTGCTTTCTAGAAATACTACGGTAACAGTGGTCTCACTGGGAACTGCAGGAATTGTAGAATGCTTTGGGGAAAGACATTGTAAGGTGAGATTTCAAAACAGGAGGGAAGGCTGAATGATCAATCAATAAAAAAAGATGGTAGCTAATTGGTTCTTTCAGGAAAAAAAAAAAAAACGACAACAAACAAAGATGTGTCCCTACTTACACCATATTCCAAAATCAATGTATATGAATTTAAAAGTTGAATGTAAAAATAGAAACTATACACATACCAAGCAGTCTAGATGAAATTTAATCTCTAGACAGGTGGGTGGATGGCTTTATATACATGGCATCAAAACATGTGTGTAGCAAAACGCCATGGTACCAATGTGTCTTACGGTATTACAGGGTTTCTGTCCTTAAGGAGGTCAGGCCAGATTTCAGAGGATCTTGGGTGTATTTTTATTAAACAATGGTCCCAACTCTACTATTAGACCAGTAGTTTTCAAATACCTTTTACCTGTTAAATCCTTTGTTCACATGAAATTTTACAAAGAAACTCACTCTGCCAATGAGATCAAAGGAACACTGATTTGGTCAAGAACCCAGCACTGAGGCCTCGCTTCCCTTCTAGAGGGGCCGCTGTGGGATTCCTAACACCCTGTAGAACAGTTTGAAAGCCACTCCATTATAGGAGCCAAAACATTTTTTCACAATTCTATTTTTCCATAGCACCTGATGATAAAGTAGCAATGCTGCCCAGCAGACACTAAAGAAATGGTGGCGCCTTAACCAGTCACTGAGGCCACTGGGGAAGTATGTGTTTGTAACTGTGGGAACTGTTTATTGATAAAAATATTTTCTGGGGCTTCCCTGGTGGCGCAGTGGTTGAGAGTCCACCTGCCGATGCAGGGGACAAGGGTTCGTGCCCCGGTCCGGGAGGATCCCACGTGCCGCGGAGCGGCTGGGCCCGTGAGCCATGGCCGCTGAGCCTGCGTGTCCGGAGCCTGTGCTCCGCAACGGGAGAGGCCACAGCAGTGAGAGGCCCGCATACTGCAAAAAAAAAAAAAAAATATATATATATATATATATATATATATATATATTTTTTTTTTTCTGTTAACTTCTCTTAAGAAATTTCCTTTAAGGAATTCCTCTTCTTAAATTTATTTTTCCAATAAATTTCAGCAATATAAAGATTTTATATGATTCTGATGGACACAGAATTTTATCAATAAATCCATTTTCCTTTTGGTCTTGGTTACTAGGAAACAACTGGATAGCACCTTATAATGACAAATAGCAACACTGACTTTATCTTAGGTTTCTATCTTTACTTGTCCTTGATCTTTGAATACCATTTTACTTTCTTGTTGTCCTGCTCTATTGTATATATCCCAGTAAACTGTCTAAAATAAGTTTTGGAAATAAGGCAGGGTATAACACCATTAACAAAAGGTCTGTAATTTTCTACTAATCCAACAAGCATTTACAACACATCCTACTGGACAATAATTCTGAAATTTTTCAAATGTTAAAATATGTTAGAGATTTAAGGAATTCAGAACATATGTCATTATTATCATTCTGCCTGTATTTGTATTCAAATGCAGGGAAAAATGGAAAATGCATTCTTTAGGTTTCATCTCAGAGTAAGTTTGCTCTGACAGGTTACAGATACGTGATTAAGAAAAAAAAAATCACTCTGATATTTTTAGGAGTGGCGGCTGACTAATCTTTCTAATCCCCTACTCCCTCCTCGTCTAACCCTTATATAGGTCAACAAAGCTTAATAAAGCATTAATGGAGAAAAGAAATTACTACTTTTTTGAATCAGTTTCTAAAATCAAGAACACTTTCATGAAAATTTGAACAAGGGTTTGTTTATATGAGGTCTTGATATTTTGAGATAACATTCTAGATGTTTCTAAATTATAGCAAATAGGGTGGGGCTCTGTCCCTTCAAACCACAATCTTTGGGCCTTATGAAAGGAAAATGCTAGCATGAGGGAGAAATTCTGAAATTAACAGGTGGAAAAAAGGATTCTTTATATCGAATGATAAGTAATTGGAGCTTAAATATGAAAACTGTTAACTAGAGGAAATGATTATTGTACTGCATCAGGATTTTTTTGGACATACTTTAAGTGCTTTTAAAATAATATATAAGTACATATATTTTACATATATATAACTAAAATTTACCATTTTTAAAAATTATTTATTTATTTATTTTTGGCTGTGTTGGGTCTTCGCTGCTGTGCTTTCTCTAGTTGTGGCGAGCTGGGGCTACTCTTCGTTGCGGTGCGCGGGCTTCTTCTCTTGTTGTGGAGCACGGGCTCGAGGCACGCGGGCTTCAGTAGTTATGGCACGCAGGCTCAGTAGTTGTGGCACACGTAAAATTTACCATTTTAACACTTTTCAGGTGTATAATTCAGTGGTATTAAGCACATTCACAATGTTGTGCAGTCATCACTACTATCCATTAGCAGAACTTTTTCATCATCTCAAAATAACCCATCAAAAAATAACTCCCTGTTCTTCTCTCCCCTCAGCCTCTGCCTCTACGAATCTGCCTCTTCTAGTTCCTCAGATAAGTGAAATCATACTCTATTTGTCCTCTAAGTGTTTTGTATAGGAGGGCTTTTATATTAGCTAATTTTGCCTTCTTTTTGGAATTGAAGATGTTCTACTCACTTCATTTCGCTAAAAACTTTGCAGAATTCTGTACAGTATGGGTGTTTTAGCTTGGGTTTTTTTTGCATATTATATAATTTTTATAGAAGGAAATAATCTCCTGAATAGCAAAGTACTCTAACTTAAGAAGGATGGTGTAAGGAAGAATAAAAAAGTTAAAGTCTAAGAAGAGAAAAAAGGCTTCAAAAGAATACCAAATATTGAAAGATGTGTAGATACAGCATGGTATTTAAAAGGTATAAAAAAATGTGAAGTAGTAGATCTGTATCACATTTACACATAAACATTAACCCAGCAATGGAATGAAGTCACAAATAATTTATCACTACACATGTGCATTTTTTAAAAGCCTGGAAGGCCATACACCTAAAGGACGATTTCCAGGTAGTGGAATTACAGGTGATTTAAATTTTTTTCCTTTTTGAGCTTTTCTATAGTTTTAAATTTTGCACAATGAATAAGCTTTACAGTATCATTAGAAAAACAAATGTTATTTTAAAAATCACAGTACATTTAAAACACTTTATACTCTATTGATACATTTAAAACACTTTATACTCTACTGTACCATTGTGTTAAGACAAGGCAAAATGACTGCAATTAGCAAGATAAATAACCAGCTTTCTTCTACCAATATCAAAAACACCTCATTAGCAGCAATGAAATTATTATAATAGATAATGAAAAAGATTTCTTTATCTAGGGTAGTTGTTTCTACTAACAGCTGCAATCAGATCACACTATGGTATTTAAAGTCAATTTATAACAGCTATTACAGTGAACTGCAAATATAACCAAGCAAAAAAACACTACAACAATCTTTCAGTGTCAATGGAAACATAGCTGAAAATCAAGGCAGCAATCCAGGAAAATGCCAAACTTGTATTGGCTCACATGAAACCATGTTCACTAGAACCACCTACAAAGCACATGCAGGCCACATAAGGACACAGGTGTTTTCCTATCAAAGGAAACCCACAGTGTGCTGACTGGGCAAATCATTCCCCAACACATCTACTTGTCTATTCAGTGGGATAGTCCCAAGAAAGTCAAAGGAAAATAGTTAACTATTTCTTAACTATTTTCTGTGAAACAACACAATAATTAAGGCCATCAAAGCAAGGATAAATCAGTCATGAGGGAAAAGACTAACCAGATTAATTAATAAGTTCAGTACAGGGAAACGCTACACAACCAGAGGAGGCATTCTTATAACTGAACTCACACTATGAGCTTGAGCAAATCACAATCTCTCTTTCTGCTTTTCCTTCTGTAAAATGTCAAGTGTTGAAACTAAGTAATAGCTCCTAAACCTGGATATGTTTCTGAGTCACTTGCAGAGGTTCTTTTTTTAAAAATATTTTTTTCAGTTGAAGTATAGTTGATTTACAATGTCATATTAGTTTCAGGTGTACAGCACAGTGATTCAGTTATATATATGTAAATATATGTGTGTGTGTGTATATATTCTTTTTCAGATTCTTTTCACTTATAGGTTATTACAAAATATTGCATACAATTCCCTGTACTATACGGTAGGTACCTGTTGGTTATCTATTTTATAAACAGTAGTGTGTATATATTAATCCCAACCTCCTAATTTATCACCCCCCCTTTCCCCTTTGATAGCCATAAGTTTGCTTTCTATGTCTGTGGGGCTATTTCTGCTTTGTAAGTAAGTTCAATTGAACCTTTTTTTTTTTTTTAAGATTCCACATATAAAGGATATCATATGATATTTTTCTTTCTCTGTCTGACTTACTTCACTTAGCATGATAATCTCTAGGTCCATCCATGTTGCTGCAAATGGCATTATATCATTCTTTTCTATGGCTGAGTAATATTCCATTGTGTATGTATACACATACACACACACACACACACACACACACCACATCCTCTTTATTCAGTCATCTGTCAAAGGACATTTAGGTTGCTTCCATGTCTTGGATACTGTAAACAGTGCTGCAATGAACACTGGGGTGCATGTATCTTTTTGAATTATAGTTTTCTCCAGATATATGCCCAGGAGTGGGACTGCTGGATGATATGGCAACCCTATTTTTAGTTTTTTAAAGGACATCCAAACTGTTCTCCATAGTAGCTGTACCAATTTACATTCCCACCAACAGTGTAGGAGGCTTTCTTTTTCTCCACACCCTTTCTAGCATTTATTATTTATAGACTTTTTGATGATGGCCCTTCTGACTGGAGTGAGATGATACCTCACTGTAGTTTTGATATCCATTTCTCTAATAATTAGCGATGTTGAGCATTTTTCCATGTGCCTGTTGGCCATCTGGATGTCTTCCTTGGAGAAATGTCTACAGATTCAATGCAATCCCTATCAAATTACCAAGGGCATTTTCCACAAAACTAGAACAAAAATTTAAAAATTTGTATGGAAACACAAAAGACCCTGAATAGCCAAAACAATCTTGAGAAAGAAAAATGCAGCTGAAAGAATCAGGCTCCCTGACCTCAGACTATACTGCAAAGCTATAGTAATCAAAACAGTATGGTACTGGCACAAAAACAGACATACAAATCAGTGGAACAGGATAGAAAGCCCAGAAGTAAACCCATGTACCTATGGTCAATTAATCTACAACAAAGGAGGTAAGAATATACAATGGAGAAAAGACAGTCTCTTCAATAAGTGGTGCTCCAAAAACTAACTGTCCATTCTCTAACACCATACACAAAAACAAACTCAAAATGGATTAAAGACCTAAATGTAGGACCAGATACTATAAAACTCCTAGAGGAAAATATAGGCAAAAAGCTCTTTGATGTATATTATAGCAATATTTTTTTGTATCTGTCTCCTAGAGTAATTTTTTTGTATCTGTCTCCTAGAGTAATAAAAACAAAAATAAACAAATGAGACCTAATTAAACTTAAAAGATTTTGCACACCAAAGGAAACTGTAAACAAAATGAAAAGACAACCTACAGAATGGGAGAAAATATTTGCAAATGATGCAACTGACAAGGGATTAATTTCCAAAATATAAAAACAGCAAACAGCCCAATCAAAAATGGGAAGACCTAAGCATGAGTTCTTAATTACGAGGTCCAGGAGTCTCCTTCATCATACCGATAACAACTGTATCTCCAGGGAATCTACATTCCAGGGACATGCCTGGAATCTGCACTTAAAACTAAACGAAACCAAACCCTCAGGTGACTTTGAAGCATTAAATTCATACGACCACTTCCCATCAAAAAGATGAAGTGAGATATCTCCTGTTTGGCAGACACAGCTACAGGAGCTAAATAAACCAGAGAGGCACTCACAAGGCAACATTTCTGTTGCCAATAAAATTCTCAACAGCCCACTCATTTCGTAAAATATAATGTGGTTTTTAGTGCTGGTATTTACTACCAACTAGAAGACATGTACTCAGTCAAGATATTTTCCTTCTGTCCAAGAAGTATACATATATTTTAACAGAGTAAAAATACTCCACAGTAGGTACTCAATCAATATGTGCTGAATTAAACTAAATTCAGCAAACAAACCAGTTATCATCCACACAGCCAAAAGCAAACATTTAAGATAATTTAATTTAAGCATTTGAAGACCTATTACCTTCCAATTCTCTCTCAAAGTAAACACAATGGTGCGATTCTGAGTACAAAGCATTCCTGAAGCTGGGGACCATAAGAAAGAGTTTACGTGGGGAGGGTGGCATGAAAATTATTAACCAGAGGCCACTTAATGTAAATACCCCTTTCTACCAACATTTAATTGACATAAATAGAAATAAATTATGCTGAGAGAAGCCAATTGTTTTGTTGTTTTTTTTCAACCAGACTTAATAATTCATCGCTTTTCTAAAACTTAAATACTGAGTCCAAAAAGTTGAATGAGGTTTAAGTTTGCACTTATCAGGATAATAAGAAACAGATCTTAATTGAGTGATGCACTCAAAGATGTTAATAATCCTTGGAAATATGTGTCTAGAAATATAATATTTCACCAATGAGTACATATATCACCAATTAGGGCCAAATGTATATGTTTGCCAAAATTCTACTTTTAAAAAATCCTTCTTATTCAGAGAAAGGTTCATGAGGTTACAACATCCAGGAAAAGACTCCCAAAGCCTCCTGTTTATAGCTTTTCATGCATTTATTTATTCTTCTTACGGCACAGCACACACCACATAGTAGGCACTCAATGAATATTTATGGAAAACATGAATTTAAACCTAGTGTTGTAAATGTCCAATTAATAATGCAAAAATAACCAATTTAAAGATAAAGTTTGGGAATTCCCTGGCAGTCCAGTGGTTAGGACTCCATGCTTCCACTGCACGGGGCACGAATTCGATCCCTGGCTGGGGAACTAAGATCCCGCATGCCACGCGGCATGAACAAAAAAAAAAAAGACCAAGTTTGGAGCCAAATTTTATGCACACATCTGCTAGATTTTAATATTTTTTCCATTGAGCGCAAAAAAGGATCTGAAGTGATTTAGAATAACAAAATATTTATAACAGAAGAGTTACAATGAATATGAAAGTAAGATTACAAGCCATATAGTAGATGCTCAAATTTGAGACAGCAAGTTTAGCATGAGCTTTTAAAATGCTAATTTTAGGGTCTCACGCTGAAGATTCCAATATAATAGGTCTGTGACAGGCCTTAGAAAGCAGCATTTTTAACAAGCATCTCTGATTCTGATGCAGCTGTTCTAAGAATCATGCTAGAGAAATACTCATGGAGAAATACTCCCATATAAGAAGAGATGGGGAAAACTAAACCAAATTTGTTTCTACACTTGCGCCTTAAATTTAGCTCTTAACCTCTTGGCAGTCAAGACAAAAAGGAATTAAAGGGGGAGCAGCCATTGGCTGAAAACATGAGGCCTGGCAGTTTGTCAGGGAAGGCCAATAAAGTGCTTCAAATCTCTTTATAAACAGGCACAGCACGCACATGGAGAGAAAAAAATTCCTTAGCATTAATAAAATGTCATTTATCAGATGGTACTTCATGTAAAACATATTAATAGAAATGAAAATGCCCTTATGACCAATTTTTGAGACTATATAGAAACATATCAAATGGGTATTTCTTGTTCTAATTAATTTAAATCATAGGGACAAACTTTTACACACTGCTGGTGGGATTCTAAACTGGTCCATGTTCCTTGAAGAACAAGAAAGATGCACATTCCTTACACTCTACAGTCCCACTCCTAGGTAAAGCCCAGAATCAGAAAACTCACACGTGTACTAGATGTGTGTAAGACAGGTATCAGCACTGTTGATATTTGCAACAAATTTGAATCATATTAGATATTAATCAAGAAAAATGGATAAACTATGGTACATGCATACAATGGACTATCATAATTAGAGAAAAATGAGTGAACTAGAATTATATGCATCCATATGGATGAAGTTCATAAATATAACATTGAGGGGGAAAAAGCCACTTGCAGAAGAATGACGCTTAAAAGCATACCAAACATAAAGTTTAAAAGCATACCAAATAATTCCATATATTATTTCAAAACATACCTATGTAGTAAAAATATAGAGAAACTCATGAGATAAAAACCAGAGTCAAAAAGGGTTACTCTGGATGGGGTGGAGGGGAACAGGACCAGGGAGGGTTATGGGTTCAGTTGGATTTGCAATGCTTTATTTCTTTAGTAGGTTGGAAGCTACAAGGGGACTGTAATATGTCTGAATAATTTCATAATAAATGAAAAATATGAGGTTATAATATTAAACCATATCCTAGTAAAAATTTAAAATCCTAGGGATATAACTGAATGTGGTCCACATAGACTCCTTTCCAATGGTAATAGGAAGAGAAGGCGAGGACAGGGGGAATGGACAAGGAACAGGGTTCTTCTACTAGAGCAGTGCATCCCAGATGGAGGTCTCAGAGGTTAAAGAGTTCAGGGAACCTCTGCATAGCAGACACACCACAGCCAATAAAAGTGTGAGACTAATCTGTAAGAACTGACAGGGGAATTCAGTTTCCCCCAGGTTAGGAAATAAAAGCAAGCTACATGATAATAATGCTTAGTATAAGACCACTTAAGAGAGAAGACTTATGTACACCTCTAACCTTGTGGAAAGTTAAATGAAAAACCATAAATAGATGCTGACCTGTAGAGAAGGAAACATCTCACTTAATACCCTACTACACCGTAAACAGTTTTCATAATAAGCTTCTCTTACTTTTAGAATTAAATAACTGAGCTCTCCAGCAAGGGCTTAGGGAAATGCTTCTCAGCCTTGCCCACATTTCAAAACCACCTGGACACATATAAAATTCAAATTCCCAAACCCTGCCCCAGGCCAACTTAGAACCTCTGAGGGCAGGGTCCAGGTTTCAATATACTTTAAAAGCTCCATTAAAAAAAAATCCAATGTACATTAAGGGTTAAAAAAATCAAAGATGTTAAATGTGCAAAGGGCAATGTTTCTGTTATGAAAATTAAAAACACCAGTCTTGCATACTGATCTGACAGAAAGCCATCAATTCCTAAAGGAGGAAGAACTAGGGCTACTTACAGGCTGGGTTACAACTTCGGAAAAATAAAGTCTGATATGCTCTTGGGAAGGTTTAAAGCTTAGAACCCCAAATTCCATGCTACTGAGTAGGGAAGAGAAGTCTGTCCAGGAAAAAAGTATTCCCAGACAATGACCATATATGCATTTCATTAGACGCCTATGAAACATCTCATTTTGACTGATATAACCCTTAACATTTTTTGGGCAGGGGAGTACTTTTGTTACCTGTTTATTTCAGAATTTTGAAAATGTTCATAAGCCAAACTAAAGAAAAGTCACCATAATCCTATATCTTTTACAATATTTTGGAATGCAGCCTTCTATATAGATGGTTTTCTCTGCATATATTTACATATACAATTTGTCATACAAAAGTGGAATCACACTGAATGCCAAGTTTCATAACCAGCTCTTTTTCATGTGTTGTAATAAGAATATTCTTTCATGTGATACTACTTCTGGATTGGCCCATCAGGACCAGGTAACTATAAAATGTATCCCCAAGTAGATGAATAAACTAATGTGTTTGCAGGAGTTAACTCAGAATGAATGCTACTATACTGAAACAATGAATTTGGTGTTGGCAAGGTTTAGAGTGCGGAATATTTGGTTAACTTCTTTCAAGGATGACAGCTAAGACCAGCAATTCGTAGTGATTTCACACCCTTCAAAAATTATTCTCAAAACCTGGTATTATCAAACTTTTTGTTTTATAGATGTGAGACCTGAGGCTAAGTTTAGAAAAGGAGTACTATACTAACATATATATGAAGACAGACTTTTAAATCCAAAATACTAATGACACAGACTCTAGAAGAAGGAACAAAACTCAAATTTATTGAGTACCTATTACATACCAGGCACTTCATGTACTTAATTCCCACAATAATCTGTGATTAAGCAGTATTATCTCCATTTTATAGATGAAAAAACTGAGACATTGAGAAGTCAAGTAATTCGCCAAAGGTCAGATAGTTAAGTAGAAAAAGTGGGATTTGTACCCACCTATAATACTTTTTTTTTTTTTTTTTAAATTCCATGACACCATACTTCTTTCAAGGCTCTAGATGAATGAAGTAACTAGCACACAGTCAGGAAATTGGTGAACTTGTATTGAGACCTGACCTTTCTGGCTCTAAAGCTTCCATCCTTTCCCACATATAACCTATCTACTCACATTTTAGTAGCACTTATTATTAGCAAGAGATAAGAGAATCCTACTGACCCATGCAGAACTGGGCAAAGTCTGGGATTTTACCCTATTTATATCAAGTTAAGCCAATATGGTTTCACAGATGCTAGCAAAAGACATGAAAACCCTGAATCAGAAACAAAGGACTTTTACCCATATTGGTTTGCATCAGCTGTCAAGTCCCGTAAGGGCAAGGCAAAGGGCTCACCACGGATGCTGTGCATGCAGTGGGTTGTATTACAAGGCAGAAAACTGAACTTGAGGATTCACTACGTGTACAACAAAAAGAAGCACGCTTCCTCTTTGTGGGGAGATGTTATTACCTCTTCCCTCGAGACTGCTTGCTGCAAGCCCAACCCTGACAAATGCCCAGGTAGGGAGCAATCAGGGGCTTTCTTGGTGTACTAAGTAGGGACATGCAGGGACACTCAGGGCCCATGGCAGACTGCTTTTATAAACATGACCTTAAGGTCCATGAAACAACAGCTACTTAAATGGTAAAGCATAAGAGAGTGTCCCAGATTTCAGTGTTTATATCTTTATATCCTTTAACTGACTGAAATGATTCTTTGCTAATTAATGTTTTAAGGTTGTGACCAATCTTGCAGTATAGGGACTTCCCTGGTGGTCCAGTGGGTAAGACTGCGCTCCCAATGCAGGGGGCCCACGTTCGATCCCTGGTCAGGGAACTAGATCCCGCATGCATGCCGCAACTAAGAAGTCTGCATGCCGCAACTAAAAAGATCCTGCATGCCGCAACTAAAAAGATCCTGCGCGCCGCAACAAAGATCCCGTGTGCCGCAGCTAAGACCCAGTGCAGCCCTTCCCCCACAAAAAAATCCTGAAGTATAAAAGATCAATATCTCTCTGTGTTTCAGATAGAGCTAGATATTCAAATAGATTAAGGTTTGATTTGTTTGCACAGACTTCATAGCTTGTGTTACAAACTTTGGCCAAATGTCTGGTCGTCTCTCTTTTCATGACGTGAGCAGCCATTTCTAATTATTGCCTAGATCTATAACTACATTAGGGATTGCAAAAAAAGAGAGGGGTGATATTCTAATACTACTATTCCTTCTCTGTTAGCTGGAACACTTCCATAAAGAGAAAATTCTTCTCATAATATTTTTGGAAAGGCATGGTAGCTGCATGATTCTTCCCCTTTATTTTTCAATTTTTATTCTCCAAAGTGACTAGTGATTTTTTGTTTTAAGTATCATGAATTCATTCTAATATCCTCTAAGGTGACTGATGCATTATTTTAGAATCATAAACTCATGGACATAACATATTCCACTGGATACCCCTCTTAAACATGTTCAAGTCTACCACTCAAAAATAAAACAAGTCCCTTATTGGATCTCTAACCCTGTCTTCCCAGCCAATCTGCTCCAGGGTCACCTACAAACTCTATATCCTAACCTCTCACTTACTCTCTAACCCTCTTTAACTGGAGTGAGGCCCCACCACTCCACCATAACAGCTCTTGCAAAGGTCACTAGTCATATCCATTTTGCTAAAACCAAGGTGGACTTTTCAGGCTTCATCTCATTCAGTCTTTCAGCGCTGTGGACCACTTCCTTCCTCCTTGAAGCACTTTTCCCCGTGCCCCCATGACACTGGGCTGTCCTGGTTTTCCCCTGCCTCTCTGGGTACTCCTTCTCTGTTGGTTTTTCAAGCTTATCTTCTTACTCAGCCATGACATGTTGGCAGTTCTAAGGCTCATCAGCCTTGGAACATTATCTTCTTCACTATATTTACTCTCTGCCAACATGATCTCATCCACACCCAGGATCTCACTTCCCACTTATACAAAGATGTCTCACAACAAATCTATATTGTTACCTTTCATCTCTCCCTGTGAACTCAAACTTTATATCCAACTGACTACATGACAGCTTCCCTATGGTCTCAGAGTATTGCTACCTACTACATACAAAAACCAAGTCAATACTCAGCCATAAAAAAGAACCAAATAATGCCATTTGCAGCAACATAGATGGACCTAGAGATTAGCATACTAAGTGAAATAAGTCAAAGACAAGTATATGATATCACTCATATGTGGAATCTAATTTTTAAAAATGATACAAATAACTTATTTACAAAACAGAAACACTCACAGATTTCAAAAACAAATTTATGGTTACCAAAGGGGAAATGAGTGGGGGAGGGATAAATTAGGAGCTTGTGATTAACATATACACACTACTATATATAAAATAGATAACCAACAAGGACCTACTGTATAGGTCCTATTGAATATTCTGTAATAACCTACATGGGTAAAGAATCTGAAAAAGAATGAATCTATATATAACTGAATCACTTTGCTGTACGCCTGAAACTAACACAACATTGTAAATCAAAAAACCAAAAATAAAGTCAGGATCCAAGGAAAAAAAAATCACTCTCTTCCAGTAAATGCCGGCATTCTCCACCCAGATGCACAAAGCACTGTCATCGCTGAAAACTCCATTTATCTCAGCCTCATATCCCATCTATCACCAAATCCTGTTGATTTATTTCCTGTTATTTATTACCTTTCAAATACAACTCCTTTCCATTTAAACTAACACTACAACCCAGTCCAAACTACTGATACCTCTCACCAAGGCCACCGCAAGGGCCTACTGATAAGACTGCACTGATCAACTGTGTCCTTCCTCCAAACATTCTCTGCATTTCAGCCAATGTAGATGTGATCATACCAAGCCCTGCTTAAAACCCTTCAATGGTTTCCCATGGCTTTTACACAAACTCCTAACACGGCCTACACTTTGTATAACTTGCCCTTACCTATTGTCTTCAGCTTCATGGAGAATCTTGCTCCCCTAGAGGGCCACCCTTCAGCTGTTGTCTCACTATGGTTTTTTTAATGTGAAAGAACATTTGCACATGCTGCTTTCTTGGTCTGAAATGCTCTTCTTTCCTTTGATTAGTTAACGCCTCCTTCAGATTACACATCACTTGCTAAAGGAAGCCTTCTCCTGACGTTCCTGAGCAGATCAGGTCCCAGCACCACAGGCTGCCACAGCCTCATATACCTAGCCTTTGTAGACTTGTCACAGCTGCAACTTTACATTTCTTTATACAGTTTTTTGGTTTATGCTGATCTTCTCCATCAGGTAAACTTCATGGGAACAGAAACTATGATTGCTTTGTATTCTGAGTGCTTGTCATATGTTAGATGCCAAGTTAGTATATGTTGGATGAATGAACAAATGAAAATGAATGGATAAAGATCCAAATTTGCTGAATTAATGCACTTTGTCCTTTTCCAGAAGGCTTATATTTGCTCTCACCGAATATACTTTATATAAATATTTTATATACATAGAACAGGTTCTATACATTGGTAAAAATTTTATTATACTAATATTATAAATATGTTATCATCACAAAGGTTAGTTATTGTTATTATCATTGAATTCATTCCTTGTGGCAGAAACTATTTTCTGGTTACCAATAAATCCATTCCTGAACACCTGTCCCTTGCCTAGCTCCATTATAAAAGCTGGATAAAATCAAATTCATACTTTGTTTCGCTTGTAATTATGGCCATGAGACACAGCGCTGGTTAGCGAAATGTAAGTGAAAGTTTTCTGGGAGGCTTCTGAAAACGTACTGATTTCCTGAAAAAAAGGAGAAGCTTTTGCATTCCTTTTCCCTTTTTCCTCATATGAATATCAATGTGATGTCTGGAGTCACAGCAACTATATTGCAACTATGAGGAGAAGACAACAAAACTGCAGAGCCACTGAAACATCAGAAGTGGTCACCTACTTCAAGCTTCCTTGTTAAATGAGAAAAGTAAACCCTTATTTTCTTTTCTATTACTTGTATCTAAAAACATTCCTGATACTCTGCTAACAAGATTCTCTTCCAGACAAATTACCTTACATTGCCCAAGATATTTTTTCTCTTTCTTTTTATTTTTCTCTTCCTTTTATCTTTTTTCTATTGATGAAATTTCTCTTGTCACTCCTCCTAATAATGTAACCAAAATAAAATACCTAGTATTTTTTCTTAGGAAATAGAAAATTAATTACAATGTTAAAAACTAAAGAAATATTTTTAAAATTTATTATATTGAGTTCATTTACAAATATATGGAGATCAAAATAACATCTGTTTGGTGATATGGCATCAAATATTGGGTTGTCCAAAAAGCGTCTTTGGTTTTTAAGTCAAAAGAAAAGACACATTTTTCATTTTCACCAAGAACTTTTTTTTTTTAAAGTTTATTTACTTATTTTTGGCTGCATTAGGTCTCCGTTGCTGTACGCGGGTGCAAGCTACTCTTCATTGCAGTGCGCGGGTCTCTCACTGCGGTGGCTTCTTTTGTTGTGGAGCACGGGCTCTAGAGTGCAGGCCCAGCAGCTGTGGCGCACGGGCCCAGCCGCTCTGCAGCATGTGGGATCCTCCTGGACCAGGGCCTGAACCCGTGTCCCCTGCACTGGCAGGTGGACTCCCAACCACTGCGCCACCTGGGAAGCCCTCACCAAGAACTTTATTGAACAACATATTTACTGTTTTGTTCCACTACCTTCTGCCATTTTTCAGGCAACTTCATAATTCCATCTTTCCAAAAATTTTTATCTTTTTGAGCAAAGAATTGTTTACAGTCTTCCAGGGAATTGAAATTTTTTCCTTTAAGAGAATTTTGTAAAGACCGAAATAAATGTAAATCTGAAGGTGCAGTGTCTCATGAATACGGTGGATGAATTAGAACTTCCCAGCCAAGCTGTAATAGTTTTTGCCTGGTCATCAAAGAAACATGTGATCTTGCGTTATCCTGATGGAAGACAATGCATTTTCTGTTGACTAATTATGGACACTTTTCATAAAGTGCTGCTTTCAGTTGGTCTAAATGGGAACAGTACTTGTTGGAATTAATCGTTTGGTTTTCCAGAAGGAGCTCATAATAGAGGACTCCCTTCCAATCCCACGATGCACACAATATATCACCTTCTTTGGATGAAGACCAGCCTTTGGTGTGGTTGGTAGTGGTTCATTTCACTTGCCCCACGATCTCTTGCATTCCACATGATTGTACAATATCCACTTTTCATTGCCCGTCACAACTTGTTTTAAAAACACAACATTTTCATTACGTTTCAGTAGAGAACTGGACGTGGAAATACAGTCAAGAAGGTTTTTTTCACTTAACTTATGTGGAACCCAAACATCAAAGCGATTAACATAACCAAGCTGGTGCACATGATTTTCAATGCTTGATTTGTATATTTTGAGTATGTCGGTATCTCCTGGTATCTCCCGGGTATCTCAACGTGGTATAATGTTGATTGTTCTCATTGAATGTCTCGATTTGATCGCTATCAACTTCTACTGGTCTACCTGACCGTGGAGCATTGTCCAGCAAGAAATCTCCACAACAAAACTTCACAACCCACTTTTGACACATTTGATCAGTCACAGCACCCTCTCCATACATGCAAAATCTTTTTTTGCGTTTCAGTTGCCTTTTTACCTTCCTTGAAATAATAAAGCATAATACACTGAAAATGTTGCTTTCTTCTTCCATCTTCAATATTAAAATGGCTACACAAAAATTCACCAATTTTGATGTTTTTTTTTAAATGCATGCTGATGTGACAGCTGTCACAATAAAATCTAACAAAATTGTTTCAAATGAAGTTAAAGACAGCTAAGAACTACTAGAGCCATCTTACGGTAAAAAAGGAACAAACCTTTTAGCCAACCCAACAGAATTTAGGTTGCTTTGCTTTGTTCATTCTCTGATTAAAACCCAAGCCTTAAAGTGTTTTAATGTCTACTCAACTGCATGAACCTTAGCATGTGATATATTCTGATGTGTTCAAGGGTCAAATATTAAATAAGCAGGAAAATAAATCAGACACTCTACACATATACTTTGACTATACACTATAGACTATATTTACCTTTTTCTAAAAATGTAAGTATAAGAAGTATAAATAATATTTTAAGAACTGATAAATCTGAGTAAATAGATTAAACTATGAATCCTAATTGGTGAGACCACGATATTTCACCTATATTCCTAATATGGCATGCAATTTAGGTTTAAAGGTTGAGGGTAAATCTTAGCCAGTTGCATGTTATGTCCTTAGAGCAAAAAAGAATATGAATTAAATTATCTTGGGCCAGTGCCTTTTCCAGTCTGTTGTCAGTTCCCGACCTATAAAAATAAGGAGGGTAGACTAGGTTGCAGACTGCTTTATAGAGCCTAGAAGCCAAGTCTCCAAGCCTTCTACCTCTTTTTTTTTGAAATTAAGAAAAATTTTATTTTATATTGCAGTATAGTTGATTTACAATGTTGTGTTAGTTTTAGGTGTATAGCAAAGTGATTTAGTTATACATATACATATATCTATTCTTTTTCAGATTCTTTTCCCATATAGGTTATTACAGAGTATTGAATAGAGTTCCCTGTGCTGTCCAGTAGGTCCTTGTTGTTTATCTATTTTATATATAGTAATGTGTATATGTTAATCCTAACCTCCTAATTTATCCCTCCCTCCACCTTTCCCCTTTGGTAACCATAAGTTTGTTTTCTAAGTCTGTGAGTCTGTTTCTGTTTTGTAAATAAGTTCATTTGTATCACTGTTTAGATTCCACATATAAGTGATATATGATATTTGTCTTTGTCTGACTTACTTCATCTAATATGATAATTTCTAGGTCCATACATGTTGCTGCAAATGGCATTACTTCATTCTGTTTTACGGTTGAGTAATATTCCATTGTATATATGTACCACACCTTCTTTATCCATTCATCTGTCGATGGACATTTAGGTTCAAGCCTTCTACCTCTGATTAAGGCAGAGCAGATCTGCTTTTATCTGTTTAATTTTCAACTTCTACAAATAATTTCCTTTAAGAAAGAACTCGGTAACTAACAACAAGTTTAAAATGACCAGACAAAATGATCTCCTAGGTCTCTTCTGATATTAATTTCATGATGAAATGATTTCTTTAAGTTCCGAAATTCTAAATAGCAAAATCCTATATAGCAAATCTGTTCACCTAACTATGTACGTAAGAAGAAAATTCATGTGACGATGTGGGCTTGATTTATTGTCAGAAATATATTCAAATAGAACTAATGTTTTTACCTTGTGAAAATGCCATCCACAATTCCAACTGTTGCTTCCTCTGCCGGAACATAGGAGCCAATCTGAGCCATGATAGTAATCAATGCAACTTGCTTTATGTAGGAGCTCTTTCCACCCATGTTTGGTCCAGTAATTATCATTACTCTCTCTGAGTCCCCCTAGAAAATTAAAAAGCAATTTCACTTATTGTACTAGAGGGGCTTCTATGTAATAGCTACAATTTATTCCATAAATGAGAATGCATTAGGCAAAAGATTAAGGTGTGGTGTTTAAATATGTCACCCATTAAGTATCACAAAAGGAAAGAGGACCTCTTTGTCTTCAACTTGACCTGTGCTATTACAGAACAGTGAAGTCTTAGCAGCACACATGGTTGTTTCTGGACTTAAAAAAGGAAATAACAAGAAGCAACCTAAACGAGATAAATACTATGGCTTTCTCTTTAAATAATCATTAATCTGCCTATGTCTGTTTTTTATATTACTTACATTTAAAATCTATCAATTTCCATTTGTCCATACTAAAATTATAGGTATTACACATCTAATTGCAGAAAGCCCTAATCTGGGTTGGTAGCACATGAATATTTTCAGTTAAAGAGGGATAACTGCTAAAGGGATGGATAATACCAAATTCTAGATATTGGTTTTATCAGGATTTAATTACTCACTGGTATTTCACCAGAATAAGTGAAAACGGGAGAAAAGCTGCAACACTTGCAATGATTTAATTTCTAGAACTTACCTGTATTAACTAATTCTAGCACTTGCCATGTATAGACTCATCCTAAGAGAAACTGTCCAGCTGCAGCCCTCTACAGAGGAGTTAGCCTAAGGCATCCATGTGCTATGCTATGTGGACCCACCACTCTTGGCAATACCTGCCTGGTCAAGAGTAACCAATCGGTAACTGACCAACAGCCTAAGAGGTGGCTTCACATACCGGTCTTCTGAAACTAATCAACTAATCTCTTGGGAGGTGAAATCGAGAACCAAGGAGAGGTTCAGTCAAACTGGAGAAGAGGTTGAAAAGAAACACAAAATGAGGCTACAAGGCACTGGGGACCATGAGTAAGAAGTTATGAGTAACCAAAAGGTAGGGCAGGGAAAGAAAAAATACAGAAGAGCCAAGAGGAAATAAGAAACTTCATGCAAATAATGGGGGCATTAGAGTAAAGCATTAGAAAGTCTTACTATTAAAGGTATTAAAAAGTAAACCTGTTCCCATCTCTAAAGATATCCCATATCCTTATTAACCATACATTTCCAGTCTCCCTAAAGCCAAGGTATACTAGAGATCTTGCTCTTCCTGTGTGATTCCTTTCTCTTAGGATTACATATGGCTTTATAATGAGCCTCATGAATCTCCATTACTTGAAGGAACTTGAGTGAATCTGTGTTTCTTGGAACAGAAAGAGCCTAGCACAGTAAGAGCAAAGGAAACAAACTTGGTACAAGTCGAATGATAAAACTTATGATTAAAATTTTTAAAATTCTCCTACAGATGTTAAAAAATAATAAGCCTATTATAAACAAATGAACATTTGGCATATGAAATGTTTTGAAAATTCAAATTAAATGAACAGATTTCTTTTTTAAAATTGACAGAAATTACACAAGAAATAGAAAATCTGAATAATCCTATACCTATTGAAGAATTAAATCTGTAATTAAAAGCCCTTCCAAAAGAAAAATCCCAAACCCAGATAACTTCCCCACTGAATTCTTGTAAACATATAAGAAAGAAATAGCACCAATCTTACAAAAACTCTTCTAGAGAAGAGAACAAGAGGGAACTCTTCCCAAATCATTTCAGAAAGCCAACATAATCTTGACATCAAAACCTGACAAGAGCATTACAAGAAAAAAAAAATACAGGTCAGTTTCATCCATAAATATATAATATATGCAAGACTCCTTAATAAAATATTAATAAGACAATCCAAGGATATACAAACCATTTAGAATTTTTGAGGAATGTAAGGTTGGTTTAATATTCAAAAGCCAATCAATGTAATTCACCACATTAACAGAATACAGAAATCATGATGCTCTCCAATGATACACAGAAAGCATCTGATAAAATTCAATATCCATTCATTTAAAAAATTGCAGGAAAAGGAAATAAAAGGTATAAGAATTGGAAAGAAAATGATGAAATTATGAAACTGTCATTATTCCTACATAAAGGAATAATGACATACAGGAAAAACTGTGTTTCCAGAAAAATCTAAAGTAATCTATGAAAATTATTAGAATTGACAAATGAATTGAGCAAGAGCTCTGGGCATAAGTTCAGTATTCAAATGCCAACTTTATTTCTACATTTTAGCAACAAGTAATTACAAATTTTAAAAATTTAATGATATAATTTACCATAGTATCAAAAGAAATCAAATACCTAGGAATAAACCTAACAAAATGACCAAGACTTCTAAAGAGAAAACTATAAAACATTATTGAAAGAAATTAAAGAAGGCCTAAGTAAATTAAAGAAAGCGCCACGTTCATAGACTAGAAGGCTCAATATTGTAATGCTACAATAATTAAACTGGTGTGATTCCGGCACAGACACAAATAGACCAGTGGAACAGAATACAGTCCAGAACAGACTGACATGTATACAGTTTCCTGACTTACAACAAAAGTGACACTGTAGCACAGTGGACAAAGGATGTTCCTTTTAATAACTAGTGCTGAGTCAAAAAGATATCCATATAGAAAAATTTTAAATCTTGATTTCTTAAGTTACATCATAAAAATCAATTCCAGGTGGATTATAGATTTGAAAGACAGGGAAAAACTATAAGGTTATTAGACAATAACATATGACCTTGGGGGTAGACGAAGATTTCATAAGCTGATCATGAATCACAATTAACTGTAAAGAAAAACGCTGAAAATTAGAGTACATTAAAATTAAGAACTTTTATTCATTAAAAGATGTAATTAAGAGAATGAAAAATTATGGAATAAAAGATATATGTACTATTTCCCAAAGACCTGAATACAGTATACATAATGAACTCCCACAAATCAAAAGAAAGACAACCTCAAGAAATATGGCTGAAAAAAATTTTTTTAAATGACAAGAGAGGGATTTCCCTGGCGGTCCAGTGGTAAAGAATCCATCCTGCAATGCAGGGGATGCGGGTTCGATCCCTGGTTGGAGAACTAAGGTCCCACATGCCATGGGGCAACTAAGCTCATGCGCCACAACTGCTGAGCTCGTTGAGCGCCTCAACCAGAGAGCCCTGCATGCCGCAAACTACAGAGCCCACGTGCTCTGGAGCCCATGTGCCACAACTACAGAGAGAAAACCTGCAAGCCACAACTAGACAGAAGCCCATGTGCTGCAGTGCAAGATCCCACAGACCACAACAAAGACCTCGCAGTGCCACAACTAAAGACCCAATGCAGCCTAAATGAATGAATGAATGAATGAATGAAGTAATGAATTAATGAATGACAAGAGAAAAAACACAAATGGCCAGTAAGATGACATTCTACTTCAAATCATTAAGAAAATGTAAACCAAATCAGAGAGACCACATCATTTCACTAAATGGCTAAAGTTAAAACCAAAAACTGCCAGTATTAAGCTTTGGCAAAGATGTAAAACAACTAGAATTTTTATATACTGCTACTGGGGAAGTAAATTGAACACTAGTTTGGAAAACTGTTTGGCAGAATCTATTAAAGCTGAAAGTAAACATATCTGAACAATTCTGCTCTTAGGTACATGTCTAACAGAAATGTATACGATGTATATTAAAAAAAATGTAAAAGAATGTTCACAGTAATACTTTTCATAATAGTACTAAATTGGAAGTAACTCAAATGTTTATCAATAGAACAGAAAAGTTATCATGTATTTATACAATGAAATTCTCTATGAAAATGGAAATAAATAATACGCAAAAAATATGGATGAACTGTATAAAACCAATGTTGAATCAAAGAAGCCAGACACAAAGAGTATATATTGTATGTCTCTATTGATATAAGGCTCAAAAACAAGCAAAAATAACCAAAATTATTATTCTTTGGTAAAAGATATTAGGACAGTGATTAACTTTCAGGGGGGAAGTAGCTGCTGGGAGGCCCTCTCATACTCTACAAGTGGAGCTTTTAGAATGTGTTCATTTCCATTCTATTGTTCTACTTCTCAACCTGGTTTTGGGATACTTAAATGGGTACACTTTGTGAAAATTCACTAAGCTGTACACTTATGATTTGTGCATAATTCTGTATATTTCAATAAAGGTTATTTTAAAAAGGAAATGAATATATTCTCACAAATTAATCTACCAAGCAATACAATTCCAGAAGTTAATTTTGAAATTTCTTTGATAGATTAAAAACAAACAAACAAACAAAAAACAAAGGAAAGTCAATACAATTTTGAAGAACCACAATTGTGAGAGGAGACTTTGTAATAAAGCTATAGTAATTAAAAGTGCAATATTGCTTTAGACACAGGTAAACATAGCAGTAACAGAAAGCCCGGACACAAACGTATACATGGCACTTGGTATTTTGCTTATTTTATAAATAAGCAAAAAAGATACCATGGTTCAATAAACAATGGTGGGACAATTGGGTATCCATATGATAACTGAGTTAGGCTTGAATCTCACAGAGTCCCTAAATCGAATCTAGATGGATGAAACAAAGAAATGTGAAAAGCAAATCTTAAATTTTTAGAAGAAAACATGGGAGAACGACTTAATGACATGAAGGTAGAGAATGATTTACTGAACAAGACAGGAAAAGCAACACAAAAATATAAATCATACAGGAAAAGACTAATACATTTGATTAAATTTTTAAAACCGCTGTTAAAAGCAGTCATCAAACACAAAATGAAAAGGCATATAACAAAGAAGTAGTACTCCTACTTATTAATAATACCAAAACAATGGAAAAATGGGCAAAGGACATGAATATGATATTTATAAAAAAAAAGAAACATGAAAGGCCAAAAACATGTTAATCAGGGAAAGGAAAATGAAATCAGCAGTATTTTTCAAGGGACCTATTCCTTACATTCATATGAAAAAATAAAGAAATATCCATAGTGAAAACTTTTGAAGGAATAATTTTAAGAAATAACTTTTTACTTTCATCATACCATCAAAAAGTTTAAAAGTCTGTTTACATAGCATGTTGGCAAGAATGTGGACAGGAATTTTGGAAATATTTACGCTTTAACTGATGTTAAAGAGTCCATATACTGGTACATATGACACAGCAATTCCTCTTTTAGAAATCTAGGAAAATGCACAAGCGCTCAAAAAGACATTTATAAAGCTGTTCACTCTAATAACTGTTTGTATTCGTAATAGACAAAAAATAGAAATTGTCACTAGGAAAATGAAAAGATCTACTTTGTACAATTATTAAAACAATTATTTACAAGGTAGAATACAATAAGATAGGTTCAGTGGCACATATTTATGTAAATTTTAAGTATATACGAAAATATTTATATAGTATTAAGATACATCTAGGGCTTCCCTGGTGGCGCAGTGGTTGAGAGTCCGCCTGCCGATGCAGGGGACACGGGTTTGTGCCCCGGTCCGGGAAGATCCCACATGCCGTGGAGCGGCTGGGCCTGTGAGCCATGGCCGCTAAGCCTGCGCGTCCGGAGCCTGTTGCTCCGCAATGGGAGAGGCCACAGCAGTGAGAGGCCCGCGTACCGCAAAAAAAAAAAAAAAGAAATTATAGGTGAATACTTTATAAAGATTGGTCAAAAAGATTAATATATAACCCAAGTTTATAAAGTATACAGAACTCACATTTCAAAAAGTCATTTGTACTCTCTGTAAAACTAGTCAGGGATATGTGACTGCCTTTCCTCTCTAGTTCCCAAGATGACATAGCAAGTACATACATGATCAAGGAATTTCACCTATTTAATGTGTTTATCTATCTTTTAGTGAGGATCATATGTATTTGAGGTACCACATATCAAAGGGTGTCAGATATGAAAGATACATTAAATCTATCTGGAAGACCAGTTTGGATGAGTAAGCATTCTAACAGAATAGCCAGAAGCCAAAAGTTGGCAAAAAACCACTACCCACTCTGGAGCCTACTAAAGTTACTAGTAATGCACCCAACAGGACTGGCCTAGACAGTGCCCAAACCTGTGATAGCATCAAGCAAGATGCCATGCACAGAGCAAGTTCTCAAGAAACCACACATGGATGGGTGGATGGATGGATGAATGACAGGGAACAAAAGGTGAAGTATTGCACCAAGGGGACTGTTTCTGGATAGCATCTATTACTCTGATGAACCTTTGGAGAGGCTAGAATTTCATTCTTTAAAGTTTTTACCTTAGTATTCGCAATGTCTGGATAGCATGTCATAAGATCTTAGTATTGTGTACTAAGAGTCAAAACACTGAATTTAAATCAGTAAGTTTTAAGATAGCTAATCAAGTTCCACATTTAATGCCATGTTCTTTGGGAGAAAAAAGAGGTAAAGATAAAAAAAAAAAGGTAAACTTCAAGGTATCATAAGAAAATCATAGACAACAAGTGCCAGGCACTGTGCTCAAGATTTTATATTCGTCATCTCATCCAGTTCTCATAACAGTCTCATGGGGTAATACTAGTATCACTGTATTTTCATGTTACAGGTGAGGAAAGAAAGGCTTGGGGAAGCTAACTATTACCTTGCCCAGTAATGCAGAACTACTAAGTAGTAGAACTGGGATGCTAAGTGAAGACCACCCTGACAGATGTCTCAAAGGGAATCCCTACTCAATGACAAGAAATCACAGTCACCACTAAATGAGAGTGCTGCTCTAGCTCAGAGCCAGCATCCTTGGATTTCTCACTGGGTAAACTACAGCGATGATCAGTCAGAATATCCCTGAAGTCAGGAGATGCATAGCAGAAAAAAAAAAAAAAAGATAAAATTGTTCAATGTTAATTTCCAAGACTTGAGTATCACCTAATTTTCTGCAAAAACTGCTTTCTTCCTTGACAAGTACAGATGTTGACATCTATCCTTTAAAAAGAATCATGGTAGGGCTTCCCTGGTGGCGCAGTGATTGAGAGTCCGCCTGCCGATGCAGGGGACACGGGTTCGTGCCCCGGTCCGGGAGGATCCCGCATGCCGCGGAGCGGCTGGGCCCGTGAGCCATGGCCGCTGGGCCTGCGCGTCCGGAGCCTGTGCTCCGCAGTGGGAGAGGCCGCGGCAGTGAGAGGCCCGCGTACCGAGAAAAAAAAAAAAAAGGAATCATGGTAGAACTACTTTTATAATAGCTGCAGACTGCTGAAAAAGTTCAACGGTATCAAAGTGCTTTATTCCCTGAAAACGTCAATCAGTGGCACGTTACAGTAAGACACTCCTCAGTGAAAGCTTCGTCCAGACAAGCTCTCAGCCAAATCCCTGCACTTTTAACCCAAGGCAAACTCCAAACAGAAAGGGGGAGAATGAGGCTGGAGAGGAGTACAGGCTGTATGGTGAGATACCAAGATAAAAGTCCAAATCCTTCCAACATCTACATGCTTCCCAATTTACGTTCCACTGAGAGCTAGTTGTTACTCTGCCCAACCCTTTCATTTTATAGATGAAGAAATCAAGACCCAGCGAGTATGGTGGCCTATCTGAGATGACAGTAAACTAACAGCAGAGCAGGATTTGAAATTACATCTCCCATCACAGTCAGGCACTTTCCCACTACACTCATGTACCAAAAAGTAGTACACGATAAGAATTTTTTAAAAAAGGAATAGAGAAAGTGCTAGAATAGAAAGAAATTATTTCTGGCCACAGTGATGGGGAAGGCTCTAAGGAGGCAGTAGCATATTTTGGGTCTTGAAGGCTGAGTAGTTCAATCACTGGAGATGAGTAAGAGATAGGAAAAGAGAAGAGGAACATTCTGCACAGGTCAGAACACTTTAAAAAGCAGTTATCCTTGACAAGAAAATTCATGAAGTGTTCCATATTTTTAATCTATGGTGAAGGAAGCAAGAATATACAATGGAGAAAAGTCTCTTCAATAAATGGTGCTGAGAAAACTGAACAGCTACGTGTAAAAAAAAATGAAATTAGAACATTCTCTAACACCATACACAAAATAAACTCAAAATGGATTAAAGACCTAAATGTAAGACCAGATACTATAAAACTCTTAGAGGAAAACATAGGCAGAACACTCTCTGACATAAATTGAAGAAAGATCTTTTTTTTTTTTTTTGCGGTACGTGGGCCTCTCACTGTTGTGGCCTCTCCCGTTGCGGAGCACAGGCTCCGGACGCGCAGGCTCAGCGGCCATGGCTCACGGGCCTAGCTGCTCCGCGGCATGTGGGATCTTCCTGGACCGGGGCACGAACCCGCGTCCCCTGCATCGGCAGGCGGACTCTCAACCACTGCGCCACCAGGGAAGCCCGAAAGATCTTTTGTGATCCACCTCTGAGTGAACGAAATTAAAAACAAAAATAAATGAATGGGACCTAATAAAAGCTTTTGCACAGCAAAGGAAATCATCAACAAAACAAAAAGAAAACGCAGAGAATGGGAGAAAATATTTGCAAACGAAGCAACTGACAAGGGATTTATCTCCAAAATATACAAAGAGCTCATGCAGCTCAATATCAAAAAAAAACCAACCCAATCAAAAAGTGGGTGGAAGATCTAAACAGACATTTCTCCAAAGAAGACATACAGATGGCCAAGAGGCACATGAAAAGATGCTCAACATCACTAATCATTAGAGAAATGTAAATCAAAACTACAATGAGGTATGACTTCACACTGTTCAGAATGACCATCATCAAAAAATCTACAAACAATGGAGAGGGTGTGGAGAAAAGGGAACCCTCTTGCACTGTTGGTGGGAATGTAAATTGATACAGCCACTATGGAGAACAGTATGGAGGTTCCTTAAAAAACTAAAATTAGAGCTACCATATGATCCAGCAATCCCAATCCTGGGCATATATCCAGAGGAAACCATAATTGAAAAGGATGCATGCACCCCAATGTTCATTGCAGCACCATTTACAATAGCCAGGACATGGAAGCAACCTAAATGTCCATCAACGGAGGAATGGATAAAGAAGATGTGGTACATATATACAATGGAATATTACTCAGCCATAAAAAGGAAAGAAATTGGGTCATTTGTAGAGATGTGGATGGACCTAGAGACTGTCAGAGTGAAGTAAGTCAGAAAGAGAAAAACAAATATCATATGATATCACTTATATGTGGAATCTAAAGAAATGGTACAAATGAACCTATTTTCAAAACAGAAGTTGAGTCACAGATGTAGAAAATAAACTTGTGGTTCCCAGTGGGGGAAGGGGGGCAATAAATTGGGAGACTGGGATTGACATATACACACTACTATATATAGAATAGATAAATAATAAGAACCTACATGCAAGAGGGAAGAGATATGGGAACATATGTATATGTATAACTGATTCACTTTGTTATAAAGCAGAAACGAACACACCATTGTAAAGCAATTATACTCCAATAAAGATGTTAAAAAAAAAAGAACCTACATATACACACTACTATATATAGAATAGATACATAATAATAATAAGAAGAAGAACCTAGCAAGGGAACTCTATTCAATTCTCTGAAAGGACTGTATGGAAATAGAATCTAGAAGAGTGGATATATGTGTATGTATAACTGACTCACTTTGCTGTACAGCAGAAACTAACACAACATTAGTTAATCCACTATACACCAATAAAAAAAATTAATTAAAAAAAGAGTTTTAAAAAAACTGTTTAGAAAAAAAAAAAGCAGTTTATCCAGGAAGAAAGGAGCACGAGAAGACAGAAATGATAGAAAATAACATTCAAATGCCATTAATATTTCCTCCAATCATTAACAATATATGATGATAATGCTATATGAAAAACACATTTATAGTGATTCTCACTGAGGATAAACTGGAGACTGGCTGAAAGACTCTTGTACAACCAAAACTGTAAGAAAGATCCACAGAGAGACAAAAACAAGGATACAAATGACCTTATTTACAAAACAGAAATAGACTCATAGATGCAGAAAACAAACTTATAGTTCCAAAGGGGAAGGGGTGGTGGGGATAAATTGGGAATTTGGGATTAACAAATACACATTACTATATATAAAATACATAAAAAACAAGGACCTACTGTATAGCACAGGGAACTATTTTCAGTATCTTCTAATAACCTTTTACAAAAACTAATCCAAAAAAGAATATATATACATATACGTATATATATATATAACTGAATCACTTTGCTGTATACCTGAAACACTGTAAATCAACTACATTTCAATAAAAAATATTGTTTTAAACAAAAATAAATAAACAAAAAGAAAGATCCACAAAGAATCAGGCAGGAAGGGAAGCGAAGCGATCAGGTCAGGACCTATGCCCCTGGGAAAGGACATAGAAGAGAAGGGGGATCCCTCCTGGGGAGTGAGCGGTTCAGGCCACATATTGGGCGCCCCAGCCCTGGGGTCCAACACAGGGAAGAAGAGTCCCCTTAGCTGGTTAGAAAGCCAGTGGGACTAACAGGAAGGCTGAAAGAAACCTAGACAACGTTCCCGAAGAGTGCACACAAACTTCCTTACTCTTGAAACAAGGTGCAGAAAGCAAATTGAAACTACACTGGACTCTGGAAGGTTTCCTGCCACCACTCCAGCACATGCCCTAGTCTGAACCAAGCACCCGCTCAGGCCCCACCTGCTTTGTGACACAGCTCCATGCTAGGGTGAGTGCTGCTGCAGCTGAGGAGAATGTTCACTTGCAAGGGACTGCCAGCCCAGACCCGGAATGGCATCTGAATGGGGTAAGAGCAGCCGTTACTGGTGCTGATAGAAACAGAACATCAGAAGTGGTCCTGGGCTTTGACTGTGGCCAGGACCACCACAGCCCGTGCCCAGATCTAGGCCAAGTGCCCACAACGGCCCCGCCTGCTCTACGGCGCAGTTCCACACTAGGGTGAGAGCTGCAGCAGCCGAGGGGAGTGCTCAGTTGTAAAGCAAAAAGGCGGCTCAGACTGGGAACAGCATCTGAACAGGGCAGGGGCAGCCATTACTGGCACTTACAGAGGCAGCACACCAGAAGCAGTCTCAGGATCTGACAGTGGCTGAGGCCAACAGCCCGCACCCAGACTCTCTTGCTCCAGCACTGCTCCCTTCTGGGGCGAGGGTACTGGTGCCGGGAGTGGGGAGAGCAAGAGCACACACTTTGAGGGAATGGAGCCAGCTTGGACCCAACTCTCAGGGCTTCTGCTCCTGCACCCTGGGACCTGCCCCTGCCCCCAGTAGGGTGGTGTTGGCCACAGAGCAGAGGAGAAGCTCCAGCTCTCACTTGGCTCTGGCCCTGGGCCTTCCACCTCCAATCCCATTGCCTACCAAGGTGATGGCTTCTAGCACACCCTGGGGAAAGATGTGACTCATGCTCATGTGAGATCTAGCTCTCCCACCAAAGGCACTGGGCACATTCAGATTATATAAGGTCACTCCCACACAAGGATACCCCTTCAAGACCACAACAGGTAACTGTTTCACCTAATTTCACACAGACAGAGAAAGTTAAGTAAAATAATAAGACAAAGGAATTTGTTTCAATCAAAAGAACAAGAGAAAACCTCTGAAAAAACAACTAAGGAAACAGAAATAAGTAATTTGCCAGATAAAGAATTTAAAGCATTAGTAATAAGCATGCTAACTGAATTAGGGAAAAGAATAGAGGAACACAGTGTGAATTGTAACAAGGACCAAGAAAGTATAAAAAAGAACCAGTCAGAACTTAAGAATAACTGAAATGAAAAACATACTAGAAGGAATTAATAGCAGACTAGGTGATACAGAAGAATGCACAACTGATTTGGAAGATAGAATAATGGAAATCACCCAATCAGAAGAACAAAAAGAAAAACAAATTTAAAAACTGAGAACTGTTTAAGGGACTTCTAAGACAACATCAAGCGAACCAACATTTGCATTATAGGGGTCCCAGAAGGAGAAGAGAGAGAAAAAGGGGTCAAAAATATATTTGATCAAATTATGGCTGAAAACTTCCTGAACCTGAAGAATGAAACAGATAATCAGGTATAGGAAGCACAGAGACTCCCAAACAAGATGAACCCAAATAGACCCACACTAAGATATACCATAATTAAAATGGCAAAAGTTAAAGAGAGAATTCTAAAGTCATCAAGAGAAAAACAGTCATATATAAGGGAACCCTCATAACGTTATCAGCTGATTTTTCCGCAGAAAGTTTGCAGGCCAGAAGGGAGTGGTATGATATTTTTAAAGTGCTGAAAAAGAAAAACCTGCAAACTAGGATAACCTACCTAGCAAGATTATCATTTAGAACTGAAGGAGAGATAAAGAACTTCTCAGACAAGCAAAAACTAAGAGTTTATCAATACTAAAGCTACCCTAAAAGAACTGTTCAAAGGTCTTCTCTAAGTGGAAGAGACTATAACATAAAGTAAGTATCTATAGAGAAGGAAAATCCCAGTAGTAAAGGCAAATATATGGTAAAAGCTGAGGATCAACCACTTAAATAAGTTAGTATGAGATTAAAAGACAAAAAATTGTAGAAGGAACTGTAACTACAATGAACAACCGTAAAGGGATAAACATGAAAATGTAAAATATGACATCAAAAACACAAAATGTGGGAGAGGGGATATATAGCTGTTAGGTTAACTGATGCCATCTTGGGCCCTTAGAGTCTCTCCTGTCCTTCCACTGACACTACCCAGGACTGTACTATGCAGTAAATCACTTCTCTGTCGTTAAGGGCTTTGAGTTAACAGATATTGTTTAATAATAATTAGGATCAGGTGGCCTCTATGCTGTGTTAGTCCCCAAACAATGATGAAAACCTTCACTGATGTATTCCTAGTGCCCACAAGACTAGTTACCCATTCATAAATTTAATTTAGGAATGCACATTCTGTTTCCAAGCACCTATCCCCCACACCCTAGGTCAATTATAAAATTGTCTCAATGGTCCCTCGGCAGTGCAGACTGCACCTACGAATGCCTCCGTATCACTGTCTCCTCAATCCCAATTGCACCCTGTGAGTAAGTTACCCTATAATAAACTGACGCATTGATTATATGGGGCTGCCTGCCTCATCGTTTGGTCTCAGGATGCCTTCTCAGTTGGGTGGGACTTTTTTTTTTTTTTTTTGCGGTATGCGGGCCTCTCACTGTTGTGGCCTCTCCCGTTGCGGAGCACAGGCTCTGGACGCACAGGCTCAGCGGCCATGGCTCACGGGCCCAGCCGCTCTGCAGCATGTGGGATCTTCCCGGACCGGGGCACGAACCCGTGTCCCCTGCATCGGCAGGCGGACTCTCAACCACTGCGCCACCAGGGAAGCCCTGGGTGGGACTTTTCATTCCCACTGTCCTCTAACAGGGGAGTAAAAAATTGTTCAAACACATCTTTTAGAATGTGTTTGAACTTAAATGACTACCAATTAAAACAAGTAGAGACAGTTATAGGTCAACGTAAATAAATCCCAAGGTAACCACAAATCAAAAACCTACAATAAGTAAACAAAAACTAGAGAGAAAAGAACACAAGCACACCACAAAAGAAAAATCATCAAGCCAAAAGGGAAGCAACTAAAATAATAATAAAAGAACAGAGAAGAACTACAAAAACAACCAGAAAACAAGTAACAAAATGGCAATGCCAATAAGTACATACCTATCAATAATGAATTTAAATGTCAATGAGCTAAATGCTCCAGTCAAAAGACATAGTGTGGCTACTGAGATTTTTTTAAAAAGGACCCATCTATATGCTGCCTACAGGAGACTTACTTCAGAGCTAAAGAAACACACAGACTGAAAGTCAGGTTGGGAAGAAGGTATTTCATGCTAATAGAACAACAAGAAAGTGGAGGTAGCAATATTTATATCAGACGAAATAGATTCTAAAACAATGTCTATAACAAAACACACAAAAAAAGGGCAATATATAGTGATAAAGGAATCAATACAAGAAGAGGCTATAATACTCACTAACATATATGAACCTAATGGAGGAGCACCTAAGTATATAAAGCAAATACTAACAGACATAAAAGGAGAAATTGACAATAATATAATAATAGTAGGGAACTTTAACACCCACTTACATGGATGCACAGATCATTCAGACAGAAAATCAATTAGGAAACAGTGGTCTCCAATGACACATTAGACCAGCTGTCTACAGGACATTCTATGCAAAAACAGTAGAATACACATTCTTTTCAACTGCACATGGAATGTTCTCATGCTAGGCCATAAAATAAGCCTCAACAAACTTAAGAGGGTAGAAATTATATCAAGCATTTCTCAATGACAACCATATGAAACTAAAAATCAATTATAGGAAGAAAAATGGGAGAAACACAAACACACAGAGACTAAACAACATGCTACTAAGACACCAATGGATCAATGAAGGAATCAGAGAGGTAATCAGAAAATACCTTGAGACAAATGAAAATGGAAATGCAACACTCCAAAATCTATAGGATGTAGCAAGAGCAGCTACAAGAGGTATGTTTATGGCAATACACACCTACCTCAAGAAACAAGAAAAATGTTACAGAAACAAGCTAACCTACCATCTAAAGGAATTAGAAAAAGAAGAGCAAAGGTCAAAGTCAGAAGAAGGAAGGAAATAATACAGATCAGAGAGGAAATGAATAAAATAGAGACAACCACCCTCCCCAAAATAGAAAAGAACAATGAAACCAAGAGCTGATTTTTTGAAAAGATAAACAAAATTGATAAACCTCATTAAGGAAAAAAAAGAGAGAAGGCCCAAATAAATAAGAAGAGAAATAATAATTGATATCACAGAGATACAAAAAATCATAGGAGAATACTATGAAGAGTTATATGCCAACAAAATGGACAACCTAGAAGAAACGGACAAATTTCTGGAAAGAGACAACCTTCCAAACTGAATCAAGAAGAAATCTGAACAAATGATCACTAGGAGTGAAATTGAACATATAATTACTGGTAGTGAAATTGAATTTGTAATTTAAAAAACCTCTCAGTGAACAAAAGTCCAGACCAGATGGCTTCAAAGGGGAATTCTACCAAACATACACAGAAGAGCAAATACCTATCTTTCTCAAACTATTCCAAAAAAAACTGAAGATGACAGAACACTCCCAAATTCATTCTATGAGGCCACCATTACCCTGATACCAAAATCAAAGACACTACAAAAAAAGAAAAGAAAATTATAGGCCAATATCTAAGATGAATATAGATGCAAAAATCCTCAAAATATTAGCAAACCAAATCCAACAATATATAAAAAGGGTCATATACCATGATCAAGTTGGATTTATTTCAGGGGCTTAAGGATGACTCAATATTCACAAAATCAATGTGATATACCACATTAACAAAAGGAAGGATAAAAATCACATGATCATCTCAACAGACACAGAAAAAGCATTTGACAAAATCCATTCATGATAAAAACTCTCTAAGTAGGTATATAGGGAACATATCTCAACATAATAAAGGCCATATATGATAAACCCACAGCTAACATTATACTCAACAGTGAAAAGCTAAAAGCTTACCCTCTAAAATCAGGAACAAGACAAGGATGCCAACTCTCACCACTTCTATTTAACATAATATTGGAAGACCAAGCCACAGCAATCACACAAGAAAAACAAATAGAAGGCATCCAAATTGGAAGAAAATAAGTAAAACTGTCACTATTTGCAGATGACATAATACTATATATAGAAAACCCTAAAGTCTCCACCAAAAAACTATTAAAACTAATAAATGAATTCAGTAAAGTTGCAAGATACAGGACTAATATAAAAAAATCAGTTGCTTTTCTATACACCAATAGTGAACTATCAGAAAGAGAAAAGCAAGAAAACAATCCATTTAACATCGCATCAAAAAGAAAAAAATACCTAGGAATAAACCTAACCAAGGAAGTGAAAGACCTATACTCTGAAATCTATAAAACATTAATGAAGGAAAATGAAGGTGATACAAAGAAATGGAAAGATATCCCGTGTTCATGGACTGGAAAAAATATTGTTAAAATGTCCATAATACCCAAAGCAATCTGCAGATTTAATGCAATTCCTATCAAAATACCCATGACATTTTTCACAGAACTAGAACAAATAACGTTAAAATTTATATGGAACCATAAAAGACCCCTAGTTGCCAAAGCAATCTTGACAAAAGAGAACAAAGCTGGAGGTATCACCCTCCCAGACTTCAGACAATACTACAAAGCTACACTAATCAACACAGCATGGTACTGGCACAAAAACAGACACAAAGATCAATGGAACAGAGTGGAGAGCACTGAAATAAACCCACACACTAATGATCAATTAATTTACAACAAAGGAGACAAGAATATACAATGGAGAAAAGACAATCTCTTCAATAGGTGGTGCCGGGAAAACTGAACAACTACATTTAAAAGAATGAAATTGTAACACTTTATGACAACATATATAAAAATAAACTCAAAATGGATTAAAGATCTGAAACCATAAAACTCCATAAATCATAGCAGTATTTTTGGGGATCAGTTTCCTAAGGCAAAAGAAACAGAAGCCAAAAGAAACAAATGGGACCTAATTAAACCTAAAAGCTTTTGCACAGCACAGAAAGCCATCAACAAAACAAAAAGACAACCTACTGAATGGGAGAAAATATTTACAAATGATATGACCAACAAGGAATTAATATACAAAATATATAAACAACTCAGCATCAAAAACACAAACAACCGCATTAAAAATTGGGCAGAAGACCTGAATAGACAGTTTTCCAAAGAAGATATACAGATGGCCAACAGGCACATGAAAAGATGCTCAACATCACTAATCATTAGAGAAATGCAAATCAAAACCACAATGAGATATCACCTCACAGCTGTCAGAATGGCTATCATCAAAAAGTCTACAAATAAAAAATATTGGTGAGGATGCTGAAAAAGGCAACCCATTTACACTGTTGGTGGGAGTGTAAATTGGTGTAGTCACTATGGAAAATAGTATGGAGGTTCCTCAAAAAACTAAAAATAAAACTACCATATGATCCAGCAATTCCACTGCTGGGTATGCATCTGAAGAAAACAAAAAAACACTAATTTGAAAAGATTCCTGCACCACAATGTTCACAGCAGCATTATTTACAATAGCCCAGATATGGAAGAGACCTAAGTGTCCATCAACAGATGAATGGATAAAGAAGATGTGGTACATATATATAAAATGGAATAACACTAAGCCGTAAAAAAGAATGAAATTCTGCCATTCATAACAATGTGGATGGACCTAGAGAGTATTACACTTAGAAAAATAAGTCAGACAGAGAAAGACAAATATTTTATGTTACCACTTACACGTGGAATCTAAAAAGTAAAGCAAACGAAGGAATATAATAGAATAGAAATTGACTCACAGATATAGAGAACAAACTAGTGGTTACCAGTGGGGAGAGGGAACAGGGGAATGGCAAGATAGGTGTAGGGAATTAAGAGATACAAATTACTATGTGTAAAATAAATAAGCTACAAGGCTATATTGTATAGCACAGGGAAATATAGCTATTATTTTGTAACAACTTTAAATGGAGAATAATCTATAAAAATACTGAATCAATATATTGTACACCTGAAATTAATATAATACTGTAAGTCAACTAAACTTCAATTAAAAAGAAAACACATTTATAGCAGAATCATGAGAATAATCTGCCCATAGAACTAAATTAAGCTTACAACTCAAACATATTTTATGGTATGCATTATTGTTGCTCTGCTTTGTCATTAGGTACAAAGTCAACAGGGTATGCACATTATTGTAATCACTCTTACTTTTAACATTTATATAGACAAAACAAGCATTTCTGGGAGTATCTGTTCTGGGAGAAGAGAGGAAATGGAAAGTTTGTGGTCTTTGCTCTCCTCCCACACTACCTCAACTTGACTAGTTTCAAGTATCATTCTTGTAACAAATATGTGAGCTCCTACTATGTGCCCACATGGTAGTAGGTTCTAAGGCACCTTCTTGATCTCAGGGTAAGAAACTGTGACCAGGACTCTAGTGTCCATCCTGCCCCACTCTAGAATACTTGGGCTGTGGATTTCCCTTGGGTGACAGAGATCCACAGGATTCGAGCACTTCCTGGGAATCTTCCTGCTGTGCGTATTTGACTCATTTTCCTCCCTCTTACAAATTTAGAAGCCACCAACCACACTTTTCCCTTTCTGCCTCCCAAAAGGTAAATTTATATTATTTATATTAAAAAAAAAAAAAAAAAAACCACGAACTAAAAACTCCACCTTGGACTGCTATAAAAAAATCCATCCATTACGAAGTCATTTGGTTTAAAAAGTAAACAATCCTGAGACTGCTGTGGGCTATGGTGGCGTTTCCCAAGCAGTACTGAGACAGGCTGGGACCTGGGACCCTTTGCTGCAGTGCTTGCACCTGGACAAACGTCTCCTCGAGAAACAAAATACAAAGAAACTATATGAGACTAAAAACAACTGCATGAATGTGCAGTTGGGGTAAATTTTGGATAACAACATACAAAGAGACCAAAAACCGAACTGCCACTTCTGAAGAGCCGGGAGCAAAAGCAGGGTACTGAGCATGCCCCCTGCATACAGCACCACCAAAGGGGTGGGCGAACCCCCTAAGCCACTCTCCAGCCCATCCCTTGGACACACCCCTACCCTCACCTCATATAAGGAACCAGCTTGGCCTCCCTGAGTGAGCCAGAGAACCTGTTGCTTGTTCTCGCTCCTCCTTGCTGAGGCAGGGGCCCCAATAAAGCCTTGCCTAAATTTCTTGTTTGGCCTCTTATCAATTTCTATTGATTAAGGAGGCTAAGAACCCTGGTTGGTAACAGTATGTCTTGGCAAACTGTCTTGGTCTGCTTCACAGGTTACAGGTGTTCCAAGATGCTGACCCTCAAAGTGGCAGGTGGAGCTGGGGCAGTCAGAGCTCCCAGGACAACCTCCTTTTGCTCTGAGCAACCTTTTCCTTCTCCTTTTATGCCAGTGTACCAGCACTAGCATCATTTTATTGGTGTGCTGCGAAGTGAAAAAGGTTGGAAAGCACTGGCTTGCCTTAGCATACTTTCATGTTTTGGGAAATAGTTCAAGACTATTCAGCTTAACCCCTGGCAGTCAACTCCCCTTTCTGGGCCTTGGTTTACTCACAAGTATGAAGAGGTGGTTACACTAAATGATCCCTAATGTCCCTTTCTAGTTCTACAGTATAATTACTGTGTAAGTTGTGAACTTCCCATATAACATCCTGAAAAATAACATTTTGTGAAGAAGAAAAAAGCACAGATTTGGAGTAAGACTTGGAGACTGCTCAAGACTTCAAGTTAATCCTTATTTAACAAATCTGATTAGATGCCTGCTACGTGCCAGAGAGCCGTGATTGACAGTAGGATTATAACTAAAGCAGAGAAGCAAAGTCCCTGTTCTCTTCAAGCTTATAATCCACTGGGAACCACAAACCAAAAAAAGGCAATTACAATTTAGTGGCATAAAGACTAAACTGGGGAGAAATACAGAGTGTTGTGGGTATGTGACAGGGGTACCCATCCCAGCTTTGGTAGGGAAGCTTTAGTGCGGGATGTGACACCAGGACCAGACTTAAAGAAAAGCAGGAGCTGGAGGGCATGTGGGGTGGGAGGTGGGTGTGTGGGAGGTGGGTGCGGACGGTGTGGGGGAAGATGACATTCTAGGCAGAGGGAAGACCATCTGCCAAGTCCCTTAGTGGCGCAGTACGTTGGGAACTATACGACTGGAATTTTAAGCATTAATTCAAATAAGGGAGTGATATGACAGGTTAGGAAAAGCCCTGTGGCTGCAGAGTGGAGAATAAACTGGAGGTGGGCAGATTCAGTGGCTGCTAAGTCTACAAATACTCAGATTATGTAATGAGTCAGGGAAGGGAACCAAAAAGGGAGGGTTTAAAAGCGTACTCCTTTCAATTATGCTTGCAGAAGTCAAACAAGGTTTCCTAGAAGAGGAGGCAGAGCCAGGTCTTAAAGGATAAAAAGGAATATACACCTTGTTTTTTAAAATTTTTTGTATTTCTATTTTTTTTGATGTTCAGATGAAACAATAACTGAATGCTAAAAATTAGGTAGGGATATATTTAAAAGATACTTGAAAAATTCTCTTCAGCTAAACCCACTTTCAGTGAAATGACTCTTCTATGTCATGCCTGAGAGGGCTTTTTCTTCAGCCTTCTTTACATTTTTATACAATCTCCCTGAGTGACAGACCCAGAATCTAAACTCCCTGTACATGCATTGTGATGATTCTTAAATCCCTAACTCCAGCTCAGCCCTCTCTCCTGGCTTTTATATCCACCTTCACCTTGGGATCTCCACCAAATGTCCCACAAGCACCTCAAAGTCACAGTTCCTTTCTATTTGATTCTTTGTTATATTCCTGCCAGAAAATCCAATGTAGCAGGTTAAAAAAAAAAGTTAGTTTGTTTATTGACCATTCGGATATCCTATACTTTGAAATGCCTGTTGAAGTCTGTTGCCAATTTTTGTACTGGATAATCCGTTAGTTCCCTCATAGCCTTTATAAGTACTCCATCAGTGTTAATTTAATTGGATCTATCTCCCACCAAATTAGAGCGGTATTGTGTCTCTTCTTTGTAAGCCTGAAATCAAGCACAATATTGACACAAAGTAACTGTGTCAAAATCTGTAAGAATAAAATATTCATAAAACAATGCTAGTAAAAAATTCATAAATCAATGCAAGATTGTGAAATGTGAAAAAAAATGAGTATTCTTAAAACCGGTTGAGGAAAAGCAGGCAGTAAGTTGGCTTGTTTAGAAGCATTACAATGAGTTCATATAATACAGAATCCAGAAAAGTATAATTACATGTGCAAAAGACCATTTCTTAAAATTACATGACTATCAAAAGCAACGATGCCACCTGACTTTCAGGAAATTATTTTCAGAGTGTATTTTATAATTAACACCTATAAAATATTTAAAATTGAGTTTTACATAGTAAGTTCTTTTTCAACAGTATCCCTATATAGAAATTTATACCCTGCAAAAAAGAATGCACTTCACCATAGCAACAGTTCTATATCAACTCCTACTCAAGTTAGAAAAAGCATATGTAAAAGAAATGAATATTCTGGAATATTCTGAGGTGCTTGCTGGAATAAATCACTACACTTATTTTGTAAAAATTTAAAAGTAAGAGTTCAATGTTTCTTTGAAACATTCCTGTAATTCGGCTAATTTAGTTTCTCAAATCTTGCTTTTTTAAATAGTGTAATACGTTACTTAAAAGAGGGGGAAAAAAAGAATAAAAAAAGGAAAAAACAAATTCAATGTCAAGAATAACATACGTGATTGGTGTTTTGGAGGATGAGAATAACAACAGGAAATGATGTTTCAAGTGATTTATAAGTAAACCAAGGTACTATATGGTACAACTCTATTACTTTCTCAAGAAAAGTAACACCCTACTGGTATTATGGAAACTGAAAAAGAAATTCTTATGTTCACAGAGACTTCCTGTAATAAGTACTTCCAAGTACTTATTAACTTGGTTTGATAAATTAAGTAACTTACAAATTCCCTAATGAGAATAAACATGTTTACAGACACTGGGGATCTGGTTATGTACTCCTACAAGTCTTTGGATGATATTGCCAACGAAAAATTGCCACTTGCCATCTGCCTCTACAAGGACTAAGTCACAAACCACTGTAACCGCTGACCTTCAACACACCCTGGAAGGATTTCAGGGTGGAGATCAGGAATAAGGCACTCTGTGCTCTGGGAAAAACTGGCAGAACAGGACTTCAGATAGTTAGATGTTTTCAGGAGGACATTTTGAGCCCCATTCTTGCATCTCCTCATATCTAGAAAAGCACTAAAATCATTAACAGTGACATCTGCTCCTCGTGACTAGCAGCGAGCCTCCGCGAAAACGTGTACTTGACCGCATGCACCCCCTTCACTAAAGTCATATGTAACACTGACCTTCCCCCCCACCTCTTTGGAGCAGTTTCTCAGAGCTATCTGAAATGCTGTCTCCCAGGCTATAGCCCTCACTTTGTCCCACATAAAACTCAACTCACAACTCTCACACTGTGCATGCATTTTTTTAGTTGGCAATATCAGAATGTATCGTTAAACTTGATGTAATTCAAAGCATTTCCTTTCACTCACCACCCTTGTGGTCAACCAAATTCACCAGGCTCACATCTCTGTCACCCTTGCTCACAGCCCAAGATGGAATACTCTGTGATATTCCCAACTCCCGTGCTCTCCTGGGCTTCCTTTCTCTGACCTAATTTCCAACTGCTCCCCTACATTTCAATTTTCTCACTATCCTCTGAAAAATTCCCCAATAGTTCTATGTTTCTAACTTCCTTGCTTAACATTTCCTTCATACGCTGACTTAGACTGAAAGCTGGCTGTTATTCCCCTGCAGTCCTCTCATTTCAAGGATGAGCTTTTTGCCACATCCTGTCACATGTATCTCAGGGTTCAAACGTTCTCCCATATCTGCTTCCTCAGGGCTTTACCATCTCTGCTTGTCTTCACCACAGGCATCTACATCTACCTCCAGGTCACCAGTCTCCATCCCTCGCAATCTCTGACACCTGGACCACCTTCACTTTCCACTACAAATCCTGTTGTTTTAGATGATTTCAATGTGCATATGGTTGCCTTTTTCTCAAATGCTGTTCCCTGATCTCCTCATCCCCGAAGACCTTCTCCACTTCCACTACTTACCTTCCATGGCCATACCTAGGATCTTGCCCTCACCCAGAACACTACCTCTGAAATCTTGAAGTCAGGCATCTCATTCTCTGATACAATCTCTCTCACTTAACTATTCCCTACATATTAATTCTTTCATCTCATCACCAGATAATTTTCCTCTGTGTTGACAAAGACTCCCTCCTTGACTAAATTCTAGTCAGGCTCCTCTGAGCCCTCTTCTTGACTAGGCCCCAACCTTGGCCTATAACAACTGCAACCCTCTCAGCACAAATGACTTCACTTACCCTCCCCACTAAGAGACCAGAACAAAAGCCAGCAGAGCTTCTAACTGCTCAAGGCTGCATTCGTGGGATGACCCCAGTCCCCCTTAAAGTGCCTGCCTACAAAAGCACAACACTGCCAAGAGAGAATTTATACTTGTTCCAGCCAAAACGTGGTGATAGGCAGATAGACCCCGAACCTTCTCTTAGAGCAGTTACTTCAGAAAGCTTGCAATTATAAATCCTTTCTCTGCCCCTCTAAGAGGTAAATCTTCCACCACCTAGAGCTGCGTGAAATGCAAACATTCATTGAAATGCAAACATTCATGCAGATAACTCTCACTGTCCTTCTCAGTCCCTGTGGGAGGGTATTAGCAACAGTTGCCAGTTAATAAACCCAGAAGGGTCTCACACTAACCAAACCCCTTTCTCAATTTTTCTGTTCCCACTTCCTTGAACCTGCCCACACCCACCACTCCTCCCTACTCCCTCATTCTCCCTTTAAGACACCCAGTCACCTCTGTACAAACTGAAGTTGAATTCAGTTCAAGCTGGACTCTTTTCCCTATGCAATAATATTACTGAATAAAACCACCCTTGCCACTTTAATTAGTGTGTGGTAGTATACAGCTCTGTTTATCTTTGACAATGTAATTCTATGTAACACACACACACACACACATACACACAGAGTTCACTTTTTTCCCCAGCTTTAATCATTCTCTTGCTAGTATTCTCAATCCTTTAGGGGAAAAAAAAATCTAAATTCCTTAACATGGCTTTAAACAGATTGGCCTCTTCCTTATTTCTGACACTTTTTTCTTTACACTCTATGTCCCAACCTTCCTCAACATCTTTCAGTTCCCTGAACCCACCCTGTCTCACTCCCAGACTCTACCATGCTGGTTTCCGACCTGGAATACTCCTCTCCATTTCCCTGGCCTGCAGTGACTCACTCTCTTCAGTCAATATTTCATCCCTGGGAAACTTCGCAAATGCTCCCCCTACATTGGGTTAGGTCAACCTGCTACGTGCTCCATGACACCTGGTCTCCTGTACCCTAGCCTGACCCAGCTGTATTGTAATAAACTATCTTCTCTGCTAGACCACCAGCTCTCTAAGGGCAGGGATATTTCTGTCTTCCTTCCCACTCTCTGTCCTAATACTCTGCTTCACTACCTGGGGCTAAATAGGAACTCAGTAAGTATGTGTTAAATGAATAAGTATTTTAAATCATTAATGTAGTATAAGAGAACTCTAGCCCATATAACAAAAATTCTTATCACTGAAATCAGCTGAAGCATCTGTGATTCTTTAACAGAATGTTTGAAAACAGTAGAGCACAAGACAAAGCCTATACTATACACCAACAGGAATCTGCAAAACCATGGTATGATTCTACCCCATTAGCATCTGCGAGCATTTATAAATATAAAATATTTTCCCTGGATTACCAAGGATAACTAATTAAGGCTAATCCTTTAGTTGCTAAATTGTTCCCTCTATAGATAGTCTTTCATTGGAAATAGCACTGATTCCATATTTGGTGGTGAATATAAAACTACAGCCAAGGATTAGTTGATTTAAAGCCTAAGGTAAAACTTGTGTAAATTTTTAAAACATTATTTGGTATTTAAAAGTTTGAGATTAGTGTTATCATCTTTCACTTATTTTTGGCCATGATGTGGTACTTACCAACAAATTTGTACTATTGGGAACATACTGGCCCTGTTCTCCCAGCAGCACGTCAATCACAGGGTGCCGGCCATTTTTTATTATGATTTTCCTTTCTTCTTGTAGAGTTGGTCTGCGAAAAGAAGCATGTTTCAATTTACAAGGCAAGGAAACAGCCTTTAAAAAAATCTCTAAGAGCATGAAAATTTTTGTGGCCAGTCTGTCAGACACACAACAAAACCTTAAACATGGACTTTAAGAACATATGTTCAGAATAAGTCTTTGAGTATAAAAGTTAAATTTCAACTGCAGAATCAGAATTGGAAAGACAATTATAATTATAGTGCTCCGAAGCACAAACTTTAGCAGAGTCTTACGATGGCTCCGTAACTACCTTTATGAGATCCTTTTTATTTTTCTACTATTCTCTAAAATATTTTCATTAATAGAAACTACAGTTCAGATTATTGCTACTTAAATCATTTTTAGTAATAAGCAAAATAAAGAAAATCAGGCAAAATTATTTCTAGATTTAATTATTACATTAATAAAAATTGTGTGTTGGACTTGGGGACAGAAGGACCTAAAAGTTTCATATTCTGTTTAATTAAAACATCTTTATATGGTCTTTAGTATCTTTCACTTTTTTTGATATAAAAAATGTTTGTTTGTTTTGCTGGTTTTGTTTTTTAAGGTTTTATCTTTCTGTTTTTATCTATAGCTTTATCTATCCAAGCTCTTGTGAGCACTGTCCTTCTCTCAGTCTCCTCCCCAGAGGTTACCACTGAGAGCAGTTTGGAGTCTACTCTTTCCAACCTTCTTCTCTGCATTTAAGTTTATATACACTGATTGTATTGCTTTGTGATTTCTTCTTAAAAAAAAAAAATCATACTGTAAGATATCATTCCACAACTACTTTTTTTCTCCCTTAATATTCCTCAATACATATAAAAGGCAGATTTCACCATTTACCATATGGGTCCAATGGAATCTTTCATTTATTTTTTAAGTATTTCTAAGTCATTTTACAAGTAATATGTAGAAATGCAAATAAAAGAATAGTGAAAAAAATCATGACAAATTTTAGTAAGAATTCAAATACAGCAAATCTCATATTTTTATTCTCTATTTCCTGGTTTTGAAGGCATATATACCTGGAATGGGCAACACACTGTGAATGTAAATAACTGTTCATAAGCTGTCATGCATGCACCTGGACCATATTCATTTATAAATACTAATTCTAGATTTCAATACATTTCTAATAGGTTTTAGCTTATCATTATTTCTGATTCTTTTACCACTTGCAACAAAAATGCACTGTTTGAAAAAAAAATGCACTGTTTGAAGAATTTTTTTGAAATCTTTTAAAGCTCATAATTTTGTAAAAGAGAAGACAAGCCATCTTCTTTGTTTCATAACTGCAAAACATTTTTGCACTTACGTTTATAAATACAATTAGAATAATCAATCAAATGAGTATTTTTATTTTATATCATCGATTTTCTTTCAATCTCCTGCCTTCAGCACCTATCCACCAGCAAACAGCATCAAGTAAATTTTAGCGCACAAATATCATAAAAGAATACTCCCAGACGTCCTTTCAGCAAAACAGGATGGTCCCGTTTCTTGTCACTAAGTATTGCATGCTGTGTGTTTCCTTTGGAATAACAAACTGGATAAGAATACTACATTTCATTTTGCCCTCACAAATAAATTACTCACACACTAATTCTTGAGTTGGAGACAGTGCGCCTAGGATATTATTATCCACACACTCATAATCTGAGATTTTGTTTACACCAGAAATTTCACCACCATCATTAGTATCTAGAGCACTGCTATCTTTCCCTTCACATTCATCTTTTGAATAACCTAGTAACAATGAAATGTCTCCCATCAGTTTTTTTCTCTTTGCTATTATGGGTGAGAAACGAAAAATTCTGAGTTCTCAACTGTGTAGCCTCAAAGTTAGAAGCAAACTACAAGAGTGGCATCTCCAGTCTTCTTATATACCTTCTTGAAAGATGATGTAACTCTTCGGAAAATACAATGAGAAAAATGAAGAATGATGTGACAGTGATTTCTATCTTAATTTTGCATCATCATTCTCCAGCTTCCTTCTGACTTTAGACTTTTACAGCATACTGGGAAAAATTGATAAACAGTGATGAAATCATTCCTAGGATGATGAAATAGTAAAGCATTCCAGACATTAGCAAGATAAAAATCATTAAAGATCCCAAAATGAATCTTTGATTTATAAAAGGGTCCAATGGACCCATCTGGTAAATGCAAGACAGAATAAATTTTATTCTCCTTTAAAAAAAAAAGGTAAATTGTCTCTTTGTTCTTTGGAAGACCTTTAAAGAACTCAAAGCTGAAATTAGGTCCAGTGAACCCTGATGGCATGGAATACAGAAGATTACAGATCATTTCTTGTCAGAACTTCAGCATTCTTTGGAAGGTGCTGAATAATAAGTTAGCTGTTCTCCACTGTTGAACATTTAGACTGCCTAGATTTTCACTGTTATAAACAATGCTCCAATGAACACCGATATATACGTGTTCATGTGCATATTTCCAAGTGTTTCTCTAAGCCAGAGGAAATTCCTGAAGCAGAATTTCCAAATCATAGGGCATGCATATTTGTTAACAGATGAGATACCTGTATCAATTTACCCTCCTACCAGCAGGATATGAAAGGTGACTTTTCATACCCTTATCTAAAGTTGGTATTATCAAACTTTCTAATTTTTAACAGTGTGACCTCATTGCTTTAATTTGCAATCACTGATTCCTAAGGTTGAACGTCTTTTCATCAATTTCTTGGCCACTTGCTGGTCTTTTTCATCTTAACATCCTATCAGTGACCTCCTCAAGTGCTTAGACTCAGAACTTTCACATATAAGCACATTTCTGAACTTACTCAAAACACCAAGAAATATTACTTTCCTAAATAAATACTTAAATTCTTCTTAAATATATCTGGCTAACAAAACCCCAAGAATGTACACTCACATTTCTCAAAGAAAGTCACTAAAGTATCTTCTGAGTAAACAATTCGAAATCATCCTTTGGAAAAGGACATTTAAAATTACAAGAAAAGGACAGTTTTTGAATTTTAGGGTATAATTTTAAAATACAGTTTTTACCTAAATGGGTTATGAATCTACTGTAAAAGAAAAAAGATGAAACCAACTGTAAGCGATATCAGTTTTAAAATAAAATTCTAAGTGCTCTGCCAAGTGAAATCAACATATATTCATGACATTGATATGATTTCCCAGGAAGGTTTTCACTTTAGAATAAAAATTTGATTTTTTCTGCTCTAAAATCTACACTGACTTATTCTGTTACTATCAAAATTACATAATGACAAAACACTTCCTGGTATAGTAAGAAGCAAATGATTATTCAGAGAGCTGAGATGATATACTAGGACAGGACAGTTACAGCAAGAAAGATATGAAAATCATGTTGAGGGCATTTTGTGGCACTGAAGAGAAAGAACTGAGAAAATCTGGATTCTGCCTGAAAAGAATGAAACATTGAACTTGAACAAATTTACTTATTTTATATTTTTAAAATTGCATCATTCTCCTTTAAACGCCCCAGAGAAACAAAACATAATCCATATTAATAAAACAGTATAATGTCCAGAATACGAATTGGATAGAAAGACCTAGAATAAGAACTTCTGCATAAAGATTTAGACTCTAGTGAATAAAGTGTCCTAATAGCATTTAGAAAGAAGAGACTGTAATTATGAAGCCAAATAATCAATTTTAACTGCAATAACTCAGATGCACTGAAATCTTTAAACAAGTTGGAAATCTAAGGAAAAAAAGTATAAACTTCAGATACTTAAGTACTAGTTTAAAAGGTATTTTAGATAAACGTTTCCTATTTCATGGCTATTTACACTCAATTTTATGGCTGCTAAAAAAGAGACTGAGTATATTACTTAAAGGTTATGGTGTGATTTTTCATTTAAATTTTTCAGGTGGATTTTTCTTAATATAAAATATATAGTATCCAATTAGAATAGTATTTTAGTGTGCAACATTTCCTGAAATTGTCTTACTGATAGAAGAGGTGGTTTGGAACAATCGTACTGAGGACAAGTAAGAGGTTGGATAAAGTACAGAAAACAGCTACTTGAAGGCTCCTGACAACTAACAGGACAGCAAGGAATTACCAGGGCAGGATCTGGGGTAGAACTGAGGGTCAGGGAGACTGTTTGCCAATTACTGAGGGAACGGCTGACACTGAGCACTATGGACAGCTTTAATCTGGATTGAGATACCAAAGGCTGCGCATCAGGCATAAGAGTGCATATGAAGTGAGAAATGCAGATTCTGAATCTTTGAACCTTTGAATATTTGAGCCTTTGAATCTCTGAATCACCTCAAGCCCTGATAAGGACTAAGTGATGCCAGACGTTAGTGTATTGAGATGTGACTCTTTCAGAAGAAATATAACATCAAATTATTTCTAAAAATGATTTTGCAAATACAATGCCTACAAGATAATCAAAATAACCAGGCATTTAAGGAGATACATGAATGAAAATGAACAGAAACAACAGACAATAGAAACAGGCCCACAAGGACTACAGATATTCGAATCATCAGACACAGACTTTAAGATAACTATGCTTACCATGTTCAAAGAGACAGACAAGATTGCGAATTGATAGAAAACGAAAAATGACTTTTAAAAAATAAATTATTATAGGTATGAAACATATTAAAAACCCTTAGGCTCAGATATTTTTTATTAAAGACAAAAAACTTTTACAATACTTAATTCTTTCTGATTTTTGAATAAACATCTGTAACAATTGCTGTTTATTAAGTGTTTATCATCTACCTGGTCCTGCTTAGAAGTTTCATAATGTCTTTATCACATTTAATTTGCACAACATTTCTAAGAGGCAGGTATTATTTCGTCAATGCAGAAACTGAGGATCAGACAGGTTACGAAACTTGTTTAAAGTCAGTTGTCAAAAACCAGGCTGGTATTCAAAACTATACCCCTAAGAGATGATTAGGTCATAAGGGCAGAACCCTCAAGAATGGGCTAGTATTCTTATAAAAGAGACCCCAGAGAGCCCCCGATAGGGCAATGCCCACAGGAGTCACAGAGAGCCACCAGTGAAAAATTCCGGTCTGGGGCAGCTGCCAGAGTGAGCTCAGGCACAGAGCACCAGCAGAAGTGGGGCCACCAAAGAGACCTACCTCATGGGCAGGGCCCAGGCACAGAGCCACTGTGGCAGCTGGGTGGCCTGGAGCCCTAGGGGCCCAACCTTTGCCAAGCAAATCTACAGGAACAGGACTGCCACCCCAGTGGGTCAGGAAAGCAGGACCCTTGTGCCCCAGTGGGCCTAGAGGATAGAGCACTGAGTCAAAGATTTAGCTGATGCTTAAGATTTGGACTTCAGGAAGAGCAACTGAGTGCAATTTGCCTCAAAATGAATCATACCTTAACTCTCCCCCATATCTGATTTAGATGATATTTAAATGAGACTTTTATAATTATAAAGTTAAACATATCATAAAGTGTTCCAGTGAATGCTAACAAATGAAAGGATTGCTCCTTTATGAAAATGTCACCCACATAAACCTAAAAATTGAAATATGTAACATTCCCCTCTAGTTATAGTGAATATCTGCTTTCACTGCACTCAATGGTACAGCAAGAAAGGAATTTCTTAATTTTAAATCAAGCTATATGTGTATGACATTCAGCTTTACCAAGAGTTCAACATATTTGAGTAATTTTAATACCTTACAATAGAAACACTGAAATTAATTGAATAATTCTATCTGTTCTAAAGCACTGGAAAAGGGGAGAAATGAAAAAACACATTACCTGCAGTAATCTCCTTGCTTAGCGACCTTGGCCAAGGAGAAAATGCAGTCAACAGTTGCTAGGTGATGTACTGCTTTACACAAGGAGTGATAATGTTCACTGAAGTTCCTACAGAAACAACAACAACAAGGTGAGCAAACTGATTTCTTAGACCTGTAAAAGCTGCACAATAAGTAATCATTTTGTTAGCTTAGATGAGCATAAACAAAATAACCAGGCATACCTAGCAGCTAAGAAAGGTGGAAATTACAGTGAACTACTTTTCTGTTTAATAACTTGATTGAGGCTTCTTTTTCTTTCACTTGGAAAGAAATATATATATTTAAAAGTTTCTATACAAAAGATGTCTACTATTAATACCTTATTGCACATTTCATCTGACCATGACACTTCAACTCAGACCTAATGAACACTAATGTAGTGATCATTTTCATTTAGCTTAAATAATGTCATGAACTAGCCAAATGGGTCAGCCTTCCTTTGTGCTTCTCCTTCACAGCATCATCCAAACTAGGAATAACAGTCTTATTATCTTTCTCTCACATTGACTGGAAACTTCTCGATGGTAGAGCCCAAATCCATCTGATGTACTTATTTAACATCTAGCCCATAGAGTTGACACTGTAATAAATTTCACTGAAGGCAAGCAAGAAGAAAGGTACTTTTTTTCAGTAACCGTCAGTTGTCTTATTAATAATTCATATAGAAATTAAACCTTAGACTTGTTTTTCGATAGGTCTGCCATTGACTCAAATCTTTGGCCAATTAAGTAGCTGGTGATCTAAAAGCTTAAAAGACTTTACTGAAAGACTTATTCAAGAAAAAATATAGGAATATATCCAGGGAGTTTCCTTCTCTTTGTTTTTTTTTTTTTTTTGCTTAGATTATCCCATTATCTCTTGTCACAGGAGTCCCTTATACCCTTTTATAGAAGGTCCCCACAAAAGTGATGACTGTTATGCTGAATGCTTCTCTTAAAAAATATTTCTGTATTGTACTATGGGTTTCAGAAACAGAGATTTAGTCTGTTTGCTTCTTAAATCCAAAGGTTTTTAGAGTGCTTCCTAGCTTGAAAATGACATCCAGATTAAGCTACTATGTGATTAGTTATTACTATAATACTGTATTGATCTTTTAGAATCTGTAATTTCTGATTTTTTATTAATATTAGACTATTCTATGTAAATGACTTTTTCAGATACTAGAAACAACACGTTAAATATCCAGTTTTATTTCTGCATTAACTTTGTGAATTGAAAAATTTGTGAACTGAAAAATATATCTTTACATTACAGTATATTTTAAACTTCTTTGAGTAGATGGAGCATAATGAATACAATTTATCAATTTCTCCCTGAATTAAAGTTAATCAAAACAAACAACATGAATCCCACTAACAGTATTAGCAGTCTGTGCAAAATCCCAAGCACAAAGGAGACTGGCCCCTGCCATCAGACAGGAGCACCAAGTTTTCACCTTAAAAATGACTCTTGGGCTTCCCTGGTGGTGCAGTGGTTGAGAGTCCACCTGCCGAAGCAGGGGACATGGGTTCATGCCCAGGTCCAGGAAGATCCCACATGCTGCAGAGCAGCTGGGCCCGTGAGCCATGGCCGCTGAGCCTGCACGTCCGGAGCCTCTGCTCCACAATGGGAGAGGCCACAGCAGTGAGAGGCCCGCATACCGCAAAAAAACAAACAAACAAACAAAAAAACTCAGTTTTGAAGATGCCACGTGATGCACAGATGTAACACCCCTGAGTGGTTGCCCAGTGATCAGGCCTTGTCATTTCTGGTCTGGCTTCAATTTTAGATCTTACCACTCATCTATCCCTTGGACTGTGGCTGATTCTGTCCCTAATTCTAATTACTGACCCATCTGGTCTTCCTATCCTGGCACTCTCTCTTCTGCCAGAGAGCAGCCACATTTGATGTTTCTGCTCTTGCCTCTCTGGATCTGAGTGTCAAAGTACCTGTGGCACTTAAAAAAAAAAAAAGCAGCCAATTTTTTCCTACTCTCACTCCATTCTTCTCAAGTCCTGTCCAGGCTACTAAAACCCTAATTTGCCACTACCCAACAGCCTTAGGTTGAGGGTAACTGTCCCTGATGACCTTCTAACTTCCGGGATTGAAATGAGTAACATAACTCTCAGTCAGTACCATTTCAGTTTAACAACAAAAAAGGCAGGACAGAGAAGGTAATTATTTTGATACGGACGACAATGTTCTTTTTCATGTCAATTGTATAAATAAGGCATGTGAAAAAAAATTTAAAACTATCATAAACCTTAAACATCACCATCATAACTTCATAATTCTTAAGAAGCCTTGTTTGACTTCTCGGTCTTTGTCTATTTGCTACACTTCGCCAAATTTCAAAGAGATCATTCATACTTAGAAAAATGACAAGCTGAAAAATGGGCAGTTCAGATAACAATCTGATAGACTGGGTTTATGTCATAACAACGTGCAACTTTATCACTAGGCCACCAAACAACTTCACCTAAACACTGTGATTTAATTTCTGGTCAAAAGATATTGCTGGGTCCATGGGAAGAAGATTAAGACACTTGTGTTCTAAAGCTGTTATGACAGTTTACCATCATATGTTTACTATCAAGTGTTGCCCAATGATATCTGAAGTTAATAAAAAAGGAGGATATTTTATTTTTATTTGCAAATGAATTTCTAAAATAATCAAGTGACTGTGTGAGAGGTATTATAATTCAATTTTTAAAGAATTTGCAGTTGAGATTATTCAATATCCACAGCCCATCTTCTAGAACACAAAAGAAGAGACAGTTTTTTGAGAGAGGGTTCTATTCACAGACTTTGTTACAGCCTTGATTTCTTACGATATTTTGATAAAAAGTAATGTGACTAATGGACAACTGTTAGTATCTCAGTAAGAGACAAAAACGCTTTGTATAGCTGGTATTCAATCCTCTGGTGTCACGTTCAATGAGGTTAATCATTTCTGAAATGACATTATATTCACACCATCTGGCACCTCAGTAAACAGTATGCCATAACAATCAATGCTATTCTCAAGTTGGGGCTCTAGTTGCAAATGCTGTAGCTAAATTTCAGCAAATACTCTTTTTTAAGATAAAAAATTTAACATATTTTTCTCATTTTGAAAGTAATATATGTATATTATAGAAACTTTTGATATCATGTATCTGCAAAGTACATTAAACTTCCAGTAACCTCATCATCCAGAATTAATCACTTAATATTTGAGACGATACACACGCCCCCCACCCACCCACACACACACTTCTCCAAAGATATACACCTGGACAAACCTCTCCTCGAGCAACAAAATACAAAGGAACTATATGGGACCAAAACTAACTGCTCACATGCCCAGTTGGGGCAAATTCTGGACAAAAGATACAAAGAGACCAAAAAACCCAGCTGTCACTTTTGAAGAGCCCCAAGCAAAAGCACGGGGTCAGGAGCAAAAGCAGGGCGCTGCACACGCCCCCAGCTCACAACATCACCTAAGGGGTGGGCAAGCCACCTAAGCCACCCCTCCGGCCTGACCCCTGGCCACACCCCTACCCTCACCCCGTATAAGGAACGAGCTTGGCCCCCCTGAGCGAGCAAGGGAACCTGTTGCTTGTTCTCATTCCCCCCTGCTGCAGCAGGGGCCCCAGTAAAGTCTTGCCTGAACTTCTTGTCTGGCCTCTGATCAATTTCTATTGATTAAGGAGGCCAAAAACCCTGGTCGGTAACAAAATCTCTTTCTGATGCTATAATTCAAAACTTTGCTGGGCAACAAGAGATGGCACCAATTTATTACCTTTTAAAAACTCACATATTATCTTTTTGGTTCCTTTTTTTCTACTTGTCAGATTGGTTAATTTAAATGGAGTAAAGCTCCCTGAAGACTTCACTGAATACTGTTCAAGTTTTTAAAGAGAAAGATTTCTGTTTAGACTGATGCCCATGGATTGATTCACCATGGGCGGGCTCTACAGCCTGATGCTAAGGGGCACACACCCTACCACCAGATACCCTGGGTTGCATCTGGGCTCCAATCCTTACCCTTGTCGTGAGCAACTTATTTTTCATTTCTGCATCTCACTTTATTCATTTGTAAATTGGGGATGATAATAGTATTTCACTAATAGGGTTCTTGCGAGGAATAATGAGCCGACATATATAAAGTGCTTAGATGCGTGGTGGTCTGGAGCCAGCTCCCATTGACTCTTGAAACTCAGCTGTGCACATCTCTTCCCAATCCAGTCCAGCAGGAGATTGCAATCAGTCCAGGTGGGAGTAGTGACACAACAGAAATCAAACACACACTACTACTCTTCCAGAGAGTTGGCTGTTAACTATTTACCAGCACACGAGCAAATTAAATTAAATATGAGCACGTGACTATTAATAAATCCAGAATGAGACATTCTTTAAGACAAAGGCAGGATTCTTCAAAAAAAAAAATCTCATAAAAATCCAAAAAGGTAGGGGCCTATTCTAGATTCAAATACACTAAAGAAACATAATAACCAAATGCAACATGTGAAAGTTTTTTTTAAATATGGGGGGAGGAGGACTCAGACATAGAGAACAGACTTGTTGCCAAGGTGGAGGGAGGTGGGGGAGGAAAGGACTAGGAGTGTGGGATTAGCAGATGTAAACTATTATATACAGCATGGATAAACAACAACGTTCTACTGTATAGCACAGGGAACTATATTCAATATCCTGTGATAAACCATAATGGAAAAGAATATGAAAAAAGAATGTCTATATGTGTATAACTGAGTCACTTTGCTGTAAAGCAGAGATTGGCACAGCATTGTAAATCAACTCTACTTCAATAAAAAAAATTAAAAAATTAAATATGGGGGGAGGGGGAATTGAGGCAATTCAATATTTCTTAAATTAATATTAATTTTTCTTAGGTATGATGTAAGATTACAAAGCAAAATGTCCTTATTTTTAGAAGATGTATGCTTAAGTATTTAGGTGTGAAGTATTACACTGTCTAAAACTTACTTTAAAACGTTTCAGGGAAAAAAAGTGTATGAGAGAGATATAAAACAAATGTAGCAAAATGTTAACACTTGATAAACCTAGGTGAAGGGTATATAGATCTTCATTTCAATTTTCCCACAGATGTAAAATTTTTCAAATTACAAAGTTAGGGGGAAAATGTAAAGGATGTAAAAATATAAGAAAAAAAATTAAATGGCAATGATAAAAACAAAATAACTAACCCATACTTGTCCAACTCTGAAAATGTTAAGCCTTTATATAAGAAAAGTAAACAAAGTCCAAGGTAGAATTTCAAAGTGACACTATTAAACATTCTTAGCAACAAAATGTTAGTACAGTAACAATAAAGTATATTTGGTTTCTTACTAAAGACTAAAATGAGCTTACATTTCAAAGGATTAAAAATAAAATCAGAGAACACATGTACTCAACTATTTTATGGCAGGTCACAAGCAGTAATCTCTACTTTTCTTTTTGATGGAAAGATTTTCCGGTCTATTTCTCATAGCAAAAAGTCAGATTATATTTTTCATTGTAAACTCACTCTAGAAAATCAAGCCATTCAGCACTGCAGTCAAGGACTAGCTGCTCCCGGAGCTGATTCAGATGTCTGTAATTTTCTACAATAAAAGGAGAGTGAAAGCGGCTCACAGCTTTTGTGCTGGAAGAGAAGAAAAAACATAAATAGGAAATCAAGGTTACTAAGAAATCAGTAATGCCATCACTTCAGAAAACTAAAGTAGTTATTATTCTCTGATGAGCGTTGAAAGTAAATAGCTGTAAATACAGAACATTCTTCGATTATGATCCTGAACTTTACTGACTCCAAAGATCTTTGTTGTAAATAAAATACTTGAAGTTCACAGGACTTTGTTTAGGAAGCTTTTAAAATTCATTTCAAGTTATATCCATATGGCAAAGTCAAAGTTTAGAATTTCTGTTTCATAAGTAAAGAGCTTTTTTCTTTAAATTATACTAAATGAAAACGCTTGCTTTTTTAAAAAAAGATCAGACGCAAATATAACAAAGGAAGTCCTAACAAAGCGGGGAGTTGGACATATTGGTGAGGGTGGTATTATTTTTTATATTTTATACTTTTTTGTATGATTAAAGTATTTCAGTGAAAAAAAAAGCATTACAGAGAATAGCAATGTATTAATTCAGGAAGCAGTCAAAGAAGAGTTCTTCATGATCTAACTATAGATTCACAGTGACCCTGGATGGGAAGAAATATCATGTACTCCTCTTCTGGGCTTGCATATCATCTCTGCTTCTTCCTCAAGAAGCTGCAGAACACAATGGGGGATGCTATGGGTCCCCAGTCAGAGAATCCAGACCAAGGCTTCAACTCTGCCACTTACTTGCTAGCTATGTGACTTTGGGCCAATAAAACTGGCTTTCTCTAAACTAAAGACCTTCCTCATCTATCAAATAGGGATAATAATAATATCTACCTTATAGGTACAGCTGAGAGGATCAGACAGTGCTTAGCAGAGTACCTATGTCATTAGTACTCAACGTTAGGAGCTGTCCCATGGTGGTGGGGATTACTGCTATTGATGCTATTACTATGATGGGAACTTTAAGAAGAAAAGGTCAAGATTGAGTGATAGGCAGGTGATGACAGAGTGTATCCTGATCTTTGTTTGCACCCTCACTCCTGTAACATGCTGTCACAATTACCTTTAATTTGGCAAGTTACTGGATTATAAGTGAGCCTTTCACATTGGAAATCTGACTTGATATTCTAACCTATTCCTGTCAAGGTTCTGATAGCTAAACAACAGATAAAAAATAACAGTGAAACTTCCCCCATACCGTCTTATTTATTCATTCAATTTACATCATTGAAATGTTCAAAAGACGCTGGCACTGATTTATGCCTTGCTTATTGCTTTTAAAGTATGTCATCTAGATTTCTATGTAAACATATTTATCATAGTTCTCTTCTGACAAAACTCATTTAGTGAGACATTTTAGTGATTGTTCTAGATACACTAACATGATTTCTAGTAATTTCTCTTCACAAAGCATATTACCATTCATTAGCTGTAGCACAGGACAAAAACAGATAAAGAATGCCTGCAAAATGAGGAAACATTCCCTAAAATCAATAATACCCAAAATTCAATTATAGCTTCTGGTAACATAGGAAAAAAAAAGGATGGTATCAGGGGTAAAGAAACCCATGACTGTGCCTTCAGGATCCTTTGATAGTGGCCATGGATAATAAATAGTTTTCTTTTTTAATTAAAATAATAATTAAAATTCATAATCATTCACACATCATGTCAAAATAATGTTAAAATTTCCTTCCATTCTTAACATAGGGTTCCTTCATACCATCACCAGCTACTAGTCCCTCTTCTACTATCTTAGGCAAATGTAGTATTTTCATCTCAAGTTCATGCAAACATATTAACAGTAGTAATAAATATTTCACAAACGATGCTACTCACAAGAGGAAATACACTTCGATAAAACCACTTCTTTAAAAGAGTCCCCTCTTGGGGATTAATGCCTAACCAAGGAGAAAAGGCAGGGTCTCAACGTGGTTCTCTAATTTTGTTTCTGATTATTTTCATCAATTCATGATATAACTTAAAAGAAAAAGAACATGTAAAGAACTATTATAACTATGTGCCATGGAAAGCAAGCTCAGTGAGGCACAAAATGAAATGTCAGCTTCTTAAAAGAAATGTCAGGTATAGCATTCATCAAGAAGTTCAAGCAACCAAATTAATCTTATAAGTGAAGGTTCTGCAACTTTCTTTTTCCATGTGTTTAAAGTGTTCTCTGAGGTATAAGAATAAAACAGTAGTTCACAAAACAAGAGAAGTGTACACAAATAAGATACCCTTTGGAAAAAATGTTTTAAAATCCAGGATAAAAAGAGTTTAAGATAATTATTTATCTAGTTAAAGTTCCATAAAGAAACTGAAGGGCCAAAATTGCTTTTAATGTCAAGGATGTGGTTATTAACATACCAGAAGCATGCAGGTAAACACATGTCATAATTCACGTTAATAAGAAAAAACATGTATTTTTAAACTTACCTTCCAACCTTAACCCAATCAGTTGGTATACAAGATACAGCAGAATTCTTTACCTCAATCATAAACTAAAATAAATACAAATAAAGGTTAGATATTTAAATGATTAACCATTATATTTTTAAATCTTTTAAATCTGCCTCAAAATTGTTCTATAATAGCTGAAAATAAATGTAGTGATTGTAATTCAAAAAAAAAAACTGTGCTATAATAGTCTAGCAAATATTAATCTAAACATTCAAAATAAATCCAGTATTGTTATTGGGAGAGTTCATATGTGTCTGTACAACCAAATATTATTAATTAGGGTTTCAATACTTGGGATAAAGTACAATTTGTATTCAGCAAAAAGTTTGTGATAAAGGATATAACTTGGCACTTTAATGTTTGTAACACTGTTATGTTCATATTACGAATGGTGATTTTCTTTAATGACCTTTTTCATTTATTACTACCCACTTATCTTAAGAATTCTATTACTCAGTAATAAGACTGAATTTCTAAGTGTATAAAATTTTAAAATATTTGATTATTAGATGTTATATCAGTTTGAGATATGGTCAGTCCCTAATTCTGAACAGAAGAGGATTCATCATAATAGTTTTTATCCAAGAAACCTAAGTCCTCTAAAAGTATACTCAGACAAAGCACTTAACATCCTCAGCAATTAAGGGAGGAATAGATTTCTTCACGAGTGTCTTCTTTAAGTTTTCATTTATATGAACCATATCTTTATAGATCCAACTGTACTCTACAAGCTTTTCTGAAATCATCCAGGAAGTAAATGAAATCACTACTTCAATCACACCTTCCATTTTTAGTACTAGTTATATATCATCTCTTCTTCCTGTTCACTTTCCTGTATTATTGCAATGAAACTTAATGTTTTATTTAAATAAATAAACAAATAAAAAATACACTTATTTTGTATGGGATGGGACCCAGAAGCTCTGTGGCGGCCACTAATTTTGAGATGGCTACAGGAATTTTGTCACGTTTTACAACATTTTAGGTATTTATAATAGGCATATTATTAATAGTATCAGCCTGGGACTTCCCTGGTGGTCCAGTGGTGGAGAGTTTGCCTTCTAATGCAGGGGATGCAGGTTCGATCCCTGGTCAGGGAACTAAGATCCCACATGCCGCGGGGCAACTAAGCCTGTGCGCGACAACTACTGAGCTCATGTGCTTCAACTAGAGCCCGCACACTGCAAACTACAGAGCTCATGCACTCTGGAGCCCACATGCCACAACTAGAGAGAGAAAACCCACGCTCCAAAACTAGAGAGAAACCCACACACCACAACAAAGAGCCCGCATGCTGCAACTGCAACTAAGACCCAACACAGCCAAAAAAAAAAAAAAGTATCATCCTGGCTTTTGAGTTTACTTTTCTATTAATAGAAACATTGTAGTTTTTACATTAATTATAATAGGAATTAATGGTTAATTTTAAGAATTTTCATCCTTAGCAAAGATTTTATAACTAATGATGTCCTCTTTTATAGAGGGAATTAATACAATTTCAAATCTGATATATCCAGTTAAAGAGTGAAGAGTCTTTAAAAGTCCCCTTGGCTAAAAAAAAAAAGTAACTAAGGAAAAAAATTCACAAAATAAATATCACTGATGAGAAATCACTTTAAGAGTAGGCTAAAAAATTCTGCTTAAATATTATTTTGAAATGTTCTATGAGAAAACATATTGGTCTTTTTAAAAATTAATTGTGGGAGGAGCTATGTCAAAGGCAAACAGCAAAATTGAGGACCACGTTAGATCACTAATATTTGGGAAGGACATGTGTAACACAGAGCTCCACAGGAATTACTGCCTAAGGATGGTGGAAATTTTGAAAAGAAGCTACAACTGCCTCAGTGAGGTCTCTGGGCAGCCAGCTAGGATAGTGTACTTCAGTTATTCACCATAACTCTGCAGCATGGCAGCTCTGGATTCAGATCCATGCCTTATACTCATTACCAACTGCCACTGGTCACAGCCCTTTGGAGCACCTTGGGAATAGTTTGGACCATAACTGTTCAATCTGTAAGTATCCAGGGTCCATTCTAAGGACCACAGCTCCTCAAGCAAGCCATTTATAGAGCCAATATAGGATGGAAAACAGAGTGAGAATCAGGAAAGCTACGTGGACCTCCTGCTCGTTAAACCCCTGGGGTCACTTCCTCAGGTGCTGGTCCTGTGTGTCATCTTTTCAGCCTGTGTTTCTCCTCAGAATTGTCTTCAACTAGCAAATTTTTTTCTGTTCTACACTAGTTATGGAATAGGAAATTTTCTATTTCATGAACATTCTAAGAATGAGAAGATAGGCCTTTTGTTTAGAGACTTTATTACTAAAGAAAAGGAAACTAACAAAAATTGGAAATTAACATATATTTCAGAAATCTTAGAGAGTTCTCATAGCAACTTCCCTCACTCTATAGTTCGTGACTGTGTTTCTCAGGTGCGGATGCTAGAAGTCTGTCCAGATTCATTGTAACAAACCCTCATATTCTTCTGCTGGGATCCAGTTCTGTCCTGGTTAAATGTCAGATATTGTTACTCAATCTACAGCCCGTGGAATCACTGGACTGACATCATTGTTAAGTTTGCTGAAATTCTTATCACACTCCAGAAACTGCTCTCCGTTTTCTCCAAGGCCACACTTCACCCATTCCTATTCTCCCCACTTTCTTTCCCACTATGTCTTAGGAATTTGCAAATATTTTTTATTTAGATGTAAAATATAACAGAGATTGCTTTCCACGTCTTAAACCTGCTAAGCAGATATTTGGATATGCTGCAAATTAATAAAATTGTTTCTACAGATTTTCCACTAATATTTCTTTCCTTTTCCTTAAGAAAACTACTAATCAATACTGCCTCAAGTCTAAATATCATCCCATGCCTATTCCATATCTGATTCAAGGTTAAGAAACAATTCTCTCCACACATAAAACATCAAAGAGACTGCCACAGAAGCAATGAACTAACTATGTAAAGCTATGTAAATTTCTGCTTTCATTATTTTCTTTCCAGGATTTTCTTTCTTTCACTATTTTCTAAGCCAATACTCTCAGAGTCAGACACAATAATTCACCATAGTCAATAAGGCTTAGTATTCTAACGTGTAAAAACTGGGAACAAAGGTGAAAAAAATGAATGGTGCCAAAAGTAACACTGACTTGACAGTCGATTTTTACTAATATTAACAAGATCCATGTACCACATAGGGCTGCTATAACAGGTTTTTAAAAATATATTACAAAGTTATATGTATGGAAATAAAATTTCAGACAGAACCGAAGGGTATAAAATAAGAAGCACATATATATAAAACAAAGGTTTTCCTTCTTTCCTCCTTCACTTCTCAGAGGTAATCATATTTGATGGAGTCTGTTCTTATTCCTTTGAGTATCTCTAAATTTGCTTATAACTTCAGTACAAATATTTAAACAGAATTTGATTATAACAATGCTGACTATCATTTGGTGTTCGAATGAACAGAATCACTAATTCCCAAAAAATGTTATAAAAGTGATTCTGTATTGATGTACTATTAAGATTCTACAGATTAAAAAAAAAACCCAACAAGAATCCATCCTATTGTTAAAAACTAAGAAATTTCTTGCCTCAAACTTATCACCTTAACTTAGTAAAGGTTAAAAATAATAAGATAATTTACCTTCCTTGTTAATCCTTTGTAATCCAATTACTTAATCTCCACTCTGCGCTTTTTCTTAAATGTCAATGCTATACTGATACAAAATAACTAATCTACTATCCCTTATGAATTCCTAATCAGTTTTCCCCATTTTTACTTTAAAACTGCCAAATGAATCCATGGCTGTCTTCCAAAGCCTTGAGCTTTATTTAAGTCTGAATAGTATGAGCTCTAAAATGTCTGGATTTTATCAAATAAAATCTATGATGTTGATAATCCCTTGTATTAATATTTGTGAGTTGAGTGAAATAACAACATGGTATAAAGATTGGAGGCAGACCTGGGCTGGAAATGAGCTTCTAACTTGGGTAACTTATCTCACTATACTATGCCAAGTCTCAGTTTTCTTTCCTGCAAAACTGGAATAATCCCTTTTTGTGTTGTTACAAGGATTAATAATATATGCAAAGCACTTAGCACCATTCTGAACATTAACAAGTGCTTGACAAATGGTAACTATATTGCTATTATTAGTATTATATGAATAATATGTGCATAGTGCTTTCCAATTAGAAAATACTTTCATGTATTTTAACTCAATTGGTCTTCACAGTAGTCTCACTACAGAGGTGACTCTTCCATGGTCATGTAGCATGTAAGTGGTAGAAATGGCATCTTTCCCCACTGTAATACCAGGTAACCACTTTTCTACTAAATATCTTTTATTAATTTATCAAGCAAGTTTGATCATCTCATTTTCAACAAATAGAACAGAACAGTGGCACTGAGATCACTTGTCAGTTTGCAAGGTCATAATTATATAGTGAAACCAAGAGATACAATTAAGTATTTGGTATTTGCCTGTTCAGGGGAAGAATAAGAAGTAAGTATATGTAGGGTGAAGTCATTTTTCTGTTATATAGAGCTCTATGTGAAATGCATTATGAAATGTCTGCCTTCGTATAATATCTTAATTTTGTCTAGAAGACAGGCTGACTTAATCACTGGTCTGTTACATTAATAAACATTTTAATAAAGATTATAATTTACTGTAGAATTTCTTATTTC